>NC_044065.1:11897342-12019842 GCF_902167405.1 Gadus morhua
CGTTTAGACCGAACCAGACTCTGTCTTCCTTAAGCGTGTAGAAGTTACAACATGAATCTGGAGAACAGCCTATCAATATATGGTGATGAAACACGAGTTAGTTTGGTAGTGTTGGTTTTGGTGGAGTATAGGACAGTATAGCCTAGACCTGTAGCAACGTCACATCGAAAAACTGATGGCCTATTCCAATATCTTCTAATTTTCATTATTTAAAAATGCTTGATGGATACTTTTGGTACCAGGGTTTCCCTCCACCATAGATCATATGTTTTGGTCTTGCAGTAGACTTGTTATAAATGTACACAAAATATAAATAGTCATTTTTAAAGGCAGATCTACTTGTGGCAGGCCTAATAGGATGATGACCAATGGAGTATGATTAATTATTGAACTGAAATCCGCACTTGCAGGAGAAGTGATAGTGTAAGTCAAACATAATATGTATGTGTAAATACCCACTCAAATTTGAATACACACAATACACGTATGTACACAATAAGTGATTCAATATTCTGTCTCAGTAGATCTTGAACCATCTTCCATTGGATATACCATTGGGTCATATGTACAACATGTCTATATTTTTGTGTGTATCTCCGTAAACCTCTGATTTAGTTTTCATTGACAACACGTGGTTGGCTGAGGTTGAATACATCAGAGCATACCTACTCCTAGCCATTAAGCATACTATTATGTTTGAGCAGCCCTGCACACGGTTTGACTGAGGAGTAGTAGGCTATTGTATGTGCTGAGGGAGCGACAGCGCAAAGACAAGGTGCGGTTATTCAAAACCAGACATACTTGTCTGGTTTTGTGAAGCCCTGTTCTTCCAAAAGCAAAAGATCAGTAGATTAACCAACAGAAGAATAGCATGCAAACTTTCCATTTCTGTTTGTATAACTTGGAAGTAAACATTTTAAATGGGTATTGTAGAAATGTATTTTGCTACACTTCACCAAGCTGGCTTTTCCAGGCTCCTCGAAACCAAGAAACAGGATGATGATGTTGTTGAAAACCAGTTTACTGCAGAGTTTAAAGGTGAAGTTATTCAAAGATTTGATGTGGGAGTGTAATGGTGTGCTGGTTTATGCCGCCTTCAAAACACTCGGGAGTTTCGGAGGTTCGGACCTGAAGCTCGGAAGAAAGTGCTTTGAACACGCTGTTGGGTCGGAGTTTCATGAGGAGGTAAAGCAACCCAAGTCCTCCGAGGTCACGTCATAACAATGGCTGTCCATTGCATTGATAGACTAAAGTGAACATGCAGCAAGCACTAAGAGGCAAACTTAACACCCATTCTAACACTTGCATTACGATACATTATAGCTTACAATTATAGGGTTAGGGTTCAGCAAAGAGGCCTCTGCCGGCGTCCATGCTTGTTGTCGTTATGAAGTCTATTCTCACGGTCTGTTTTTCCGGTTTTATGTCATAGCCTACGAACTTCTGAGGGGCGTTTCCTGAACACTCTTATTTCCTGAAGAAGGGAAGGTTTACTTAAAGAGCTTGCGAACCCCCGAGCTGTTTTGAAGGTGGCAATAATCTGCGCAAATTGATTGTTCAATGTGTAACAGGTGTGCAGCCTCACCCAGCCCCAGAGCTAATTGGTCTGTCTCGGGCCAGTCGACGCTGCTTAAACCAGGCGTTAACCACACACTCTCCCCTTTCATATTCCATTCTTGTGTAGGACAATTTTTTTTTTCAACATCTGCTTTTTTCTATTCTCATCCCCTCAACTCTTCCCCCTCTTCACCTCTCATCTCCCCTATCTTCTCCTCCCCTCCCCTCCCCTCCCCTCCTCTCCACCAGCCTGCCTGTCAGGCCGCCTTCGACAATGATGTACGCAAGCTTTATCACGTCCTCAAAGCAGACCCCGCGAAGCTCAACGTCCAGGACGAGGGCACCGGAGACACGCCCCTCATCACTGCGTGTCGTCGTGGCAACCTCAAGGTGGTCCAATACCTGCTGGACAACCACGCAGATGTTCATTTGACGAACAAGGTACTGAAGCAAAAGTATGAAACCACGTGCAAATATTGTGTGCTTTCAATGCTTTGTGTTTCTGTGTTCTGTGTTTGCAAATGGAATTACCATGCACCAGCACAGATCATGTTTATCCACCGTTAGCCCCAAGGTACACCCATTTATTTTCAACATCATGGATAGCAGGTGTATTGGGTTGTCGTTAGGTATCTAGACTGGGCTGGAGATAAATCTGAAGCTGATATTTTGCCCGCCTGCCACAAAATGCAAATGCAAGCAGCACTAAACTCTGAGACAGGTGCTTTATTCTAGTGGTTAAGTCCTCGCTCATAAATGTTCACATCCTCACACAAACATTTGAATAGCCAATCGTGAAGCACCTTGGAACCCGGGTTTAGAAAGAAATAGCAAAGCGTTGCTCGGACTGAAACAGGCTCCTTGCCTCCCCCCCCTCTGTCCGTATGAACAGAAACAGAGGACATGTCTTCACTACGTGTCCAAGAGGACCTTCACTGCTCTAGACTACCTGATGATCATCATCCTCATGCCCATCCTGCTACTAGGATTCTTCATCATGGTAACCGTAGCCCACACCATGCTTCATGATTACTGTACCTCACTGTACGTACGGTCATGTACAGCATGATGGGATGTTACCCCTGAAGTTTCTCACCTGAGAATAATAAAGTGCATCCTTTAATATATTATAAAAGCATAGCATCTTGGATCTTGTGTGAAACAAGATCAACCGTAGTATGTTGGTAAATATAATTTTTTCCTTTGCGTGTCTGTGTGTAGGAGGACAAGAAGAGGAAGAACGAGAAGCTTATGAAGATGATTCTGAGCAGCAGTGTGGACATCAACGCCAAAGACTATGTGAGTGGAACCCGCTTCATTCGCTGTAGCCAATCACATCCATGTGTGTCTGGTGTACAGGGCTGTTTGATTGGCCAGGGGATGGATGGATGATGGAACGGGTGACGAAATGTTCATTGGAATTGAACCCCGGTGTCCAGTTGGGTGACAGTAGAAAATACTGAAGTATACTCAACAACCCAATTGGTGTTGGACATTGTATTGCTTGACTCTTATATTGATATCTGATGTTACATGTGATGATGTATGCGAGTTTGATTTGGTTTCATGACAGAAAGGAAACACAAGCCTGCATTACTTGTCCCATAAGAAGAGTCACAGATTGGTGCCGTTGCTGCTGGAGAAACAGGCCGACGCCGGCGTTAAAAACAACGTAGGAGACCACACACACACACACACACACACACACACACACACACACACACACACACACACACACACACACACACACACACACACACACACACACAGAGAGAGAGCAATGTTGATGTATTTGGCTTTACCTCTCTGTGTCTGGTCTTTAATCAGTATTAAAACTATCCACTGGAAAAAGGTTCTTTATTTCCTACAACTCTCCTCTTGTACTCCAGTTGGGATACACAGCGCTGGACATAGCCAATAAAAAGAAGTTCCTGAAGATTGTCACCATGCTTAAGAAGGCTGGCTGACCGCACCAAGAGACAAGGAGACGGAAAGGAAGTAAACGGACCCAGTGAGCTGACACACGCAAATATGTAAATATCAACAACACGCGAGTCAACAACGTGCTTCTATGTACCATAACATTCTGTATTAACCGTTTTGTTTTTTCATTTGTATCACTACTTCACAACTTCCCATAAATGCATGTTATTGAGTCCCCTCTTAAAACCCCATTGCTATTTACAGTCAAGAAAAACCAACAGTCAAATGTATATTCATATTTCAATGTAAACAAAGGAAAACTTTTGTAGATATTCATGAACGATTTTAACGAGATTACGAGAATTCTAAATTAAAATTGAATCACAATTGTATCTCAATGTATTGGAGTGTCTTTTTAATAGGCTACTTTTTATGGGTGTCATCTGTTGAAGTGTGAATACACATTTATGATTAGATCCTATACTAAAGGGTCAATAACTGATAGATCCCACATAAATGCTTTTGATGACTGCTCTTTATTTGTCAAATTCACCAGTCCCAAAAGCAGTCTTATCCGGTTGTTTCCAGACAGAGTACTGCAAATCAATAATCAACCAGTGCTCTATACAAGTCCTCTATTATACCCATAAAATACAAACCCTAGACGCATAGATGTAGATAAAGACTGATGTACTGTATGCAGTATTAACTTCCTTTAAACAAACTAAAGACACAAAAGAATGCAGGAACAGATGGTCAGCTGATAACAGCAACACTATGCTACTGCAGTACTAGAACAGCAATCTTTTGCTTAAAGTCACACACGTATGATTACTTGGCTCAGATATTAGCTGTTACTGTCATTCAATATGACACCGTTAAAGATATTGGGACAATAGCTCTGTTTATGTAACGACAGTTTTGCTTTAGTTGTGGGTGGTTGTACATCAACAAATGGATTAATTATAAAATACATTTTTCTTTGAATTTCCTATTCGACTTAAAATCTGTCAGGCCTGTGCTTAAACGGCAAACCTTTTTAGGGTTTAATTCATGCACACTGGTAAACAATATAAAGATTAAGAAAATTGAAAAAAAAAATTGTAACTTAGTAGATAGAAGTACCTACTCTGATAAAGAAACAGACACATTGTCACGCTTTCAGATTAAAATAAAACGTAACTGGAATAAAATCAGATGCACATTCTCCTTAACTCAAACACACACAAACACATCCAAAAAATGTAACCAGATAAAAGTACTCAGATAAAAGTACTCATCCATTCCTCTCCTCCTACCCTTTGCATTAAAAACTTTATTCTGTATATTGTTCCTAGTTGCTAATCTTAGAAAGAAAACAAAGCTTTAAAGTCAAGATTTCAGATTTCATTAAAAAAGTAGAATAACATCTGATTCAAGGCCTCAGTGTCACAGTCTCCTATTAGAGACAGACAGACACACACACACACACACACACACACACACACACAAAGTCAACCAAAAATAGTACATAAAAGTAGTCAGTGGTTCCACCAACCCATTCCTATCCTTTTTCCCTTCACAATAAAATATTATTCTGTCCATTGTTCATAGTTGCTTAGTTTTGTCTAAGTCACTACACACAAGAGGTACGACACGATAGTGACCTCTGGTGGTGATTAAAAACAGTCAAATCTGCCGTCTGAAACAAACACACAACACACACACAAACACACAAAAACACCAACACACACATAGGTAGAACCCTTCCTGCAGATTTATCGGTGGAGCTGCATGAGTTTGAGGATGTCTGGATACATCTGTTCAGGGGCGTCAAGGCCCCAGATGAAGTCCAGATGTTCCCAGTGCTTGATGTGCTTGTGGAAGACCAGGTTGGAGACCTAAGTCAGAGAGACAGGACGGCACAGAATACAAATGGTAAATACAGACCCCGAAAATATCTAATCCATAGGTTGTCCTTCTATATACATTCCCTTTACATTTCTAATGTACTATAATACTACCAGTACCAATGCAATCTGCATTCATAATTGCCTTTTTATTTGTACTTTTCTTGAGTGCTTTTACAAAACATAAAAAGCCCCAGTTCTTTAGAACTGGGGATCAGTTCTAAAAAAGCCAGAGAAAGGGGCTGCCCCCACCAACCTGAGTGAGCAGGAGGGCCACGTCTTTGGGGTCCGCCAGCGTATCATGTCCCCCGGTAAACAGAGCAGTGGGAACCGTCATGTCCTTCACGTGGTACAGAGGGGGAGTGGACTGGATGGGCAAGGAAGTAGAAAAGGAAAAGAGGAGCAAGGACAGACCAATGGCTGTGAGCGAAACGTGAATTCAAACATAGTGAGTAAGATATGTAGGGTAACGATACAACAGAGGATTGATTTGTGATTTCACGCATTATCATGCTTTTCCTAGTATCGAGAGGGCCGGAAGATATTTAGAAAGTTTTTGTAATGTGATGGGAGCGTGGCGGTCCTACCTGGTTGTAGTGAGCCATGTTCCCATTGTACCCATAGTCGTAACCCATGAGCCTTCCACCATGCACGGCCTGGGAAAAAGAAAAGTCAGATTAATATGTGTATATATATATATATATATATATATTAGTGCTGTCAAGCGATTCAAATATTTAAACGCATCAATGTCATAGTTAACGCGATTAATCGCACAATTTTTCTATTCTAAATATCCCTTGATTTCATGCTGCTAGCCTTTTAGTGAGATCAAAGAGTGTTGAGAAGGACAGTAATAAAATATGTTTGGTACGATGGATATAAGAAGAGAGACCTGCATGGAATTCAACCCGGTCCACTTGACATCGGGTAGGTGCATGACAGTGGTAGGCCTACCGTAAAAACTCAATAGCCCAGGCTTTTATTTGTTTCAATCACTGAACTTTCGAACAAAACTCTTGCACAGCAAAGATGGGAAATACTATAATATTTATTATTTAAACCAGTATGAATATTCCTACCGTACGAAGGCCTATACACATTACCAGGCTATCGAATAACGTGCCTACATTTCTTAGCTTGGATGGTCTTAATGGGATTCAAACCCCCAACCGTGGCAGTGGTAATGCCATGCTCTGATAGTGGACCTAGATCTAGATTATTACCACCGAGAACAAGAGGATCCCCTTAATAAACAAATCAACACGTTGATTGATCGAGCAACTGACCTGGGACCAGTGGATCATGTTCTGCACCGAGGTGCCTGCGGGGCAGTGGGTGGTGTAGACGGGGACACGGGTCTGTGGGGGGAGAGAGAGAGAGAGACACACACACACACACACACACACACACACACACACACACACACACACACACACACACACACACACACACACACACACACACACACACACACACACACACACACACACACACACACACACACACACGTAAAATAGAAGTATCCAAAAAGTACAAGCCAAAATAATTTCAGTACACTACATTGACCACCTTGGGAACTATTGTAAGCAATCACTAGGTCCCAGAACCGCTCAGGGTTCTGTCTCATGTCTGTGTACCCCCATGGTTTTGGGGGAGGCTAGTGCAGCTAAAAAGGGTTTGAACCCCAAGGTTCACAGGCTACCTGTGCTCGATGCCTTAACCCTCTACCTGCGCATCTGAATGACCTTCATGTTGCTTTGGATAATAGCAACAAAAACCCGTAATTGTAAAATAGTTAGTAGATACACCCTACTTCCTGCACCTGTGTATAGAGTATGCCGTTCCAACGTGCTAGGGTTCCCCTCAGTGAGACTCAGCTCTATAGAGTGTCTGCTCATAGATTGGGGACAATGGATATAAATGCAACAAAAAAAATATGTTCTCACCATGTTGAGGTTTAGCTCGTCGAAGCCACAGAGGAGGAAGAAAAGGTTGCCGCACAGCTCGCTGAGGACCACCTTGTTGCAGATGTTCTCTGCGAACCATTTGATCATGTCATTCTGGGGGAGGAAGTTCTTCCTGCCAAATAGGTCCTGCAGGGACGGTGAAAGGAATGCGTGGTCATACTTCCACACGCGGACACTGTTTATCACAGGTCAGATCTGAGACCTGAACATCTTTGACCGTATCACCGCTAAGAACTCCTTTTGATGTGTTCATATAAGCATATCTGAACTTCAAACAGCGTTTATATTCTTCTGTAGAACAGCTTATTTACTATTAACATTTTGGCATTTTGGCATTTTTGACAATAATGACGATTCACCGTTTTAGTCCACACTGATGCGACGTGCATCGATTCCAATAGACCATGGTGCTATATTGCCATTGTTTACATTCATGGCCGGCGCGTGCATACTAAAGGCTCTTTGGCAGAATAGGTAAAAGGACGTAACTTTGACAAATACTATAAGAAACAGATGTTTAAGTGAAGCCAGGAGAGACGGCTACCACGGTGTGATCACCCAGACTGGTATAATCCTTTGAAGAGCCTATAGGGGGCTAGGTACATCTTGCTCAAGGATGTCGCCCCTAGGTAGGCTGCCGACATTGGGGATGAAACCGAGTAACTCGCCCTGTATGTATATGAACAAGGTTGTTCATGCAATCAATGTATGAAAGGGTTTCAGTGGGTCAGGTCTTTACCCATATCAGGAAGTCGGGGAGGAACGACAGCTTGGTCATGGGGCTTTTGGCGAAGGCCACGGTGGCGACTGGAGCCAGACCCACAAACAGCTTGATCTTACTGGCCAGCTCTGGCATGCTTGAGAACGCTAGGAAGGCTGGGGGGGGAAGAGAGAGAGAGAGAGAGAAATGTAAATAAAGAAGCATAACATTAAAAGATACAACTTGGAGATAGGTATTGTAACAGTATACGAACGCTGACTGTAACGTGCTATAGGGATTTTTTATGCCAATCTCAATGTGATATATTAGTTCCACAGTCTCCAGCATGGGCATGTGAGTGGAGAACCAAAGGCAGATGTGATACTGAAACGGCATATTTGAACCAACAACATAGGAAAATGAAGGGGAAAAAAGATAATTCCGTAAATATGTTCTGGATCATAAAAGACTGTGTCGACTGGACTGATCTACACAGACAGGGCTGTGCGTGTGTATATGTGTGTGTGTGTGTATGTGTGTGTGTATGTTCGTGCGTGTTATTTTTTTTATACTACACTAACTTTACTCAAATCTATGGAATTTATTTTCCAATTAGGAGCTGTTGCAGGCCAATAATAAGCCTGCCCAATCCTTTCATTTGGCCCGAATGCAATGTTTGGAAGGCCTAGCTGTCTGTCTGCCTACCTGTCTGTTTACCTAACTAACTGAGTGCAGCCTTGTTTATGACCTTCCACAAGGTTAGGCAGACCTATTGCTAAATCTAGTGAGCTAGTTACCTGTTTAGGGGAGTGGCTTTGGACAGAGGCCTGAAGGATGGGGTGGGATTGGGTGAATTCTTTCAAAAATCTAGCTAACTCTGGCTAATTGCCTACCTTACCCTTAAGAATTTCCCCAAAAAGCAAATGTATGTCTATGTCTATGTGTATGTGTGCACGTGTGTTTATAATGTGTGTAGGTATTCGCTGTGTGTTTCTGTGTTCGGCTGCAGGGTACCTATGGTGGTTCCCTGGGAGTGTCCCATGTAGAAGATCTTCTCCTGGCTCGTGATCTTCAGGATGTAGTCCACCATGGCAGGCAGGTCCTTCTGGGCCATCTCATCATAACTGCAGACAGGAGGGGCCGAGGGGGGGGGGGGGGCGGTAGAGACTAAATACTGGCACTTTACACTTCTATACTCTCACTGGTCTGACAGGTTCAGAACTCATCCTGCATAAGACTGGGGGTCTGGGGGAGAGAGAGAGAGAGAGAGAGAGAGAGAGAGAGAGAGAGAGAGAGAGAGAGAGAGAGAGAGAGAGAGAGAGAGAGAGAGAGAGAGAGAGAGAGAGAGAGAGAGAGAGAGAGAGAGAGAGAGAGAGAGAGAGAGAGAGAGAGAGAGAGAGAGAGAGAGAGAGAGAGAGGAAAAGAAGGAGCTCCCTACACCCCCCCGCTCCAGCGTGTACCGTACACAGGTTCTGACGGTACCTGAACTTCCAGAAGGCGTCCTGCTCCGGGTCCAGCTCCACGTGTCTCCGGGACCAGGTGTTCCCGCGACTGTTGGCGATCCACACGTCGTAGCCGGCGTCCGCCAGCACGTAGCCCAGGCTGGAGTTGGGCGGGTTGGTGATCCAGTTGCTGCCGGCCGCCAGCAGGCCGTGCTGCAGGAGCACCGCGGGCCTGGGGCCTGGGGGAGCAACACAGAGGACACCGGTAACTGGACTGAACCGGTTCCCCTGGAAGAGCTGGTCCCCACTATCCAATCTTTACAAAGGCCACTTCGCCGACCTCTCAAACACACTTTTGTTTAACTTAGGTTCAGGCTTTCGTTGGCTCCGATCGCCACAATCACATTTGGGGGGGGGGGGGGGGGGGGGGGGGGGGGGATAGATTGACGTTGACATGGTAACACATAACGAGAGATGTGACCCCTAGTTGAAGACATCTGGGATTGAACCCCAGTGTACAGACTAACCTCTAGCCTAACCATCTTAGATAAAGATGCCCAAGACCTCTTCCTTCTCATTAATACAAATGAATCAATGTGAATCACTTTGGAAGAGATAGATAGAGATAAAAGTAGAGCTATAAAAGAGTAGATCAGACCTGGGAATCTGTTTTTTGGTTGTTATTGGTGAGTTAGTAGATTACTAGTAATTAAGAAGAAACTAATGTTTTAGGAGTTTAGGAGGTATGATTAATGCTGTTATACCATATTTATGTGCATAACAGTACCATCTCAGTCCCTTGCAACAGCACGATATGCAGATCATTTGTATTTCCTCCCTGTCCAGCAGGTGGCAGTGGAGTCCAATCATCAAACTCTGCCCTTGCATCTTTTTGTATTGAGGTAAGAAGAACACAGGCTTGTCTGTGATATCTGAGGTTACATCAACAACCATGCAACATGGTTGTTGATGTAACCTCAACAACCATAACCTCAACAACCAACAACCAAAATGGGTTAAGAATATACCTATCTCTACCCCTCGCTCTTCTTTTAGTAAATATTTAGGGGATTCAAATGTGTAAATATAACTCCTAGGATTTAGAACTGACAGGTGGACAGATGAGACCCATTAAGAAACATGAGCGGAAGAAATTATAGCTTTTCACAATACTATGTCAATGCAATGGATGAATGATTGCGGAATAAAAAAAACCTACCTACATACCTAAAAAATATAATATGTGAAACTTCATTTTGATATTTAGGTTTGTAATGGGTTATGCGTGTGTATGTACATTTATGTGTGTATATATATATATATATGCCATTACTAACCTCATATAAATATAGTTCACAGAGGGTTACATTTATATAAGGCTAATATATATGTAATATATAAATCAATTAAAAACATTAAAAATAAAAGCTTATCCATAAAAAGGTTTTCTAAATCTTGAAAAAAAACGTTACAAATGAACTCAATCATAAATGCACTACCTTGCTGATCAGCTGCGTGTATCTGCATTAAACAAAAGTTTAGTGTGTGTGTGTGTGTGTGTGTGTGTGTGTGTGTGTGTGTGTGTGTGTGTGTGTGTGTGTGTGTGTGTGTGTGTGTGTGTGTGTGTGTGTGTGTGTGTGTGTGCGCGCGCACAATCGCAGCCCCAGGCTTGCTACTTCAATTCCAACCCTAATGGTCCCGCCTTCCCCGTTCCAAACAGCCTATCACAGAGCTGCTTTAAACCAGAGCACATGGTCACATGACCTCCTAATGGTACACATCAGCGTAAATAGGAATTAGAATGGATGACAAAAAAACTCCACAGATTCAGGTTCATGGAGAGTGCAGTGGAATTAATTAGTTGGGTTCTGTGTGTTCTGAGAGCTAACATGAAACCAAGGGAGAGGAGAGAGAAGAGAGAGAATACAAAAGTAGAAGAGAGGGAGGAGGAGGAAAAAACCCCAGAGGGTGTGTGTGTGTGTGTGTCTGTGTGTGTGTATGGGGGTGATTGCGAGTGTGCGTGTGTGAGTGACGTGTGTGTGAGTGTATATATGTGTGTGTGAGAGGTGAGGGGAGCATTATTTGATGTTCATTCAGTAATTTATGATATTTATTAACCAAAGCCTGGCTATGTCGACATTGTGCCAGTTTCGACAGTTCACACAGAGTTCAGCTGCTTCCAACTAAAATGTAAATCTAAAGGAAAAAAATGCCAGCACAAAGTTTCCAGAAATTTCAGTTGATGAAGTTACTGCATGAAACCCCCTGAAGTCATTTCTGCCATACCTATAAATACCTTGTATCTTGTTCAATTTAATTTCATATAAAATTATAAGAAATTTGTAACAAGTTATAATAATAAGTATAACATGAATAAAAATAGTCCCATGAGGGAATGAATACATCTCCCTGTCGCCATGACAACAAGTCAGGGGGTTTGGTAAGGTCACCTGTTCACTGCATTTGAATCAGTCCAACCTAAATAATTCAAACAAAAACAATCACTGTTCTAATCTTGTTCAGTAAAAGATACTGAAGCCTGCTTACATCGACGCCTTGATACTCCTTCAACAGGACTTTTAGACATAGAGATGGAAAGACAGAGACAGAAAGACAGAGAGACGAGGGAGAGATTCACTCACTCACCATTACCTAATTTATTTGTACTATGCTTGCACTGATAATCGATATTTCACTTGGTCTATCACATTTTTTCAGTACCATAATCTTTCCTTTGTTCAAAATTTAGACTGCTTTGGTAAGAGAGACAGATAGACACAAGAAAGAAAGTTAGAGAGAGTGAGACAGAAAGACAGAGAGAAAGAGAGTAAGAGACAGAGAAAAAGAGCAAGGGAGAGAAAGAGAGACATGGTGAAGGTATATAGAGACGAGAGAGCATTGAAAGTTGAACCTGGATATCTTGGTATCTCATGACAGCGTTGGGGTTTTTTTTTTCCACCTCAAGGACTCTCACTCTCTGTTCCTGTTCAAAGATTCATGCTGAATCCTACTTTCACTACCTCCTTCTCTTTGCTTCTCAAATATCCCCCAACTAGCCCCAGCCTTTCTTCTGCTGCGCACATTTGCTGCCATTCCTGTGATATTCTACAAATACTGTCAGACCTCTTTATAGGCTGTGCGCATTTTAATTTCTGTGCCTAAAATTGACTGAATCATTTTAGTTTATTTAAATGTGATGCAAATATGATCCGTCACAAATACATCATTCATCATTCAAGTAGGCCGTACACAGATTTCAACTGAATTCATTAAATCAAATTGTATTCCATTGATTGCCGTTCAAACAAGAAGAGTCCCTTTTTAAATCATAAAAACCTCTTTAATAATTTTTTCGTTTCCACATTTAATCTCCAAACCTCCTGAAGGGTTTGAGAGAGATGTTAAAAAAGGCCCATTATACCCCTACCTCCTTCCAGCATGTCTAGAGATGTATTAGAGACAGGCCGTCCCAGGGTGGTGCGTACTACCCACCTGAGGCCTTCTGATGCAGGCCGTGGGGGATCCTGTTGACGGACAGGATGTAGCCGTCCTCCGTCACCACGTCATGCTCCTCCACCGGGTAGTCCCAGCGACGGATGATCTCAGACTGGAGCGCAGAAACACACACACACACACACACACACACACACACACACACACACACACACACACACACACACACACACACACACACACACACACACACACACACACACACACACACACACACACACACACTTGTTAATTGTTAATAGTTTCTGATGATGAGATAAGTTCCTTGGCTACATTTTCCAAGTGGTCATTGAGAGCCAAATTGGGATGATCGATTATTGATCCCACCTTTATTTCACTATAAATAATGGTTCTGTTGATGCTTTATTTATTTTTTTAACTAACAACTTTATTGACCTGGTGACTCATCAGCACGTTTAAGTGCCTATGCTCTCTGCAGCTTCGGTCAACACCTTTTCTTGGTTTCTCCATCCCGGTACTTTGCGTTAAATATGTTTGACGCTGAAGGATCCTAATCTGGCAAATTCCATTTCTTGCTAAATCGAATCACATCCCAGATATTTTCAACAACAAAAATGTTGTTTACACTTAAAATCCTCTTCCAGGTAAAAAACCTTTCCAGGTGGAATGTATTTTGATGAGGTCATTCCTACATCACATGTTGCCTGTACATTCATAAAGCCTGAATCTATTAACTCTGATGTAATCTGATGAAGGTCTTCTTGATGATTGTAGGACATTTTTTATTGGCTTGAGTTGGCAACTCTTATCTGAACGTGAGTCATAGGTTGTATTTGGGCTAAGGTTCAACAAACAGGGAACAGAAATACACACACACCCCGAACACAAGTCCATGATATCACACTTCCTTGCAAACACTGTGGTGCCAAAAACTCTTTTGAGGAAGGACGAATGTGATTTGCAATACTCCTAGGTGAGTTAATACCAATAAAAGCTTTTACTATTACTGCCAAGGTCATGGGTGATGACTCGTGGGTAGAAATTACTTTAGATGAGGAATTAGAAAATGCTAGATACGGTGATGGCGGTGCAGAATGTCGTAATAAAGATAAGACTTATCTTGGAGCCACATATAGTGTATTATCAGGTGTTTGACCCCAGGGTAGAAAGGCACTAGGTTGGTTTGCTAATGTCCACAGCCTCACCTGGGGGAGAAGGCCAGCGAGAAAGGCCATGTATCCGACATCACCGTCAGCCCATAGAGTTAGGCCCAATCCCATTTCTACCCCTTACCCCTTACCCCTTACCCTTACCCCTTACCCTTCCCCATACCCCTTCAAAACAAGGGGGAGGGGTAAGGGGTAGAAATGGGATTGGGCCTTAAAGGCTACCACCAAATATTTAATGTTCCTTTCTGTCCTCACTTAATCTTTGTTTATCGCTACAAATTCAAAACTGTCCAAATCCTACACAATACCTATTTGACTTTACTAGCCTACTGTACTGTGTTCTTCCGGTTTTGCTTAGAAATTGAGGAACAAGGAAAATTTTACATCACAGTTGATCTGTTACCAAGAATGTTTTTTACATTAACCTTATAATTGGCTAATTATCACCAACTGATGCATCAAACAACAAACAGCTCCGGGTTACATAAAGTAAGCCATCTTGATTTAAATTATAAACCAAAAAGATCACGTATTATAATATATATAATATAATATCTATGAAGTGCATCAAAAGGTTATAAATCTCATGATAGCCACCACCCAACAGTTCTGAGTTGTGCTGCTAATCCATCATGAAAGATCTCTCTCAGCATTGGTCATGATAGGAAAGGGGAACTGTAGCCCACTGATTATACTCAGCCCCCTAGCATCACATTCGGGTCAAATATAGCCCTATGTTTTTTCCAGTTTGGTCACATCTAATTGGATTAAAATATGATTCCACAATAACAGCAACCCAAGTATTTTTTTTATGAAAAATGTTTACTCAGAACTGTTTTGACAAACATTACATTTTAATTTCTAATTTGAATTAAACGTATTTTGAGAGAATAGAAGCGAAATGCTGGGTGTTTACGCCTGACTCCCTGTTTGATTGAATAGCCTTAAATGATTCAGTGGACCAACTAGTTCAACACATGTTTTCATTTATGCATTACCTGTTTCATTGTTTTCAGTACTCACGTACGCAATTAGATTCCTATTTTATTGTTTTGATTATTTGTTTATGCACCTATTTCCTGTTTTCCTGTGTCCCTAACTTGTCAGCATGCGTATTGTCTGTGTGTGCATTTGCACTGTAAAATAATCTGTACAGCACTTTGGGACCAACCTGTTTAGTCTTTTAACCTGCTTAATAAATACAATTAATTTGTAACTTGAAACTGAAAAACTGCAGGTCATGGTTGCATTATAATAAGACATTTCCGACCTGATCGAATAAAACATTTATGAAAAAGTCACTCAACAACATAGTCTTCAATACAGTGTGCGTTTGTGTGTGTCAATTTTGTGAGTGTGTTTCGGTGTGTGTATGTTGGTGTGTGTGTTAGGTTGGTTTGCGTTTCGTGTGTGTGTGTGTGTGTGTGTGTGTGTGTGTGTGTGTGTGTGTGTGTGTGTGTGTGTGTGTGTGTGTGTGTGTGTGTGTGTGTGTGTGTGTGTGTGTGTGTGTGTGTGTGTGTGTGTGTGTCATGTTGGTTTGCATCTCCTTTGTGTGTGGGTGTGTGTGATCGTTCAACTCACAATGTTCATGTCGACCTCCGGGTCGAGGCCAGCTCCTTGCTTCAGAAGGCGTGAGTGCTTCTTTCCCTGGAAGACGGCTTGTCCATGGTAAGGGTCCCATCTGGGTGCCCCTGCTCTGTAAACTGGATCACTAAGGGCCGTGCCACAGAGGGCCAACACCAACAGTGCAACCGACAGCATCCTCACATCTGAAGATGCATGAAGATATACATACTTTATTATCAATCACTATGACTCTCACTCTATGTCTGTAAGTTGTTTCTCTCTCACTCTCGCTCCCACATGTTCTGTCACTCTCTCTCGTCCACACAAACAAATACACTCAAAAAGGCCAGAGATTATTTCTCATTCCACCATACCATTTCCCGAAGCAAGTGTGTATAACTGTTTTACCTTATGTTGTTTAGCTTTCGAAGGCAAATATAGTGTCAAAAGTGTGTTGTGTTTTTTTTCAGAAGTCATGACAATTGTATTATATTACAATATAGCTATCAGAGACCACTTTGGTCAATGGCTCGTTCTTCGGTGGTTTGAAATAGAAATTGACAGAAAGGACTTCGCCCCAATATGTTGGACCACAGGAGAGATTTGAAACTGCTCAGACTTTCAAAGAAGGTCTGTTTACATTTGATAAGGAAAGGTTAAACATCCACCCTTCAAAATAGAATTGGGTCTAATCCCAGTTGTCTGCGGAATCGTTCGTGTGTTTGCCTTCCCTAGTAATAATGCAAGGTTCACCACGGGCTGAGTTTATAAAAAATTCGACCTTATATTTTTGCAGAGTATGTCTTAATTGCATTTGGTGATTAACATGATTTCTTCCCAATAATTCGTATGCGTATATATAGACGAGGAGAGACGAGTATGTTTGAGAGAATATTAACCAAAAGTAAACCCATTAACCGCAGTTTCCCGTACATGTTTACTGGGTCAAGTTCTGCTCGTCCCGCTCGTTAACTTCGAATTATTCAAATATGGCCGTCATGTTTTAAAGATGCATCTTCGATATATCTCAAACCTTTTGTAATAAACAATGAACTTTTTTAAAACTGCTTTCGGCTGTGCTTTAGTTTGCACGTTTTGCAGGACATCCTGTACCCATGATCAAATCCCTGACTCTTCTTTGGTGATTTTAAACCAAACACAGAGAAACATAAACATGACATCCTAAACTCCAAGTACACTCAAATACATTTTTCTTACATGCCTAGACTCTGGAAGAACAAGGTATTTTATGACCAGTACGTCTACTTACCAAGATGAGACTGACTTCTGTCATGCAGAATCAAAAGGAGACCATGGACGAAGAAAGAGGAGGAGGAGAAGGAGTCACGAGAGCTCCTGGCTGGGACGTCACCCCGACCTCACGGTCCCGCTCACTGATTGGTCGAAATTGTGCTTATTATCACGTTGCTACATTGTTGTTATTTATTTTTTGCAACTATTCAGGATGCGATAATAAGTTTATCAAACCTCGATTCGACTTCAAATCAAATTTATTAAATACACATGCACAAATGTGCACTATACCAAACAGTGATTGCCATTGTTGTACATAGCTATTTGTTTATTACTTGTGTAAAAGTGCATAGTTACGTGCCGCCTCAAATGGATCAGAAATCAACCCCGGGAATATTATTGGTTGGCCAACACGTATTTTTTAGACTGAAGACAGCAAGCTGACATTCTGCAACGATATTCATGTAACAAGTTGAATTGTGGAAGTCTGGTAGTCGTCTTCTTTACGTGAACATGTCCCGGGTATTGATAGTGGGCGCCGGGGTAACTGGTAGTTTATGCGCCTGTCTTTTGAGGAGAGAAATGCAAAGCAAAGTACAAATAGTCGTGTGGGACAAGTCAAGGGGCACGGGTAAGTTTAGACGATTTAAAGGGTGCCATTGAATATTTCAGCAGAACTTCTGAGGATTGTGTTAGATTTGGCATATTTGCACAATACAAGTAGGCTTTAGGCTTTATGAACAACAATGTGGATTGCCTGGAATCCCAATAGGCTGCCTGTGTAAAAATATTTTGTTAACGCCAAGCTGAATATATTTAGCTTTGCATTGCTAACAGTCAATTTAATTTAAATTCACACGTATTATAGATGTGATGAAGACAATGGAGATGTCAGTTTGTTCCTCAACTTTATTCTTCCATTTAGGGGGAAGGATGTCGACCAGTAGAAATCCAGACGGCACATCTAGTTTAGCAGATCTGGGAGCACAGTATATCAGTGCTACACAGTACTACGCTCAAGCACATCACAGGTAGGTGTCTGTGTCTGTCTTTGGTGTTTCCACTCTTCCATCAATGTTTTCTTCATGGATTTACATTGTTTTGGCTGTCACTTAGTTTTGTGCTTATCTGGTACAATGGGTCTTAAAGTCTAGATTGAACCCTAGGTCGAAAGGTTCAGGGTTCCCAATCAACACCTGCTCCTTTGACATTGATCTCAATTTACTGTAAATCGCTTCTAAATCACTACTAAATCGATGAAATAGTCATCAAATAACTAAATTAGTTTAGCATCGGTTGTCATGCTTTGGTTTGGGTGGGAGTTTAGGCTTAAACATTGGCTTTTCCCCCGCTTAGCATCTATGCAGAGCTTCTAGCTCATGGAATACTGAAACCTCTGGAAGCTACCGTAGAAGGCCTTCGGGACGTGGATGGCACCAAGAACTATGTCACTCCAGCGGGCATGTCCTCCATCGCCAAGCACTTCCTCAAAGAGTCAGGTGATCAATCAATCAATCTGACCGGCTGGCGGACCATTCGACTGACATGGTCCGTCACACAATGATGTTTTTTTTTGCCCGTCCATATTTCATCTATTTTTCCTTATTCACTCATGAACATTTAAATGTTGTCCTTCCTTCTTTTTTTCAATACATCTCCATCTTCTCCTCAAAGATTTTACTTCCTCAAATACTTCTCACACTCTCTCTTATCTATCTATCTATCTATCTATCTATCTATCTATCTATCTATCTATCTATCTATCTATCTATCTATCTATCTATCTATCTATCTATCTATCTATCTATCTCCTTTCTTGCTGTGTATTTATATCTCTTCCTATTATCTCATCCTTTCTCTGTCTTCTCTCCCTCTCTCCATTCCTCCTAACGAGAAGGAGCCCAGTTGCACTTCGACCATCATGTGACCAGTCTCTTCCGAAGAGGTGCATCATGGGAGGTGCATAGGAAGGGTGGCGAGCCGGAGAAGTTTGACGCCGTGGTCTTAACGATGCCTGTGCCTCAGATACTCCAGCTGCAGGGTGACCTGTCAGATCGTAAGTCACAAGAACACACAGACACTAATCCACTCGGCCACCCCGAACCACTATCCCAATAAGCCAATTACTGAAGTAGTCTGACGTACATTTTCTGTCCAAGTGAGCAGTTTCTGTAGCCATCACCTTGGCTGCAGTAGTTCAGGAAGTAGAGCGAGTTTACTTTTTCCCTGGCGCCTCCCAGCTGTGTGTCGAGGTGTCTCTGAGAAAGACACCTAACTCTAACTGCTCCCGACTGTCTCCTCACAACCATGTCAACCATGTTGACACCGTCCGTGTGTGTGAATGTTTGTATGTAAGTCTCTTTGGACAAAATCATCTTTTAAATGTTAATGTAAATGTAAAAATCACCTAATGCCACATTTCCACCGCACATGTAGCTCGACTCGACTCGACTCGACTCGACTCGACACGACTCGACACGGTAGCAGCACGGGTCGTTTTCCACCGCAAATAGTACCTCCTGGACGTGGGCGGGGTCGGCTGCGCGAAAGGGCCGTGACGTATGTTTGTACGCGACGCAAACAACACCTACGCAACCCACACATGACATGGACAGAACCCACATGGAACAACAATGGAGGACATCGATGCGATGGTATTCGTGCTGCTCGGTCTGGTGCTTTTTGTCAAGAAGTTGAAGAAGTGGAATATGTTGGCTGCGGCGCTGCTATGGCTGTTACCAGCATGGTTGCCATGTCGCTCTCGTGACTTCGTCACACTCTCTGGCCAATCAGTGGGCGGCCGTCTGCCGACGTCACCTTTTAGCATCGGCTCAGCTCGCTTGGAACCTAGAGCGAGGCGGTACTAAAAAAAGCAGCCACTTCAGGTACCAGATACCATGTTTTCGCGGTGGAAACGCCAAAAATGCAAGCTGAGTCGAGTCGAGTCGTGTCGAGCTGGTACCATGCAGTGGAAAAGCGGCATTACTGGCCTAGGGCATTGAAGAAAGTAAGTTCTCTTCCACCAGGGCATGAAAACATGTATTTTCCCCCTCCGTGGTGGGACTGTGTTTTGGGTTTAGTATACTAGTGTGTGTCACCACTAGGAGTGGTGACACACTCTATGGGTATGTAGCATGAAGTCCTTCAATGCTGGTTCAGATAATATTGGGACAAGCCTTGGGTTCAAAGGTAACCCACGACAACACGCCCCCTGTTGCTGAGGCGAGCCCTCTGACTGGAGTGTGCTGCGGGAACATTGACAGCATCATACACTGAGAGGGCATTGACAGTATCATACACTGAGAGGACATTGACAGTATCTCACACTGAGAGGACATTGACAGCATCATACACTGAGAGGACATTGACAGCATCATACACTGCATGATGGACTACCTGAACCTTTGCGTGGACATTGTTGTTCCTGTGAAAACTGAGCGCTGCTTTGCTCACAACAATCCCTGTGTAGGTAGCAATGTCAAGGACCTCCTCAACAATAATAATAAGAAGAAGGCCTTCCAAGACAGGAACATCAAGAGGGGGGTCAGGGACGTTAGGAGGGCCGCCACGGGCCGCTAGCAGTGGAATGGCAGTGCAACAGAAGGTAATATGGAGAGAGGGAACGAGTTAAACCTCTCCTATATCCAGCTTGACTGCCCTTACCTGTACCAGCTTCAACACCTACTGTCTGTCCAGCCGTCACCCCCTCCCCTCCCCATATATCTGCTCAGGCACTCTCCCCAGGCCGTCCCCTTTCACTTATCAGCACATCAGGTCATGACAGTGGCCCATCTGCAGCCCCCCTACCACCCGCCCGCCAACACACCATCACCACAGGTGATCAGAGGAGAGCTGAGCAGACTTTGCTCAGAGAAAGCAGCCGACCCAGACAAGGTGCTCCCAAGACTATTAGAAGCCTGTGGCACTGAGCTCGGGGACCCCCCTCAGCACATCGTTATCCTGAGCCTGCTGCTGGCGAGGGTCCCCACACGGTGGAAGACATCTAGCCTCAGCCCTGTGCCTTAGGCGGGATACACACCAAATCCGGCGTGGCGGAGTTTAGCGCAGACTGCTGCTGCAAAGTGGGAGTGTCACTTCATGGCCCGTATGTGACGTCATGTGATACGATCAAACGCAATTCCCCCCATTCAAAATAATGGCTGTACTGGGTTTTTCATCGCGATGCCTGATTTGGTCTGAATCTGCCCTCAGTGGGGGCTCCCCGTTGTGCCCCAAGGCTTCAGGCCGGCAGCATTAACATCACATATAATGAAGACCCTGGAGTGGCTGCTCCTCGACCCTCTAAGGCCCCAGAGAAGACCCCCACTGGACTACTAACAGGAGAGGATGATGACCCTCTTCCTCCTCCAGCACCTCAGACCCCAGAGAAGACCCCCACTGGACTACTAACAGGAGAGGATGACCCTCTACCTCCTCCAGCTCCTCAGACCCCAGAGATGACTCGCAATGTACCCACACAATACCTCCCTGGCAGACCTCAGGATGTCAGGGAGTCTAGGGGCCGGCTGGCTGACTTGTGTGTTGTATGGTGCCTGTCAAACAAACTGCAGTCGGTGGACTACTATGGGATGGTGGTGGACTGTCTTAGGTCCAGGCCACTCCCGCAGCCATTCCCAAATGAGGGGGTTGATGAAGAGAGGGGGTCAGAGGACCACTGGGTACCTTAGGCTGCAGCTGGTTGACACACTGGGCTGATCGGAGAACATGGAGATTCTCTACACAGGAAAAGGCTAAGCCGGCTCTATTTTCTGAGGAGGCCGGACCCTTTTAACATCTGCAGGAAACTCCTGCGGATGTTGGCCGGTCCGTGGTCGCCAGTGTTCTTTCCAATGCGGCGGTGTGCTGGGGAGGGAGGGAGGACGGCGTTCAGGAGGGGGACGCGATGCCGCTGGTCCAGCTGGGGAGGTTGGCCGGCCTGCCCTGTGGTCGGCACGGAGCCGGACTCTCTGGTGACGGTGGCAGAGAGAGAAACCCTGTGCAAACTGCTGTCTGTCATGCTGTCTATCACGGACAACAACCGTCACCCACCCACACCTTCAGGCAGCAGAGGGGGACGTTCGCTGACAGGTTACCGACACAGAGCTGCTCAACCGACGGACTCGGGAGATCCTTTGTCCCCGGAGCCATCCGCACAGTGTATTATTTATTTATCTACTGCACTACCAAGTCCCATATGTACAGGACCTTGAAATTTGACTATCCTTTTCGTATCTTGCGTTTATGTTATGTTTTTTTATTGCATGTATTGCTTTTTATTGTGTTCCATACTGGCTGGCTATATTTCCTTCAGGATTAATCCGGTATCAATACACTATCTATCTGTCTAATTCTGCCAAATACATGATATTGTGGACTAATACCTATAATTCTGGTGTATATATAAATGTATACACATTCATCATTTATTTGTGATGTCAAAGATGCATATCATGGCGCATGTCACTATATCTAAAATGGTGATGCATCCTATATATGAGTCTGTAAAGTTGTCTTCTAAGAGGAGGTGAACGTAAAGGAACCATGTTGTTTCTATGTCTGCATGAGCTCCTAAAGGCATACTGACACCAACATGTGTTCTCATCCCTGATCATTATGGTTTAGGACGACATTCTAGCCCTCACTGTTACCATGGCTACGGAACATCACACTGCCTTTAACCCTATACCAAGTATGAGAGGCAAACACCAGACTAAGATGCACACAAGCACAGACAAATGCAGACGCACACAAAGCATATTTTAGTGTGTGTGTGTGTGTGTGTGTGTGTGTGTGTGTGTGTGTGTGTGTGTGTGTGTGTGTGTGTGTGTGTGTGTGTGTGTGTGTGTGTGTGTGTGTGTGTGTGTGTGTGTGTGTGTGTGTCCTACAAGTGGATTATGTCACTGCAAAGTACGCCTTTGTCTGAAGTCGCAGTAACCATATTCAACCTGTTGGGGGCAATAGTGGCCGTTACCCGCGCCTGGCTGCAGTGAAGAAATACAATCCTTTCTTTGCTTCTCTGGATTTCCTAAACGCATTAAGTCTCTGTATGACTTATCTGTCTGTCTGGCCAATAAATTAATTCAGACTGGCTTCTTTTTATCAGAAATGTAAGCAGCTTAAACGAAAAGAAAGAATACACCACAAGTATTCATACGTTCGCAGCTGCCAAAAGTGTTCCTAAAATGATTAATCACCTGAATATAAACAAATACAGGCACACTGAGGAAAAAGCTTAGTTTCAGGACGTGTTTGGATATCGACTTAGTAAAGGGGCTCCTCTATGCTGCCTCTTTTCCTGGCAGCGTTGCAAACACGCAGGGGAAATAATTCCATCCGTGTTGCAACATTTTCCCTGAAAGCTTCTGCTGCGCCGGCCACAGACAAGATAAGATCGCAAGATAGCTTCACTTATTTCACGTCTGAACCTCCAACCCCAACCTCGCCCTGATAGGTTAATCGTTAACCTTGATTAGCATTGTGCCACCCTGCCCTTGTTAGCGTAAACTTCCTTTTCACATCTGACATGGATTTACGATGAACAAAAAAGTTCTTGGAAGCCATTTTTTGTGGATTCTTTCTTCCCTTTTTTTCTTTAGCGAGAGCTTTTGGATGACCTAATTCAAAACCCATTTCTGAGAATAACCGTGTGTGTGCGTGTGTGTGACTGTGCACGCGCGTGTATGTGCGCGTGCACGTGGCGCTGCATGAAACGGAGCTTGTGTCAGCCCCTTCGGTGTGTGTTTAAGATGATGTCACCCTGGGCTAATCTGATTGGCTCACAGGGACAGCGCCCATTTCCTCCCGGCAGAGAAACACACACACACACACACACACACACACACACACACACACACACACACACACACACACACATTCTAATAATAACATTCTCTGTGTAAATGATTCCTCAGACAGGATGGGGCACAGTTTCATCCCAAGGGGCAATGGTGTGTGTGTGTGTGTGTGTGTGTGTGTGTGTGTGTGTGTGTGTGTGTGTGTGTGAGAGTGTGCATGTGCATGTGCCTTTGGTTTCCATGGCTTACCTTCGCTATAAAGTGTGAGATCCTGCAGTGAAGCTCCCTATAGATGCAGTCCACAGCCAAACTGCACAGCTAGTGCTTCCATATGGTCAAAGCTAACCAGGAAGCATTATAATGTAAAGCCAAATAATATGGCCTAATAATATATACAGTATACTGATAACATATATAATATATTTTATGTATAGAACAGTATTTGATTTTCTACGTTCACTTTGACATGAGATGCCCTCATATATGTGGATCGCTGCTCTCTACATAAAGACGTTTTCAAATGAAGGTTAATTATATTTTCTGTGTCACAGCGACAACCGGGCGTCTCCTTGGATTTCGAGAACACTGTCAAAGTGACACCATGTCTCAATGCCCCATTTATTCAATCTGGATGTTCTTCAACGTGGCTTGACCTCAACTCAACAGGTGGTTCACAACTGCTCTGTGAGGCACACACACTGAGCAGAGAATCCCAGTTTGGAGCTACGACGTGTAGGGTACAGCTGGGCAGTAGGTCAGGATCTATGGCTGACGGCTGCTGCGATACCGATCCACGGGGCAGAGATGAATTAAACCAGGAACGTCAACGATCACCATCGTCTTTTAGTGTGTCCCCGATGTGTGTGGGCTGAAACCTTTTCAACAGCAAAGTGGGACTCTGGGCCCAAAATAACAGTCTGACGTCATCGCTGGGGCGCACAGCTTGTGGTTGCTAGCACAAACCGGCGCACATGTACGCACACACATGCACACGCACACACACAAACACACACACACACACATAAACACAGGAGGGTCTGTGGCAGGGTCTTTGGTGTTGGATATATTTCTCATGGTCTGTTTGCCTTGACGACAGCGAGAGAACGATGGCCGACCTTCACGTGTGTCCGTGTCCAGCAGTGGCCCACAGTATTCACAACATCATATTCATGTCGAGGCTGGGGCCAGGGAGGAGCTGGGGGGGCAAGGTGGATGGGTGGAGGATGAAGCAATGGACGGATGAATGGATTCGTTGACGAATACATTGATCGATTTGATGGTTGAACGATGGATCGATGGCTTGCTGGATGAATGAATAGTTGATGGATGGATGAAAGGACGGGAGGGGTGGATGAATGGATTGAGAATCGATCAGAGGACGGTTGAGTACGTCGATGGATAGAGGAACAGCTTAACCGACGACCAGACGGCTTAACCCCCCCTCTCTCGCCCTTCCTCCGCTGGGGCTCCAGTGCTCGCTGCGGACCAGAGGGAGCAGCTGGA
Organism: Gadus morhua; assembly: GCF_902167405.1. NCBI lineage: Eukaryota > Metazoa > Chordata > Actinopteri > Gadiformes > Gadidae > Gadus > Gadus morhua. Next base: position 11,922,584 of record NC_044065.1, read on the forward strand.
GGCGGTGAGCTACTCGTCGCGCTACGCCCTGGCTCTGTTCTTCCCGCCGGCCGCCACCGTCCCCGTCCCCTGGGCCGCCTGGTACGTCCCCGGGAACCCCTGCATCCGCTACGTCGCCGTGGACGACCGTAAACGTGGCCAGGGTGAGTGCAACCCTGACCTCTGTCTGTCTCTCTGTCTGTCTGTCAGCTGCCCCTCCACCACCCCCCACCTCTCTACAGTAACCATGTATTTGTAACAGTGTCCTCCACCACCAGGTCTTTCAGGACAAAGTCCTGTGTACGTGACTGTACTTTGATGTTTTGTATGTGCCCAAATACCTCCGTGTTAGTATGTGGGTGTACAATACAAACTCATGCTTCTCTCATGTTTGTATTGTATACCGATCATTTCTGTGTGTGTGTGTCTAGAGTCTCCAGACTGCGGGTCATCTCTGGTGGTCCACACCAGCGTTCCGTTCGGCCTGCAGCACCTAGAACTGGACAAGGAGGAGGTCCGGCCAATCATCTTGGAGGAGCTCCACAAGCTAGTTCCTGGTCTGCCTCAGCCAACCAGCACCAAGTGTCAGAAGTGGAGGTACTCCCAGGTGAGTCAGGTGGAGCTCGTACAAGATGACGACAGCATAGTGAGATGATAGATAGATATATATCTTATGGTTTACACTTTGGTTGTTAACATATATGTCAAATAATAAATTATTTGTCTCCTGTTTTGGAGAATGTGGGAAAAAGCCAGAATTGCAGTTATGTAGATTCATCACTCCATAAATTCTACTTTAAACCCGTGCTAAGCACAAGAAGAAGTATAAAGTCTTTAATATGTCATTCAATGGGAAGCACGATTCAAGACAAATTTAGAATTGAAATCTTAAATGAATACATCAACTGTTGTTTATTTCCATATTACAACTTCTAAGATACGATCTGTTCATGCCAGTGGAGCACGATTGTCTAAGAGTCCCCTGGGGTAAGAGGGGGCCAATAGGGGGGCAGTTAGACCTGTCACCTCAATGCCCTTTCCCAATGCCAGGGTCTCTCGAGCAAGGGTTTCAACCGACCGCCGCGATAAGCACCTCTAATGTAATCCTTTCGGTGTGTTTGTACTATTTGTGTGTGTGTGTGTGTGTGTGTGTGTGTGTGTGTGTGTGTGTGTGTGTGTATGTGTATATGTGTGTGTCTGTGTTTACGTACATGTGTGTGCCATGTTTCTAAGCCTTTGTAAACATGCACATGCGATAGGTAGAGTGCAGTCTGTGTGTCACCAAGTGCTAAACCTGCATAATGTCTGTAGACGGAAAGGAGTTGTTGTGTTTTAAGAGGAGAGGAAAAATGACAACAATTTGTTTCCTTTTCAAGTGTATTTCCTGTTTATCCGTTCCATGTCCACAACATACCTCAGTACTGGGGACTCCATCCTTGGAATCACTTAGTACTCGAACTCATGATGAATTTCCTCCCCAATATGGAGCCGTTCGTTCACATTGCAGGCTGACGTGGTCCAAATTAGATTTGTACTTTTTATTCATGGAACGCAGATTTGATAGATTTGAAAAGCACACATAGAATTCAATGTGGTGTCTTTGAATCTGATTGGGGTAAACTTAAAAAAAAAAAATTGGTCCTTGAGCTGAAACAAATCTGAACCAGACATAGTGTTAGTAGTCAAATCGTAGCTGAGCGGAAAGGATCAGAATTGGACATAAAGGATGTTAATATGAATGTTGCATTATGGTTCAAGGCTAGCTGGCTGCTTACTCTTTTCCCACAAAGCAGTACATACTGATGTCCCTCTCTCCCTTACATTTAGTCTGCTGCTTGTTATATTGCTGCCATGTTGTGATCTGATGTTATGAACATTTATTTAAATCATTGTAGTCAACAAAGATCTGACCAAGAGGGCAGTTATTCATTTCTATCCACAAATATTTACAGTGTTCATATTCATGAGTGGTGCATACTTTTGTTCATACTAAAATAGTTTTGACTAGTCATAAATAAATATGGGTACTTAATCAATCTCTGTCCCTCTGGACGTCTCTCTCCCTGCCTCTCTCTGTCCATTCCTCGCTGTTTAGCTCTCTCTCTCTCCCTCTCTCCCGCTCAGTTTAAGCACACCCACATAGTTTGGCACATCACATGTACACACACACAAATACACACAAATACAGCATTTGCACAAGCATACAAATACCCAAACACATGATTGCACACATGCAAATACACAAAGATGCACAAAAAACGCATACACTCTCATTGTAGATACACACGCACGTACACACCGTTACACATGGTCCTGGCCTGTGGCCACAGCCTCCTACACAGATGTTCCGTCACCCCTGACCCCTGTGTGTGTGTGTGTGTGTGTGTGTGTGTGTGTGTGTGTGTGTGTGTGTGTGTGTGTGTGTGTGTGTGTGTGTGTGTGTGTGTGTGTGTGTGTGTGTGTGTCAGTGGTTTACTGACTCATTGGTTAATCTTGTACTTTTTAAATCCAGCCTATAGAGACTCTGCACAGACACTGTTCCCCATTTCCCATGTCAACAGGAGAATACAGACTCAATATTTACCACATCCCCATCACTCTCAACATTACCATATCTCTGTGACCAGTACAAAGGAGCATCTATGGTCAGGCAGAAAGGGTGGCCATCTTCCTGCGTTGCTGCAGTCATGAAGGAAAATAAGTTCTTGAGAAAGAAAATCCAAAATTTGAGAGAGAGGAGAGGGGGAGGCACAAATTGCAACAATAGTGAGTTTAATAAGATGGTATTCTTCAGATCTACATCAAGTCATTTGTGGACCATGTCTTTTCAAAGTTAAAGGCAACAGCCGTCTATAGCATACAGACTCCAGCCTGAACGCTGGAGTCTGTATGCTACAGACTCCATGAACGCCACGCTCCATTTGAGCTTCACATGACCCCCTTCACATGTTTATTATACTCTGTTGAATATCAATACATTCAAAACGACAGCAGGGATGGACAGCAGTACTATTCTGAGATTTAGGCCCAATCCCATTTCTACCTCTTACCCCTTCCCTTTAAGGGTAAGGGGTAAGGGGTAGAAATGGGATTGGGCCTTACAATTCATGGTAAGCCTGCTTGGCTGAAAATGCAGGAAATACACAAACACACGCACACACATAAACCGACAGCCGCGGCCTACTATCTTTGTGAACTATAGATGAGTGATATAGCCGTGGATGTGTATGCATGGATGCACGCCAACAATTCCAACGTCTGAGCGTCTGTCCGTCCCCGCCCCCCCTCCCCCAGGTCCTCACGGCGGTCCCAGGATGCCCGGGTCACATGACCCTCCTGGCCGAGCCCCTGCTGGTGTGCGGCGGAGACGGCTTCACCCACTCCAACCTGGACGGCTGCGTGGAGTCCGCCCTCAGGGTGCTGGGCGCGCTGAAGGAGGCCTCCGTCCAATGGGAAGCTCCCTGCTAAACATTGGGTCCCGCCCCCCCCCCTACCTCGTAAACACCCTCTGTGGAGGGATGTGCAAATAATTAACAGTGCAATCGTCCTTTTTGAGATTTTTGTTGAATATTGTTGAATTTGACATTACAAGAGATGGACATCTGGATATCTATTAATAAAAAATGGTTGAATAATATTGTCAAATGTGTTTATGTCATAAAACTGTTGACCGCACCCAGTGTGTGTTAACGAATCAAAAATGTATCCACTGGGACAAATATATCACATGACAGGAAGTTGGCTCTGAAGTATTATTTTTTTATTTGATCACAAATGGTAGTCACTTTGTTTTGAAGAACTTTGAACATCTAAGGCCTTAGCTTGTCGTCTTCTTAAAAGTCTTCAGATGTTTATGGCTTGTGGTCCATGTTGGATGACCATAATGATCACAGGTCATTGCCCTGATGGGTGGACCCTACACCTCTAATGTGGCACCAGCTCCAAGGGGTCCTAACCTGTACTGCTGAAGGCCCGGTACACCATTGACCCATGCAGACATGACTGGAGTCAATAGGGGGCCCTTAGCAGACTCTGGCTCTCTCTGGACAATGCGTACCAACTGGTGTTCAGGTGAAAACCTCCACCAACACAACCCGTCGTGCTGCTTTAGGTCCTGCCTCGATGCAAGGTTAACATTTTTTTGAAGGCGCACGTCAGACCCTTGCGTTGGACGCAAGGAGGTATTGGGTCCGTAAACCCCCTTGCGTTGCATCAACGTGGAACCATAACTAAGCCTTTAGGCCCCTCCTGCTTGGGTTGCAGGTGACCTCCCGTTGGATGATGTCATTGTTGGTGGTGTTGGGGGCAGGGGGGTGTTCATTTCAGACTGCTGGTGCTCCATGACAATGGCCTTACAAGTGACTATGGCTGTCAGAACGGGCAGAATCTGAACGTATCAAACATGGTTGGTTTTTTTTTGTGTTCAAATGTGCGAATGCTAAGGATTGACACGACGAGAAGTGAGAAAGAAAAACTCCCGGCAGCGCTTGGCTGAAATCGGTTATGAAGCCACAGCATGAAAGGAGATGGATACTGAGAGGGGGAGGAAAGAGAGAGAGAGAGACAGAGAGAGAGGGAGAGGGAGAGAGAGAGAGGGAGAGGGAGAGAGAGAGAGGGAGAGGGAGAGCAGGGGGAGAGAGAGGTGGGTTTTTATGCTCCTATGGGATGCATAATTTATAGGAGGCTCAGAGCGAGCGCGAGAGAGAGAACGAGATGGTGGGAGAGTGAGACAGCCAGAGATAGAGAGAGGTGGGAGAGTGTGTGTCTGTACGATGGAGAGAGAGAGAGAGAGAGAGAGAGAGAGAGAGAGAGAGAGAGAGAGAGAGAGAGAGAGAGAGAGAGAGAGAGAGAATATAGGGATAGAGAGAGGATTAGAACAAGTGGGTGAGAGAGTTGGTGATGGTGAGGGGGGGGGGGGGGGGTTTTGAGCAAGAGAGCTTAGCAGTCTTCTGCTGGTAGGTTCACATTACCTCACTCCCATCCTTTCACTCCCGCTCTATCTCTTCCCTCTACCCATTCTCTCTCTCCCTGTTTCCCTGCCTCTCTCGCTCGCTTCCGCTCCATCCTTTGATCTTTTTATAGCCGCTCATAAGAGAGAATTGGTTATGATTTGGTTACCACAAGGGGCTGTGTGTGCATGCGCCTGTGTGTGTGTGTGTGTGTGTGTGTGTGTGTGTGTGTGTGTGTGTGTGTGTGTGTGTGTGTGTGTGTGTGTGTGTGTGTGCATGCGTGAGTGCACCTGTGTGTGCGTGTGATTGGTCTTTGTGTCCACATTGTCCATCTAAGCATTAAAACATACGACAATTCCGAAGACAATGCATCACAAATGTTATCGATGGGTGTGTGTGTGCGTTTGTGTGTGCGTGTGTGTGCGTGTTTGGGTGGGGGTGTGGTTGGGGGGGCGTGCATATTAGTGTTAAGATTAGATTTTGATATGCATGTATATTTTAATGTGTACGGACAAATATGGAAAGCCCCAGATTATTGTGTGTGTGTGTGTGTGTGTGTGTGTGTGTGTGTGTGTGTGTGTGTGTGTGTGTGTGTGTGTGTGTGTGTGTGTGTGTGTGTGTGCACGTGTGTGTGCGTGGTAAGATGCCGAGGCCTCCTGCTGTGTGTGTGTGTGTGTGACCTAATTCCGTGCTGCCTGGTCCCCTGTGTTGGAGCGCGCTCAGTAGCGATGCTGCAGTGCATTATGGAGCCCGAGCTGATTATCATTTCTGCCAAGTCACTGGCAGATGGAACCAGGGGCCAGGGAGCTGGTGGCCCCTGCCTACACACACATACAGAGCCAGGGACGCACGCACACACACACTCAAATTTATATGCATTTTATATACGTACAGTAGTCACACACACATACACACACACACACACACACACATGCACAAACACACATTCATACACACACTAACACACACATACATATATATATGGATATATATATATGTATATTTAACCATACATACACATTATCAAATACACACAGAATAGATACACAACATATACTACCCCCCTCTCCCCACAGATGCAGACACACACACACACAGACACACACACCCACACAAACATGAAGATTAAAACAAACAAGGCATATAGAGACATACTTTATCGAAACTATCAAATGCACGCACAATTATATACTCATATCAGACTTAAGCAGGCCGTAAGGCCTTAAATAAAAACATACTATTGTCACTTTTGTATGAGCTGATGCTATCATTGAAAAACAAATTTGCCCATCCAAACATGTGTACTCTTGTTACTGGCATGATGATTATTTTATTCTGATTATCATTATCGATATATTGTGTACTCTGAGAGAGAGAGAGAGAGAGAGAGAGAGAGAGAGAGCAAGAGAGAGAGTGAGAGCGAGAGCGAGAGAGAGAGAGAGAGACTAGGAATGTGTGGGAAAGTGGGTTAAAACCCTTAAGGCAGAGTGCATATGAACACACACACATGCAAACGCACACAGAGAGTCAAACACACACACGCACGCATCACATCCACCAACACACTCACACACACTACCTTGGACATATTTCCTTTTGCTTTTATATATCTCCCAGTCTATCTTCTTTATGTCATATCTCTATCCGTCCATTATTCCCACAACCGCTGTTAAAGCCATGTTCTGCCTCTCTCCCTCTCCCTCTCTCTCCCCCTCTCTCTCTCTCCCTCCCTCCCTCCCTCACTCTATCTATCATGTTAAGCTGTTTTTTATATTGTTTATTGACATTCCAGATGGTTATTTTTTGGATATATATACAATTTATAGGCAGGGTTTTTTAAATTCTAAATCTGTTTTGTTCTGTGGCTAACTCTATCCCCTGATCCATCATCTTCATCCCTCTCTTTTGCCTTTTTTTTATTCTAGGGTTTTTAAATCTGCTTCTTGCCTTAGAATAAAATGAATGAGATTTTAGTAAAGTAAAGGATATCAGAAGAAAGGAGAATACTGTACTTTCTGCTTCGGCTAGGTAGATATTGGAATCATTATGGTGGGTTTTATACATTTTATTTTAAGTATGTGATTTGCTTGAATAATGCAAATGTTTGTTTGACTATGTGACAGATACGTGTTAAAATGGCTGAACTGACTGAGCGCATTACATGTTCTGACAACTATGGAAGTTTAAAGGTCAACATTTAAAGTATTGACGACATACCAAATATAAAAATCTCCCTCTCTCTCTGCTTTGTCTTCCTTTTTACTATTCTACTAGTCATTCATACCACTCATACATAAACCCCCACCTCTACCTCTGTCTTTCTCCCTCTCTATTTCATGGCTAAAGTAGTGGACAGTTTCAAATCCCTTTGTGTTCAAACAGAGGCTTGACACTGGATCTGATGGCTGGTTGCGCGTCTCTCTCTCTCTCTCTCTCTCTCTCTCTCTCTCTCTCTCTCTCTCTCACAAACAAAGAAACTCAAGTTTGAACAAAATCAACGTCTACCATTGATCTTAAGGTCCTCTGCTTTGCTTGCACTAAATGTGGGCTTCAACAAATTAGAAAGAAACCACACTGGCTCCGACTTCTGATTGGCTGAAACGATTTATGACAAAGATCGACACCTATTTACACCAATCAGGTGCCTTGTTGAGGTTGTGCCGAAGCAGCAGAGGGATCTGGTTCCTAGGGTGTCCGGTAGGTCCTATCCCAGCTGGGGGTCCCCAGCAGGGCCCTGGTTACTGTTACCGTGCTTACTGACAGCGACATCCAGGCACTAGGCCAATGCTTTTCCAACTGTGGGTCACGGCGCATAGGTTGGTCACAACAAGCTCCCAGGGAGTGCCCGTTTTAGTCCTCAAAAGAATATAAAAGTATGTCCACAAGCTTTGCTCTGTTTAATATGACTAGTAGGTATGGACAGTGAATGTCCCGGCCTCCGACCGGTCAGCAGGTATCACAACTCCAACAATCCTCAACACTTCAACCATCTCCTCGACCAATGGCTGAGCCCCCAACTGCCCCTCACACTGGGTGAAGGGTCATCAAGTGGAACTGAGGGTACATGTGCCCTCGCAAAGGGTATCGCTCACATGTGTGAATGTGCATGCACGAGCACGCACTCACATGTACGCATACACACACACATGCACACATGGAGTTTCATTGGTTTTGTAATAGCTGAGAGCTACAGAGTGAAGTTTGTGTGTGTGTGTGTGTGTGTGTGTGTGTGTGTGTGTGTGTGTGTGTGTGTGTGTGTGTGTGTGTGTGTGTGTGTTTGTGTGTGTGTCGGTGTGTTAAGGGTGTCAAATGTCATGTCTGCAGGATGAAAAGACGCTATTTGTCTACATAATTTTCAGATTGTTGAGCTAATCAACTGCGCATAAACTTTGTGTGTGTCTGTGTGTGTGTTCAAACACATCTTACAATACAACAATACACCTCTGTTCATGGATGGTATCGTCACGGACAATCGACCAACACATCCGTTCGATTTACGAAGGACTTTGCCTCTTTTGTTGTGCATTTTGGACAAGGCGAGCTCACCTCATGATGTACTCACGGTGGTCGGGTTGGATGATGCATTCACATATCAACACACCTTTGTCACAGCGATGTCAATCGCAGGACCAACGCAGCGGTCCACATGGTCCACGGACCGTTGAGTCCGCTGCCTGTACCCTGGTACCAAGAGAGAGCAGACAAATGGTTTGCATTATGAGTGACACCTGTGTGTGACCGAGCAATGAACCCTCTCTGAAAATGCTTTGTTGACGCCGTCGGTGTACTCAGTGGAGCCCTCGGATGGCTTAAGGGATAATACCTACACAGTGGAATAATCCACTGTGTCTGGAGATGTTTGGGGCGTCAGTGGGGTCGGATGTTGAATTTGAGATGTCAGCCAGGTTGACTGTTACAGAGAAATACAGCACAGTGTCGGCCCCTCAGTCCTTCTGACAGTCTGTCTGTATGTACGACTGTCTCTCCTCACACATCCTGAGGCTAACCCGTCGGACCCTTGGCTTAGGAGAAGACGCCAGACACAATACAATGACCCACTGATTTGGTTTTTCACAAATACACACGCAAACACAAACACACAAACAACAACGCACAAGCACACACACACAACATAAGAGTAGGACCAGTAAGTTATAGGGCAAAGAGCAATGTGTGTGTCCCGTGGGCCATGGGCTGTGTGTGTGTGTGTGTGTGTGTGTGTGTGTGTGTGTTTGTGTGTGTGAGTGCGTGTGTACATTCCCAGGGTTGTACTGAGAAGCAGGGTTCACTGTGTTTAAAGTTCACAAGGTTCATCCGACATCCCCACCCACACACACACACACTACCCTTAAGGTCACCAGGGGCGGTGTTTGTGTGTGTGTGTGTGTGTGTGTGGTAGCGGGACACAGTAGCTAGCTTGTTGTCCACCCAGGACCTCCATGGGTCCCATGGAGAAAGACATTACATTTTTCACTTTATATCTTTATTTTATCCAGATTAAACTGCAACTCTTGAAAAATATTTCAACTAACTTTTCTTGCAGTGGCCTATATCTGCAAATCAATAATTAAGTAGTAACGATATTATAAAACTAAAACTCTTGCCCTTGTCTTATGATGGTGAGTGGCTTGTTTGTTTTTCCGCAAAATTTAACTTGGCAGCGCTCCCAGCAACTCTTCGAACGCGTCCGAATCTTCCTAGAAGTAGGCTGGATGTGGACGTTGGGTTATCGCAACTCCTTGAACACGCTGTGTCCTGCGGCACACGTCCCAGTGTCCTCTCTCAGAGAACTTCAAAGAGGTCAGGACAGTTTGGACACATATATATGTATACATATGCACACACACTCATATAGAACATAATACTCTCCTCTCATTGTCCCTAATCTGTCCACTAAGCGTTGTTGTCAATAGTTATTATAAAGAAGGAAAAATGTTAAATATATCTGTTTTGGATCATTGATTGATTAACATTATTGTTTAACTGTGAAATAGAGAAAAATAGAAATGCAAGGTTCCTGCGTTCCTATGGTTCAAGAGTTCTAGGCCCTGCTAAATGAATGGGACTGAAGATCTCTCTTTGAGCCATTAGACTTGCAACACTCAGTGATTTTTACATCACATGTCACTTTAGAACCTTATTATCCTTTATAATTTAATAACTTACCACATCATTTTGTTTAACTCTGACTTTTGCACACAACTGGATCTACTCATAATTGGATTTTGGATTTGGTGTATAATTGGATTTCGATTATTTTAGTTACATTATAACCAAGTAACATAATTGCTTTCTAGAATATTTATCTTTAGATCATATTTCACTTTAACAATTTTTTTTTCTTTCTATATTACGCTCTAAATAGGTAGTTTTCCCCAGTCTGACTTGGTTCTACTCATCTGACAACAAAAGCTTTGAACTTGAACTTTCTCCTCTCCGTTCCCCCCCTCCACCTTATCTGTTCTTCTGTCCCATCTGCTCGCTCAATGAGCCAAAGAACCAGATGTTACCATCCCCCTCAACACATGGCTCCAGTCCACCATCTTATAGCTCCGTTTGTCCACATGTTACATTCCTGAACGCTGTCAAGCATTAGGGATTTACACATTAAGAGTCCCCCGCAGCACGAAAAGATATACATTGGGATGTGATTACACAGGAAGTGAGCTCGAAATGCTAGCCCACCATAAGTTAGTGATTCAGTTGCTGACTGCTATTCGACACGTATGACAATTTAATGTATGGGGTGTATTATGTGTACAGGGATGTGGTGGCTATGGTACGGGGTTTGATCCCCTTGTGCCCGCAGCCTACCTGTAGACCTCCCAGAGTAAGAGGCCTATAGGTAGGCCATGGATACTTGAGATCAAACCCTGACCTTCTCTTTAACGACATTTAGCCTAATAGCGGTGTGTTGCTTTGAATAAAAACGTTTCCAGAATGACTTAATAACATTATTTGGAAATGTGTATGACGATTGAAAATGACAAGGGGTTATTTTTTGCATGATGGCCACAATTTTAATAGGTTTATTGGTGTTTGGCAATAAAATGACCAAAACACCAGCACCCACAGTGACATTACATTACTCTAATATGCATAAAATATTCCTCCCAAAAAGTGAATAAATAAAGTTTGTGGGATCAACAGAAGACTGAAAGTACTTAACCTATGCCTCTGAACCAAAGCAAACAAATCTGTGTGTGTGTGTGTGTGTGTGTGTGTGTGTGTGTGTGTGTGTTTCATCCCCCCATGCTGTTGGTTGCATGTAATCCTACTTTACTTGTTCTATAATAATCTTCTTAACATATGTGGATGCAAGCATGGAAACATCCTACAGGTTGTGTATCCGTTAACAGAACACATGTTTACAGCTTGCACCAATGAAATAAGGGAGAGGCTCCGAATGCACCACTGGACACGGAGACAGCCTCCACCTCCTGAATAAAGATGCAGTTCATCATCTCAGAACTAGCCTTAGACATCCTTAATGAAATAGGTTAGGCTAATGATTTTGATGCCCACTAATATGTTATACATGCTGTTGGCAGTTACTTGGTTTATTGAAAAACAACATAGGGTGAGAGCGGTTGCTGGGGTGTAGTCCAAATAAGAACCCTTGCCATTGGTGTCGTAGATGGTTGCTAGGTGTTCTGGGCTATTTTGTACAATCTATGGTTCTGGGTGGTTGTTAGGGCGTCGCTAGCAGGTCGTTAGGGCATTCAGGTTGGTTGCTATGGAATAGCTAGATGGTTGTGAGGGTGTTCTTCGGTCGTTGCCAAGTGTTTGACTAAACGGGTGTTAGGTTTTTTTCTTGGTGTGCTGCTAGGGCTTATGGGGTTAGTGTGTTCTGGGGTGGTTGCTAGGGTTCAGATAGACGGTTGCTAGGGGGTTCTAGGTAGTTGCACGGGTGCTTAGGTCGAACCAAATCACACGTCTACATCTTGTGACACGCGTGTGATCCCACGTCAACTGACCGGGGTGAGCATGTGGTATGTGTATGTGGGGACGGGAACGACAAGGACGAGGTTCAACCTCGCACATCCTCTTCCTCCTCCAAATTCACTGGCTGCTGTGTTATTTAGACACAACAGTAAACACAACTGTGTGTGTGTGTTAAAGCAGCCTGGCGCCAGGGTCCTGCTTACAGCCGTCTGTCTTCACAGAGACAACCTCTTAGAGACTCCCTCGTCCCCTTCCATGTACAGAGAGACTCGGAGCCCGGGCTCGGCGAGTGTTGTAGTAGCAGAGGTGCTCGTATTTTAGAGTACACATTGTCATTGGTGCGTGATGATGAATGTCCCTTAACCCAGGAAGGACCTGCAAGCCGAGTTAAAAATGTGGAGATTTGTTGAGACTCAACCCTGCACTTCCAGGCATAATTTTCCATTAAAATAAATGTTTTACTTAACAATATCTTTAAGGATTAAAGTCAAGATGATAAGTAACCTTGGGATACTTGGTTGAGTTTCAATTTGGTTTAATAATTAAGTTACGAGTGGTGGGTGTCATGGAACCAGTGTGAGTAAATAAAGCACAGGACAGAGTTGGTACTGTTATAAATAGTTTATTCACCTTTACAGCGTTTCTTTTCATTATAAAACAAGGAGGAGGGAAAATTAAAAGAAAAAAAATCGAGGGGAGGGGCTGGAGGGTATTATGACATTTTTCAGTCAAAAATAATACTACGTTGGTTTCCATAGCGATTTTGGGACCTTTACGATAAATCGGATTTCGCCGCACCTCGCTGTATCATCGAGGCCTGGCTTTCTGTTTACCAAACGAAGATAAAAAAATAAAACAAAAACTTTAATCGGGTAAATGACTTCATCAAAAAAAAACGAAAACCATAAAATAAAAAAAATAAAAATCACACTGATGGACCGTTGACTTAAAACCCTGCAATTACCTGTAACAGTGCAAAAGTAGAGTACAATAAATGTTGCTCTGGTCATAACAGTTTCTGCAGATTGCGTGACGATTATATGAAGCTATATAGAGCCAGTGTTGGAGCTGAACAGGGCTTTATATGGACAGAACCAGAAGCCCCTATACAAACACCACCACTTCGTCACACCCAGAGGTTTGATCAATTTCTAGGACGGTGAAGCCAGGGACGGCCTGATGGCAACCCCAGACAGCTCTAGGAAAACGGGCAAGTCGCTCAACCTCTCCGGCGGACAGAACAGGCGTTATTGTATACGGATCTGGGATAAAAAGTTTTGCTCTTTCAACGATTTAACAGAAAAAAAAGAAATTATTGGTACAAATAAGGCAAAAGAAGAAAATCCTATAGGCCACATATGCTGGTCACCTCCAAACGACATAAAAAAAAAAAAAGAAAAGAAAAAAAATTAATGAGCTTAATTTTGGCAGGTTCAGTGATAAAGTGTAAACTGAAATAGCAGAAGAGAGTAGGTGGATTTCAAATCTTCTGGATTGGCTTGTGTGCAACATTGAACAACACCGTCATATAGGCCCTGGGAACATGACTTTCGAAGCAAGAGACGAATGCACCAAAAGCTACACGCGCGTGTCCGCATGCATCTTTGGAATAGAAAACCACGTTCCATTCACCATGAAGTAAAAGTTTAGATATTTTTTTTATGGAAAAAGCCACAATCTTGTAATCACGGTCCTTATATAACTCACTTGACATTTTCTGAATCTACAGGTCGGACAACAGCGTTTGAGATTTCCTGACTTTTTCAGAGAGATATATATATATAGCTATAAAGACAAGAAAATAGTCAAGATATACACTTAACCCAATGTATCCTGAAGAGGACCCTATAATGATTTCGGTCCAATTGTGTACCTCTCTTCTGGCACAACCAAATCAGGCTGTGTGGAAAATTAGTTTTCACTCAACGATGCAAGAAAACCTAAACTTCCTTTTGGCTAGTAACAAAATAAAACCAGAAAAGCATTTTTCAAAATAAAAGCTCTAGTAGGTTAGGTATGGCAACTGAAGGCATTAAATATTTCGCCTTTTTTTACAGTGGAAAATACACTCGCTGTCCTTCCATTGAATAAAGTCCCACTGGGGGGGCTCCGATGATACTAATGTCATATATAGACGATATATTGAGTCGACATGTGCATGGTACATGATCAAAGTGTAGCTATGTTCTCTCATCAAGCAAGGGAGAAGTCGTAGTGATGGTGGGGGCGGGAAGGAGAAAGACGATGCCATAAGAGAAGACGGAGAGAGAGCACCATGACGGTCAAGAGACATGGAAAGCACCTGGTATACCTTAACGTCCCACGATCCATTAATGAACTACTAAGCCGTCGAGAAGAAAAAAAAACAACGGGTCAACAATGTTGTTGTTAAGCAACCAAGCTGTTGTGCCATCATGCCTTGATAATGTCATCCAAGGACATGCAGGGCTTTTCCCTGTCCAGACCCATAGTGTGGCTATACGATCCAGTATGATCTATCCACTTTGGTGACCCATCTGGGGTGTTGGCATTGCCGTCTGTGAGCCCTGATGGCTCACCGTGTCCTGGATGGAGATCAGGGACAGAAGAGGCCCGTAAGGACGTGTCAATCCAACGGATCAGCAGCACCAATGGGGGAACATTGGTGTTCACTGGACAAAGTGGACGTCAACTCGCTCACTCGAGACCGAGGAGAAGCTGCGAGTGGACTCGATGAAGTGTAGTGTAGGGGACCGCAAGATTTAAATCAATCAGCACGTCGGTTGAAACAGTCGATGGACGTTCTTCGATGGACGAGCGATGGGCCCATCGACCGGTCGATTCAAGAGCCCACAGATTGCTCTGAAGCGGCGACCAAGCAGTGGACCAAGATGGGAGGTCTCACTGGAAATTAAACGTTGGTTTGGAGACTTATCGACTGCCACACGTAGCACCTGAAGCAGCGCAGAAGGAGGATGTGTGTTTTCTGTACCGCTTCATGTCTCTCAACCAGTCAGCCAGCATTGACAACCGACGTTTCAGTTGTTGTTGAACAACCTACTTAAATCGACTGAAGATTACGAGAAAAGAAAAGGAAAAACCCTGTCTCGTCCTTTTTTGGGAAGTATGCTGGACTGGGAACGATGACCTTGACAGCTGCAACTGTTTAGCCCGGCTTTACGGTCACTTGGGATTTAGCTGCTGGCTCGGCACTAGTACGAAGAGCGCTTGAGACTGGAGCTCCATTTCCACTGGGATGTTTTGGCAGTTTAAACAGAGCACCAGAGACTGACTAGACTCACAGGCCAAAGGAACTAGCCCGTCTAGCTAGATGTTAGCACCACAGCTAAGATGACAAAGGGTTCATTGGAAAGGCACAACCACAGGCGTTGTTGGAGGCTTTCAAGTGGGGTCTATGATGAACTGCCACCGCGGTTGGGAGTTGACTGATTGAGGTACGATCTTTACTGGGTTGGTGGGACATGCTTACCATGGCTGACCTCTGCCATTTTGTGTCTGTTAAAGAGCGTAACATTCAGGTGTTGTTGTTGATCTGATCAGGGGATCCTATGGTGTCACTAGATCAACAGACGGCTGTATCTATTATTGCATTCAATGGCGAGGAAGTGTGTGGAATGGTTTGTATACAAAGGAATTCTATTAAAAAGAAATTCCTTTTCCACAACTGAGCTGCACCTGCGTTCTTAGCTAATGAACACGACCATGCGCAAATCAAAAACGGAAACATCCAATAAAACCTGCATTAATAAATCCTGTTGCTTTTTGACCGTTACCCAGAAGTGTCTCCTGGGAAGCAGGGACGAAAAATGGCCGCGTTGAGGGCCCCTTACAGGCCCACCCAGCCTCCAGCACCAAGGCAGTCGCACACTGGACACACACTACCTCCTTCATATCCACCCCACCACGTGACGCTGCGCTCCGGGTCCCGTCTGGTGTAAGACCTGCTTCAAACTGACACTCTTCAAGAAGGTTCCATGCTAGCAAAAATGTCCCAGGTCCAAAAGCAACATAGTTATTAGTTATTATAACATAGCTGGCTAAAAATCAATCAATGCACGATTTAGGCTTCCAAATGACACAGGCAGCAACAACTTCTACAAAATGGGCTTCATTAAACATTGTACTGCTCTTCAGGTACAGCTCTAGTTAGGGTGCGTCACCCTAAAATAATTGTTCCATAATCCAAAGAAGCACCAAAACACACGTTGGATATACGCCCAAGAATACAGCATGATGTCAAAAATCAAAAGCCTCAAAGCAGGTTTTGTTTCGGGGTGACAGCTCACCAGGGTTAGCTTATTTTTTTCTCGGTGGTCCAAAGACCGCGCTAGGGTTATGATAAACACTTGCCTACGATAGTCTTAGCACCAGATAGAACGGATCAAACCTGCCCACACCCCGATTCCCTTTTGATCCCCTACGCCGGAGAGAAGGTGGACACAGCCTGGTTTCGGTCTACTTTGTGTTCCAGATCGCATATTTCCATCGCCATAGAAACAGAAACGTTACTAAACGAGGCCCCCCTCGTGTCCATAGGGGCCAGAATAACAATGTAATGTACGGGATAATGGTCTTAATGCTCCATCTTCTCCTATGAACCAATTTCCAAATGTTTGAGCTCCAGCAAATGTAATCATGTTTAAAGGCTACATGTGTTTTTAATAAATAGATCACAATAGCAATCATTGCTTTTAGTTGAGATTCCCCAAATGAATGTCATAATCCAATAAAGTCCATTATAGTGACAATTGACTGATAACGCTAGAATTACAGGTTGAAAATACACCAGAGCATTTCTCCAAGGACCAAATAAACACCACATAGCCCGCCCAAGAATTGTTGGATCTTACCATCAAATGTACAGAACCAATGGAAATCAATGAGATCTAGAAAGTGAGAGACCACTGCACCAGTTCCCCAGAAGTGTTTCACATTCCTAGGGGGGCATTTAGCTGCGACGGATACACTTCAATAGCTTAAAAACAGTCTAGAGAATGGATAAACAGAGTGTATGTGTGTGTACGTGTGTGTACATGTATGCTTCAAATGATTCAAACTGAAAAAATAACAAAAATAGTATTTTTTTTTTCCCATGTAAGTTTTCACTGAACGGACACTTAAGAGTAAAAAGGCTTAGAGGAGGATCGAGTAAAGTGAATAAGAACAAAAGACCGAGAGAGACGGGGACTCAAACAGGTCAAGAATTCGGACTGCAGTCAAAGTGTTCATTTTGTTTTGCTAAATCCAGATTTTTTTTTCAGTCATGATCTTTCAAATACGTACTAACCATCTTTTGGAATTGGCTGCAAAGATAGGGCACACAACACACCTTGCAGTCCGACCATACACAGACACCAAGAAGCACAGAGAACTTTAGTTCACAGCCATGTGATGATGGATGTGGGAAGTCTGTATGTGTTTGTGTATATGCAGGTTGCACATTTAAAAACTATTGACAGAGGTGCAGCAGATTGTGAATACTAGTCTCTTCTTCTTCATTGTCTCATTCAAACGATTGATTCAAGGTGTCCGCTCCCTGCTATGGTCAACCGGGTCTGGTTGAGTTTCTCTCGTTTGCATTTGTCACTACCTCCGCGGCTGTAGAGATTGGTAGTAGGAGCAAGAATGGTGGAGAACTTTCTTCTTTTGAGTTTGGGGTAGCTATATTTTTTCATCCAATTCGACGTAACCGATTGCGGACCGTATAAACACACCCTGACAATGTTTACCAAGTCATTAGATCCTTGGAGCACCAAATGCAGAGTAAAATGAATTTAAAACCATGTTTGGCAATGCCGTGGTCAATTTGTCAACTCTGGGACTGATTGTTGTTGGAGGGGCAGCTTAACTGAGTTTACTTGGGAGGGGGGGGGGGGGCGAACGTCAAAGAAACCTTGTTTTTTTTTGAGAGAGAGAGAGAGAGAGAGAGAGAGAGAGAGAGAGAGAGAGAGAGAGAGAGAGAGAGAGAGAGAGAGAGAGAGAGAGAGAGAGAGAGAGAGAGAGAGAGAGAGAGAGAGAGAGAGAGAGAGAGAGAGAGAATACAGCCATCCTTCTATACAGCTGAAAACACTGCGGACAGACGGACAAATAAAAGGGAGTGAAAGAAATGGTTAAAAAATTCCTATATAAAATAAAGCAAAACGTGGTCAGCATATTCTTCTAAAACCTAGCAGGTAAGGAAGAAAGGGAAGAAGAAAAGAAAAAGCGTGATTGTGGAGCTATTGACCCGACATCATGTGTGGGTGTAGTTTTCTATAGAATTTTACATGTCCCTTAACCTGCACGCACACATTTCAGTCCAAGCAGCCGTCGCTGTCAGTCAGCCGTTCACCAATAAGCCTTAGCCTCGTCTCCAATAGAGCTCTTATTTTGAAGTGGTTCACCGTTTGGTTACCGGTTGGGCCCTGATTAGTGGGTTGCATCGCTGAAAGGGCAAATAGAGCGTTTTGACTTCGTCAGCGAAAAGAAGAAATAAAATTAGAATCAATGCAGTCATAGCGCTGACTTCCTTTGCGACGGATATCGGAGGCAAATGTGTGCATGTACAGTTTTTCTTTTTATATTCAAGTTTTCTCCTTTATATTAAAATGTCCTCTATCCATTCATTCTTATGTCCATCCAATCGCTTCCAGCCACCCCCCTTCCCCTCCCCATCCCCTCCTGCCCATCGAACCCCTCCTCTAAATCTGATTGTCCAGCTGTCTTGTCTTACGGTGAGCAGTTAGAGGGAGAGGGTGAGGGTTGAGGTGGGGTATAGGGGATTTCAACTGATCTCCCAGCGCCATCAGTCCCTGGTCCACCGCATCAGTTGGTTCCCCACCCCCCTTGAGCTAACCGTCGGCTAGCCTTTTTTCTTTGGGGGAAGTGGGTGGTGGGAGGGTGGGTAGGGAGGGGGAGTCGGAGGGGGGGGCTCTGGGGGTGTACATGTACGTATGTATATATATTTATTTATATATATTTATATATGCAAGTCAGACTTTAGTGATCTGCGTCAGTTCGTCCTCGAAAGTCTCGTTCTCGGGGTCCGAGTCCGTGGTGTCCGAGTATCTGTAGTGGTCGGGCTCGTTGTCGCTGACGTCGGGGGTCACCGAGTTGGAGGTGGCGTCGGAGTTGGCCCCCTCCTCCACCGTCTTGGAGAAGTACAGCTTCACCTGTGGAGGGACCGGCAGAAGGGTTGGACTCGCTCCTCACGTACGCACATGGCATCACATTTATCGGGCAAACGCTGTTTGTCCAAAGCAACTTACAGCAGGTGCATTCAACCAGGAAGATAAACCCTAAAAAGGTGCAAGAATCATTGAAGTGCTTGCAATCTCACAAAGTAAGACATAGAAACAAAAGATAGAGAGTAGGAGAGATACAACTTTTATCTGCATTGGTGTTACCCTTCTGCAATGGCCTGCAGAGTGTGAAAAGCTTGTTAGCTAGTTAGAAAGTGAACCAATGTTAACAGGAAGACATTTGAATCAAAAGGCACAACAGATTCAATCTTATATCACCTCCTACCAAATAAAAAGTATATTTTTTGTAGAAAGATGCGAGTTCAGAGTAGGGGTCACAGATTAGTTGGACTATAGGCCATGTTGGAGTTCACAGGCAGAGCGGCTTCTTCATTGATGGTTTCAGCGGGTTCCAGGGGTCAAAGTTCAGCACGTTGAACTCTACACAAAGCATTAGCGTGGGATTTGCTTACAGAACGTGGGTGCGGATCAACCAATCAGGACAATAAGATTAAAAACGCATTTGATTTTAGTCTGAAAAGAACACTGATACGTGCTGGTGGGGCTGTAGCCCAAGGCCTCGGTCTCTCCTGTGGGAGCCGTTAAGAGGAGCCAAGAAGACATGCCTGTGTCCGGTGGTCCGCCTACGATAACTACTCTCTAGCCGCCAAGCAGAATTGTGTGTTGGCCTTGATAGCAACGCTGCTTTAAGACATGCCCTGCTCTCAAGAGCTGCACTATGTTCTGACTGACTGTACTGGTAGGAC
This sequence comes from Gadus morhua, assembly GCF_902167405.1. Lineage (NCBI taxonomy): Eukaryota > Metazoa > Chordata > Actinopteri > Gadiformes > Gadidae > Gadus > Gadus morhua. The sequence goes on from NC_044065.1 coordinate 11,942,444, forward strand.
AACTATAAAACCAAACGTTGTTTCTGATTCCTTTAGCTACGCAATTACAATTTTCAATTCAGGTTCAGTTATTGTAGCCGCTCCAATATTGTTTGTATTGGTTGTTGTCACTTCAAAGAAATAACAAAGTGTGATAAATCCCCGAAATGCATAATATATGGTATGGAATGTCGTGGGCACCACCAGGGAAAAGTAATAACGTGACCCGACTGTACCTTAAAATTTGGGGAGAAATATCTGTTGGCCTTGTCTTTATTGGCCTTGTCAAGGTCATTCTTTGTCAGTGACAGCACCAAGAAGTCCCGGTCGCTGTCTGGAACGCCGCCCCCGCCCGTCCCCTGGTTCTCGAGGACTCCGTCCACTCGCTCCCGCTGTGTCCCGGCGCTGCCGTTTTCCAGCCTCTCCACATGCTCCTCGGGCCCGGGGATGAAGAAGGTGTTGACCCAGAAGTGGAACATCTTGTCCTGAAGAGTGGCAAAAGGGGGGCATGGAGGGTTATCTTCCTTGTACAACTCTAATACTGTTGTTACGAATGGGAGTGCAAGAAGGAGTGCCTCAGGGTTCAATTTTCAGCCCCTTGCTGTTTAGCACACCTCTATCTATAAAGCAAGGAATCTCTATGCATTTCTTGCGCATATCTCTAGAACAGTTCATCTAAATCGGCTTCAGAGTCGGTGTGTATAGCTGAGGACCTGAGGAAGTAGGGCTGTGCGATATGGTAAAAAATTAATATCCCGATACATTTTCTCCATTTCACGATATACGATATATTTCTCGATATTTTGAAATCTCCTTTAAAGGACCCCATGAAATCGCACTTTTACCCTTTACTGTTTTCACTACAATCCTTTTAGACTATATACCATTCTTGGTTAACTTCCCAGGTGGTTTCCATCAAAACATTTTATATTTTCATGTTAGTGATTAATCACAATTGAGTTAAAATAAGATTTTCTTTTAATTCAAACAAAGCACAAACTGCAAAAACAATCTTCAAAATTACAAAAAAGGGGCAATATAAAACTGAGCAGCTCAGAACAATGAGAAAGAGAGAGCGAGAGAGAGAGAGAAATATAAACATTAATAGGCTTATAAGCAATAAGGCTGAATCATCAAAAAATATTTTACACAAATAACTAATTTAGGCAGCATTTTCTTATGTAGGCCATTGCAATGAATTAAACTAAAACGTTATAAACTCATTTTGATACAATGTGTTCGATATTTTTGAGCCCATTGAATTAATTTATTTAGGAATTGTAGGTGTGCTGCCCTCTACCCCAAGCGCCTTGCCGGGGTCGACAGATAGACAACTCCTCTCCCCAACAAACCACGCAGACACGTCCCAGTTAACTCTTTATGGTTGCTTGAAGTAGGTTAAAACAACAATGTTTTCCGAGGCTAACTTATAGCTAGAGAAGTAGCATAAGACGAGGCAGCACCTTGTATTCCGATTGTGTGTGTTACGGAGCGTGCAGCTGGTAACCATGATCGACATCAGATAATAATTCATTGATTTAGTTACAGCATCATTGTGTGATAATGCTCTCCGAATGCACTTTGGGGAAAACACTAGCGTGATACGGGGTTGTGTGCGTATCTGATCAGATCAGACAAGAAGTTACAAGCATTGGTGTGTTTTACTCCACGTCCTCCTCTCGATATCCCAAAAACTGCCAGATCACTGATCCCTTATTAGTTATTTTAGGAACCAGCAGTTTGTCCGCTTCCACGTTTTATTTGTCGATTGAATTGGCTTAGGATACACTGTATGCTACACTGAGCCGGCCGGCGCTACAAACCGTAAGAAACTTGAAAATGAGTGTCCACCCTTCCGCACCTAGATGTCGCGTGGGATTGGTTGGTAAAATATTCAAAATAATAATTGTATGCATCTCGCACAGCCCTATGAGGAAGTGCAGTCTCTACTTATTTAGACACACCTTCAATATTAATAAACTATGAACCAAACAACCAGCGGCGCTCTGTGCAACAGCGGACCGGAGCTTCAGGACTTGCAAAGCTTGCAAAGACAACTTATCCTAAATGCTCCCGACGAGCTGACTGTCGCCTTGCATGTTTGAAACCGCAGTCGGTGTGTGAAATTGTGCATGAATGGGTGAATGTTATTGTAAAGCGCTTTGAGTGGCCACTAGTCAAGTGGTTAAGGGCTATATGAATGCAGTCAAATTACAAACAAACTCTAACGTGTCCTCAACTATGTCAAACTATGTCGGCAAGGCTACGTTGGACACAGGCCCAACAACACCTTTACAGATGTAGCAATGCATTGGTGTGGGTCGGGGGCTCACCTTCTTCATCATTTTGTTCTGCTTGTGGAAGAACTCTACTTTGATGTCCCCGCAGACAGGAAGTGGCTGGGGGAACTCGAAGAACATGAGACGTTCTTCTCTCCGTGTGTGGGTTGGGTTGGATGTGTGGATCTTTACCTTCACCTGGTACACCACAAACTGGGGATCTGGACGAGAGAATGGAGGGGAATAGATGTTGTAAATTAAATAAATAATACTAGCAAAATTTGAAAACTGGGGCTGCAAATTTATAGCATCTTCCCTCAACTATTATTAAAAATTGTATAATAAGCTGGCGGATTGGTCATTACAAAAAGATAGGCCCATAACCCCATATCACAGAATGAAATTATTTGGCTCAGCCAATCTACTGTTTTAATTGCACTCCTAATGATATTGGAAAAAAAATACTGACAATTGGTCCCCAATTTGCTTTCATGTGGTTTCAGATGCGTTTCAGTTCTCACTAACAGAACTGGACTTCAGCTACATTCCACCAATAGCAATGTAAGAAAGGGGTACTCCAGAGTCCCATTTTTGGGCCCATGCCGTTTACAGTGCATATACAGGTAATTACTGTTCGGCACGAAAATATCCAAACTTTGAAAACAATGAGATAAGGCATAATAGAAAATACATTCCTCTCTATGATTGACTATGCCAACATTAGATTGCCAAAATGATTTGACTTTAAGATAGTTCTCTTAGCGTGGAAGAATTTCGATCATGAACAATTCACAAATTCTAGACAATGAAAAATGAAAATGAAAGTGGAAAAAAGTGTTTCCCCAAAATAGCATTTGCACAAGGCAAGTTCCATTTAAATCCAACTGTTCAGAAATCCCCAACCCTTCGTCAATTCTCATAAGACACCCATCCCACTTCCCCATCTCCTATCAATATGAGAAGTACAATTACATCTCTTATCCGCTCTTTTTATGTCTTCTGATCCCGTTTAGAAACATTGAAGAGCATTCATTAGTTTAACTCAAATGCAACAATGAATGCATAACTCCAGTCAACACAGCATACAGAGTGCGATAAAGAGAGGTAAAGAAGAGTGGCATCTGAAGTCACCAGATTAGAAATGCAGTATTTTCCTCCTGATTTTGGCAGTACGAGTTTTGTGACTCTGGCCGTTCACTTTAACAGTAGCCACCGAAACAGCAGAAAGTTAAAGAAGCCTATTTTTAGAAACCATCTGCCAGTGTGGTTAGCATATGAAAATTTAAATTACTAAAAGTTTGAAATCAGCTTAGGAAAGCAATTTAAGAAACCCCAGTCAGGAAATTAAGGTTTGCAGAAAGGAACTCTCTGCAACCACAATGCATCTCTTAAAGGACACAGTATGTGGCAGGCACACACAGAATATATATACAGGCACATATTGAAAAGCAGAAAGGGCAGTGAATGAAGGTCTTGGAATAATACAATTTTATTTCTTTAGTGATAAACGATTGCATCTGTAAAATAATCATCCATTTAAAAATTAAGATATACCTTTTGCGATTCTCGTATGATGCATACGATGAATAGACGCTTTACATGCCCATGTGGAGATGTTTGACCAAGAATAAGCAATTAAACATGTAAAAACAGACCAAACTGAAGGTATGAATGAAGTAAATCTGGTTAGTTTTACCCCAGTGCCAATTCCCTCTCCTGAAGCCATGAGGAATCACCGCATCGCTCTTGTTTTTTACGGCAGAGTCTCCTTGAAAAGAGAGGAAAAGAGATCAACACACACACACACACACACACACACACACACACACTAGAGCTGGGTGATACTTATCATAAAACTATTTCAAATGACCCAAAAACAAAGAATATGTAATGGCTGCTTTGGCTTTAAAAACACACAGAAGATTCAATGGAAGAAACGGTCTCTTGGAGGTTGATCAAGCACATACAGTGAGAAAGCATACATTGTGGGTTAATCTTAAAGAGTCTACCGAGATCACAACATGGGCTCAATTTACTGTCATGCACCCTGCGAGACCAAGAAAGATTAACATTATTTCACGCACGATATCTCAAACGACATAAGTCCTGGGCGATAACTAGTCCCATATTGTGTTATTGATATGCTTATCACCCAGCCCTACAAGCACCCATGACATCAGAGTGGGAGATAGGGAGAGAGTATGCCAAGTTTGGCAGGGGATGGATTTAAAAATTAAAACTACTTAAAAAGACATGCCATATAGAAAGGACGCAAGAAATACAAAAAATATTAATCAAATATGCAGTCAATATCCGAGCGGATTTGAGTATTCATTTTGTAGGTCCTTTTTTTTTGGAGCAAATTAATTCTAAGTCTGTTTCTAGCTGTCATTTATACAGAACATGTGCGTTACACCAACCGACCTAGTAGAATACACTTGATCGTGTCTTTCTTTCACTTTGCAAAAAATTATATGCTTATGATTTGCTTGATGGATGCTAGTTTACTCGAGTACACGTTTGTACCCCTACCAACTAGAGACCCATACGACTAAAGCCTTTGGTGTAGCGTAACCCCTGCTTTACCATGGGATTTGAATGGACGATGCAGTTAGTGAAGGAACTATGCCGAAATATTTCCAGTTATAACCACTAGGGCCCGACCGATTCATCGGCCTGCCGATTTAATCGGCCGATTATAGCCTTTTTGAAAATAATTGACATCTGCCAAAAAGACGCCGATTACAACCGATTTTTTTATTTTTTTTAGAAATGTTATTGCGCTTAGTATCCTGCAGATTGCGCTCCTACTCGCCTTGCTAACTTACAACTTTAGCTGGAGTAAAAAAGAGAAGATTGAATTTTACCGTACAACATGAAAGCACGCTCGCTCAGGCAGCTGCGCGCTCACCTCACCAATGTACACAAGACGCGTTGTTTGAGCATGTTGTGGCTGTTTTTCTTTAGGTCCCAGGCCATGTTAATTTGTTATACTGTAGACTCTAACGGTGAGACCATACTGCTCAGCACGCACGCGTTAGTCACTGCTCACGAGCGCAGCACATTGGGAGTTAGTTATTTATTTTACATTCCACTCATTTTTGACTGTAAATGTATTCTAAAACACTCAAAGGTTCTGCATTCAATTCACATATTCGTCAAAAGTGTTTAAAGTATATTTAAAGTATCAAAAACTACGTTTTATAGGCTTTTTTTTGTTTCGCTTTTAATCGGCCGATTAAATCGTAATCGTAATTTTTCTCTTAAAATAATCGGCATCGGCACTCAAAAATCAATATCGGTCGGGCCCTAATACCCACGCACATGGCAAAGCACATGGTTTTGAGGAGCCCACACTTGTAGACCGCGGTCTCAAGCACTCATGACATTAACATGGGCTTGTTAACTTCATTGAGTAGCAGTTGGAGGAAAACGGTGAAAATGTCTGGCTGTTTTTCTTCCAATGTTGGATTAAAAGTGACCTCTTCCTTTTGTGTATTGATCCTTTAATGTATTTATTTATTTATTTATTTTTTAAAAGGTGGTACCCAGGTTAACTCTGCCCTGCACCATGGCACAGGATAATGAACCAATGAAAAGCTAGGTGCTAACTCCATGTCACACACACCATCATTAGGAATCTTGAAGAAATGTTACTACAAAAAGGAGGCAGACCACAACAGAGGAAATTGACAGAAACCAAGTGTATCAGGACTTGCTCCATGTGCGAGTTCCCAGGCCTAAAAAGGCTGCAGTTCCAATGCATATGCAGCATGGCACACATGGTTCACTGCTAGTACAACAGGGTTAGTAAGAACACTCAAAGCATGGCGTCAAACGGAGGGAGGATCACTAGCTAGTCAACCAGTACAATTTTCAGACGAGGTTTGGATACAATTGAGTTGAATCATGTACAGTTAAACCCACAGTGTTTACATTTGACATTAATCATGGCATAGATTGATGAACGTGAGCAGAAGGAATAGTTTGTTTTGCAACCAACATTTCAGCCTTAGACTGGAGGATGGGGCCAAAAATAATAACACGATAAGTCTATTAAGTTGATCAATAATTCTCACAATATATATTTAATGATGATAATAATGCCAAATTTACAGTTTCAAGAGTTCTCTGTGTATTTTGGGAACAAATACTGCATCAATACCAATAGGTAAAGTATAGCTCAGTTTCGGCCAATCTGAAAGATCCGAAAAGTCCCTGCTAACAAATGCCACTATCCCATTTCTACCCCTTACGCCTTCCCCTTACCCCTTCAAAACAAGTGGGAGGGGGAAGGGGTATGGGGTAGAAATGGGATTGGGCCTTAAATCTCCACATTTCCATTATAGAAGCTGCAGCCAAAGAGCGTGATCCATCAAGGGAAAGTGACCGAGATAGACAATAGACTGATGATGATAGTAATCAAACTTACTGCATGTTCCTCCGGTGAACATGGGGACCGTTTCAAAGACCATCTTGTGGAACAACAGGGCCACCGGCTTGTAGTCCAGGTTGTTCCGCAGGAGGTGGCTGTAGTAGTACACATATCTCCTCTGGCTCGGGATGGTAACTCCCTGAAGAAGCAAATATTGGGTAAGATGATGCTGATACGGACCCAATACGTTCCGGAAGGAGACATCTAAACGCTTCTTTAGTAAAGATGCCTTTTAATTGCGGTTCTGCTCATCAACACTGAACAATTTTCTAGGCTGCCGAGTGTTTTGCCGGAGTACCAACTAAATGTTTATGGTGCCATGCAAGGCAGACGGACACGGGGAAATAAATGCATACATAAACCAAAGACCCTATTTATAACAATGTTGACCATGGACAACAATTCTGGCCCACGTCTACAAAGGTGAGTCAAAAGTGATGCTACCATATTAGCTAGCTTTATTACAACAGTTTAAGATGTGGTTTATTGATCTCAGACTGGAATTGCGGGATAAACCATATTCATTCAGATACGCTCATCAGAACTCTTCATGGGCATTATGACAAAACATAGACACGAGTGATACATGCGTGCATACCAACAACATTTCACTGTGACGAAAAGAAAAAAAAAACATCAAACTGACAAAAGCAACACCAAAACAACAGACCTAGGAATGGACAGGCTCACCTTTTTGTCCCGGGTGCGGACCTCTCCGTAGAAGTCCAGGGCCTCCTGGGCCTTGAGGAACTTGCCCCGATGCAGCAGGTAGGCACAGATCATGACTCCGGTCCGGCCCTTGCCCGCCTTGCAGTGGATGGCAGCCACGTGGTTGTCATCCTCGCTCAGCCACTGGTCCAGGTCCTCACAGAAGGGCTTTATGAGCTCCAGCTGGGGGGGGTTGTGGTCCTCGAACGGGTACTGGGCCACTGAAGGCAGGGGGAGAGGGAGGGAGGGAGGCGGGTTTATTTGTACAGTGCATTTCATTACACAAGGCAGACGATTCAACATAAGGCGGAGGTAATCTGGGGGCATCCTTAGTCTTTAACGCACACCGCTTAAATCTGGAGTACATGATTCACACATATTTTACCAAAACCCCAAAGTAACGCAAGAAAATTTTTATATAAATCAATGGCTTTGGGTTAAATGCACACACACACACACACACACACACACACACACACACACACACACACACACACACACACACACACACACACACACACACACACACACACACACACACACACACACACACACACACACACACACACCTTACCTCTGCAGTTGAACTTTGCGGTGTCATACTGCCGCTCTACACATCTTGGGAACAAGAAGGAGGAGAATGTTAACAAATTACCTTTAAAATATATTTGACATGGAGCATAGGACTACAGGTTAAATCTGGGTCCCACAAGCATCCCCAAGCAAAAGGCAGATGTCCTCATGATACTTACAGATTGTAAATCTTGTAGTGATTCTTGTGTTTGGAGTCCAGAAACCTGGGATCAGTAAAGAGTAAAAGACAGACATTTAATAAAAAAGTGCAGGCCTACTGTTGGTTTTCAGGCACAAAACACCTAAAAAAGGTACATCATTGACAGAGATACACAACAGAATGCGAGAGGGAGATCGAAAGGGAGACGGATGATTCATGGAGAACCGGAAGGCAATGTCAAGGTCAGGTGGGAGGGCCTGTTAACCAATACAAAGACTGACATGTTCAAGCAGGCACGTATGACAAGCAGACACACGCACACACACACACTTACCGTACAACGTCATCTATGTTGTTGCGGTAGACGCCCTCTAGCTTCTCTGCAGGGAACCCCATGGCGATGATGTTGGGGTATATGTCTGAACACACGTTTGGTTAAGAAAAAACAGGACACACACAGCTTTAACAGCCCTTCCTGGTCATGTTTTCGATGAGGAGGGACGGCGGTGAGAGAGAGAGAAAGCTTATCAATTATTCATTGGAGATCGTCCAAGTGAACTTTCACATTTTTTCCCGTCTCGGTGTTACCAGGGTGAGTTGGCTTTGAACCTTCGAACATATCTAAAGACCCCTGGAAGTCACCGTTGATACACCGACTACAGTATGGTGAGAATAGACAAACAGCAGCCACTGCATCAGTGACTGGCATGGCAGTGTCATTCTTGTACACGATGAAAACATGCACGGGTGGTCTTAGGTCTATAAAACTGACCAGGTGCAGTCAAAATCCCTAACTTCTTATACGATATTCCTATACATTTCTACTCCTTTGAGTCGTCCCCCCCCACACTCATCTCTTTGTCTCTCGGACCCCCTGGGGTTTGAAAGCCGCGGTACACCGATGCAACACAGAAGGAAAAAAAATCTGCATGCAGGCTTCCAGCGCGACCGCGTTTAGCAACGCAACAACATGATAAACGGAAACAAAACCATGGCGGTGGAAGCGATAGGAGAAGCGAGAGAAGACGCAGGTGTGGAATGGTTCAAAATCATGACATCATTGATTCTTAGACAATGGAGTTGATACCAGTACCCCCCCCCCCCCCCCCCCACCCCACCCACCCTGCCCCTCTCTCTTGCTCAGTCTACCTGTCTCTTTCTAACTCCACTTGAGCAAAATGGATTTTGATGTAGATTCTGAACGCAAAGTTTGAGCAGTCCAGCGCCATCCTCTCAATTTTTCCAGCGTTTCCCCCCGCCTCTCCCTTCAGCTCATCGGTGTCACTCTCTCCCCTGCCTGCCTCTTAAATCATGACATCATGGATGCATCTGCTATAGAAACACAATCACAGAACCAACCTAGAGAACCATGGGTTTTGCAGACTGTAGAACGCCATGTTTGCGTCGCACCTCTGCAACGCGAAAAGAGGACGTTCGGTGCAACTAGGAATGCCATAAGCACGTTCCGCTCATCCCTCCTCCACCCTCTTCCCTTTCTTTTATCCCTCCTCCCTCCTCCTCCCCCTTTTCCCTCTCTCTCTCTCTCTCTCTCTCTCTCTCTCGGTGTCCCTCACGTCAAATTGACTCTGAATATATCTGAGCGGGATCGCGTCCAAGTCAGTTTCAGTTTTCTTTTCTTCTTCACCAGACAACTCAAAGGGTGGGGCGAAGCCAGTCAAGCGAGACAACAACACACATTCTCTTCTTTCTCCGAAGAGCAGGGGGCCTTTCTCTGAGCTTCACTCCTCCTCGGCGCTCCCTCTCCAGCATCTGTGCCTTCTCTCTCACTCCGTATTCCACCAGCATAAGGCACTCCATTACCACCATTATCATAATATTGCCATTACATTCAACGTGGCAAAATGATCCGTGCTCAGTGAAAAAATGTCATGGTCAAGAACAATACGCGAGAGATATTGACAACGGAACGGATGATACATTCCTTCTTTATCACCTATTGCTTTGGGCATGGGCTTGGGACTGTGCCTATGGAATACCTTTCCATGACCCCCAAACCCGATCCTTTAATAATGCATCGTGCATAAAGTGTATTTGAAAATCCGCCTTGCATTCAGTAGCGGTTTGATCCATCCGTTAATGGTGTGTTTAGTGTGCGTGTATGGGGGTCTTTGTGGGCGAATATCAGTCCACCGAGTCCGAAAGCGCATCTATCGCTCCCTTGCTTCATTCAAACAGAGCCCCTCTCCACTTCCTCTTTGTCTAGTTCCAGCATCACTCGCTTTCAACCCCGCCTCCCGTCTCTTCGCCACTTCCATACGTCTCCATATACCCCCCTCCATCATCCCGTCATTTTCTTTTCCTTTAGCACCGGGTCCATTTTTTTTTCTAGTGCCTCGTTCTGCCACCTTACCCTCTCGCGTACTTGCTTTCCGCTTGAGAAAGGAATGACATCATCGATGTAGCCATCGTTGTGCCAACCAAAGTCTGCCCTCTAACAGGTTCACGTTAATAAGAGCCCAGAGAGAGAGAGAGAGAGAGAGCGAGAGACGCAGAGAGAGAGGCACCGACAGTTGAGACACAGAGAGACACCTTTAGTATAATTAATCTTCTGTTAAAAAGATTGTTTTATAAAAGCAAAGGTTTTGGTTTAAAGCTGTATGGTGATCGGTCCGCAATGCCGGCAATGCAGTTCATGTCTAAGCGTCCTGAATGTTCGGCTAAACAGAAAATGCTTTGTTTGCTTTGAAAATCTAAACTACATCAAATAACCTCTGAACAATTTCAGTCCCTCACTTAAATATCCAACAAAATAGGGAATGCAGTAAATAATAAGAAAAACCTCTGTTTAGTAAGCACCCCAAATATATATATATTTTTTTAATACAAATCTGCAGTACTGTCCTAATGTAACAAAACAGCATTTCGAAACGATCATGAATAGTTAACCAAGAAGTTCTAAGCAACTTAATAAAATAGGATTTGTGCCCGTTTCCCGTTATTAATTTCTGCTGCTGTTCTTGGTTTCCACCGGGGAGACCTCCCAGTCTCTTCCACCAACAGAATAATTGAATTATGCATACTAAAATGACCTATTTAGTCAAGCTAGGCCTACTACTCAGCAATGCTAAGGCAGACAGCATCCTTGAAAAAACTAAACTAAGAACACACACATCCCTCAAAACACAAAATTCTCTCAAATCCTGTCATGGCTAAATGTTGCGAAGCTAGACAAACGTTTTGTTTTTTCTGAATTCACCAAGAGGGTAACCAAGTAGACTGCAGATTATTTGAATTATGCATACTAAAAATGACCTATTTTGCTCGTTCTCTGTGATGCTGCAGGAATTAAGACACATGAGCCTCCAGCTGGTTGGTACATGTTGAGAAATTCAGACCACTTGGGCCAGGGAAACGTTTATGGGACCAGGGAGAGGTTTATGAGACCTGGCCACACGATTATTGCAGATTGCCCTGTTAAATGCCAACCACACATTGTCCTTCATCCACTCCAAGCACCGTATGACTAAGCCTACAGATAAGAAAATCGGCCTCTTTATTCTGCACAAGATTTACCTAGTCCAATGGAATGACATCAAACTAAATATATGTAAACATATGTAAAATGTGTCTCTTTGAGATGCAGCAATTTTGCACTTGCAGGAAATTGAAAGAACAACACAGCCATATCCTTCACAACAATGGTGTCCAAATACTAATCTTCAAATTAAAATAGCACAGTGGACTGGGGTTAGCCAATATAAGCATGACCCCTTCCTATTTCAGTCAGCAGATGGCAAAATGAATAGGGCTACAAAGATCCAACTGTACGCCTCCAGTTCAGGCTCCATTGACAGCTAATATCAACCCTGCTAAAGTATCCCGGACTAAGTAAATAATCGGCTGCATACCCAAAAGGCAATATGCTGTAGCGGGCCCAGCTTCATTATCCCTCTGCATGAAAATATTGAATTCCCCCGTTTGGGAGGGTGTTTAACAAATTGAAGATCAAGTTTTAAATTCAAGTTTTAAATTCAGGTTTAAAAGCACCAGCTCCATGTTATGGATCGGCATCCAGCCAAATTCAAGTAGCTCAATGTTAATGCACTTTAATGTGATTGTGATTTTTCCAAGTCATTTTTCAAGAGAATCTACTAATAATGTAGCCATTTTTTAGTTATACAAGTTAAAGGGATAATGATTTTGATATATGGTGAGAGTATTCCACTTTTTCAAGTTCATCTACGTAAACCAAAGACAAAAAATATTTCTTCATTAACTGCCACTTGTAACAAATACTAATGGACCCCACAGTTGACATCTATTCAATGAATAATAATGTCTAATTTAAAAATATTCAAGTCTTTGAGACTAAATGCAATTGTTTACTGCATACACCAATTTAACAACTCCCTTGCAAGGAATTGCCTCCGACTCATTTTGTAAACATTCCCCCCCCCCCCCCCCATCTAAATAGCAGTGCGATGCAGGGAATTGTATCTTTTAGAAATAAATTCACTACAAATATTGAAGCAGCCCAAAATGATAACGATGAAATTAGATAAGTTTGGATTCGCCTTACCTTAGTGCTGCATGTAACTCTTTAAGACTAGGAATAGACAACAGATTTTAACCCAAGCTAGGGTACATCACGTCTAACCAGTGTCATACAATGCAATGGTCTCTTATCACAATATTGACATTGGCCGGTACCAGCATCACCAAGCTTCTGCTATGCACCACGTCCACCATATAGGGCGACACTTGCATTACAGTGTGTGATAATATGTACTCCTCATTAATCTTGTCACTTTTCACACGTTTTAATTGACAGCAAATGGTTGTGTTTTTATGCCACATTCCCCGATAGTTAATTGGTTCTCACATGCAAGTGACAGCCAAGGGGTTTTCATTCACTCTGACTCAAAGTTGAAGGAGGTCTTTATTTCTACTGTAATATGCAATGCAGTATAATAAGTGGAACCAGAGTCATTATAGCCGTGCTTTCTCGTGCTGCCTCTGTGTTCGGATGGGGCATCATCGCTTCTCAAAGACGCTTTACTCAATTTGTGCGCGACGTCCAAAATTTGATTCCTACTGACAATTCTTTGTTGCCATTACAAAAGGCTGACACACTATGGGTGCGAATCGTGATTTTGCAGCACTGCATCAGGTAAATTGATAAGCCATTACAATTAACTTCAGATTTGTCCAGTTATATTAGCAGATAAAGCACTGACGTGAATTTATTTAATAAGGCAATAACTATTGCATTTCCCGTCGAGGTATAATCTGCCAAGAACGGTATCGCATAATGCCTTGAGTGACCTTTGGTCCTGTGTACCGACTACCGCGTTTAAGCGTGTCCACAAATTAGAATCTAAGGCCAATCTGGAACAATTATCCATCAGAAAGGCTACTCTGCCAAGTTCCAACTAAAGCCAGGCTGACGGTGCCCTGTCCACTGGAGTATATTCAATTTAACACAGTAATGACATAGGTTAGGTAAGCTTAATTTATGCAGGTACGACTGAAGGTAGGCTTAATCATTAAATGGATATCTTCGTATTTAGAAGTTAAGAAAGTCTAGCTCATTTCACTAAAATGTGTCACAATCGATCAACGCTCTTTGCGTTCACTAGTGATAGCTTTTTGTTTTTTGAGTTTAAAATATTGCATTAATGGAATACATGTTGCAGGAGTTAATATTTGATTTTAAAATATGCACATTAAACATCGAGCACGTACTTGCCAAAAACGTTTCGGTTCCTCTATCCCCCCAAAAAAACTACCCCAAAACTGACCGGTCAAATCGTCATGTGTAAATAAGCAAAGCAATGTGGAACCAAATAAAGGGACTGCAGGTTCCAAGTAATCAAATAGGTTATATTAATACATAATCAAATAATCATTATGAAAACATGCCCTGCTATTGTACTCAAATAGTGGCACCTTTAACTTGACAGCCACTCATTTGGATGCACCCTATAATGGTTCGTTTTCCAAATTGTAAATAATGATCATGTGCAGCTTCTTAACCCCGACATGCGATTATTGGTTTGCATGTTCGCATAGCAAGACCAATATCAACAGAGGTCCAGCTCATGCTGCGTCTTATTCGAGAGCTCCTGTCTGCGCTCTTGCTGATGCAATGCCAATAACCATAGACAGGCTGGCTTAGCGTGGCTAGCTAACCAACTACGTGGGTATCGAGCTGCGTAACCATACATTAGTGTCCAACGACTCAACGTTGGCGCTACGTGTTGTGCGGCTCCGTGCTGTGTGCGGAGTACTGGTGCACACACTGGATTATTAAATAGCGGCTGAAACGGTGTGACATCGCAGTAACGCATGCACTAAAGTTCGCAGCGCTGGCCGCTCCGCTTGGCTGCTACGGCGAGCAGCTAGCTACAGCGGGCAGGCAGACCTCGATACTGTACATTCTGTCGAACAAAAAAAGGATACAGGTCAGGTCCAAGTCAAAGCCATCTTCTTGAAAACGCCTTTTGTTCCGGCTGACTATCTCTTTGATAATGGCAGTCATGTCGGTGCCTTAAAGTCTTTTACACGGCCTTAAAAAAACGTTAAATAATTTCGTCTGCTTTTGCGGGGCCAGCGGTCCTCTTTGGCCGTCCCGTCGTTGTGTGCGGACGGTAGGACCGACTAAACGATGGCTAATGGTGACAGCTAGCTTACAGCCTGGTATTACTTGGCTAGCTGCAAAGAAAATCCCTTTTAACGGGGGCGTCCTTTATATCTTACCCGAAAGAACCAAAATCGACATATTTGTCCCTCGCACCGGTTGTCCCGAATATAAATCCTTATTGAAACACTGGGATGCTGAGCAGATGTGTTGCAGCCTTAACCTGCTAGCCGCACGGCTCTGTGACAGCTAGTCTAGCCGTCGGTGCCGTCTTCTGGGTCACAACCAAGCAACGTCGGGGACTGCACCCTTCTGTCACTGCAGGCCCCGGATCTCCTGCTCCTTCGGTTTAAAGCAAAACCATCCGCTGCGCTCAATGGGAAAATAATCCTGCTATCCAAAAGAGTTGATAATCCAAACGGACAAGTCCAAGTCGTTGATTTCACCAAAGACGCCGTGATTAAATGCAGGTGAGCGGAGAGAAAAAAATCTCTCTCCGATGTGCCTGAAAAAAGAAGTGCAAGTAGCAGTCACTATCACTACTGACTGCCTGCTAGTTGTGTTAGCTCGTTGCTGCCTGGGGAAAAGCGTTCTGCCAGGGAAAGCAGGTTGCCAGGATGTAGTGCTATTATCCCCCTATTCCTCCGGTTACTTTCTACTTCAAATGGTCACGATTAAATGTAACATGGCACCCCGTGTGGTTGATTAACGCAAGAATATGAGGTATTCATCCCTACAGCATGTAAAACTAACACTGAAACTGTAAACACTATATTTTCTGTGTTCTTTCTTTATACACAGTCCAAATCTAATTTCTGAACTATCTGCTGCTTGAATGATTAATGAATATGGCGATATTATAGGTGTTTTGTCATGAAAACTTGCTATGCTACACAGATAATGTAGAATATATTATTTTGATTCGAACCCACATTTTGTATCTACACAGTAGATACAGTAGATCGATAAATATTGAAGACACAATTCAAGTGGCAGTAATAAAATATTATACAAGATGTGCAGACACGACACCAAGTAATCAAATTATAGATAGCATAGTAGATACCGTAAATAATATTAAATGTCCGCATTTTTAACAATATGCACTATGCAAATCATTAGTGTTGTGACATTCATGGCTTAGCTGTTTGACACAGAGTTTATTCTGCTAAAAATAGAAATGGGATGACAATTTATGGCAACATTAACTCGCATGGGGGGTTTTGGCTTTCAGCGAACAGAGGACAGTTGTTTGTGACCGTCCTACCGCAGAGAGATGTAGATGTTGGTTTCATAGAGAGAGTAGTATTTTGTTGTTCTTTTTCCTTTACTTTTCCTTTTTTTATTTTTTTTAATATCCAATGACTCTCCAGTCCACTAGGTGGCGGTAACGCACTCACAAACCCGATGATTACTACACGTGCCTGTAGGGTGAAGAAGAGATTTATGTGTCGCGCAGAAGACTTCATGAGAGTGTGACGAGGTGAGTTATCCAGCACTGTTTCCTTTCTAAATGGCCAAATTGAATGTTTTTCTAAACCGCTTCTTCTTCTCACGTCTTTTATCAGTACGCTGCTTTCTTATCTCATGTGCACCTGAACGCCATGTTCTAAGGAGGATCTTTAGAGAGCATGCTTGTTAGAAGGTCAAGCTAACGCTAGCGATCTACCAACTCAAGCTGATATTAAAGTTTCGTTTTCACTGTAGTCAGTTTCAGGTAAAAGGGTATAAAAAACACATGTCAACGCATTTGTATCTTTCATATGTTCTGACACAAAGCACATTTGTGTCTTTTCAACAATTAACAAAACAACAATCGTAGTTGATGCAACTGAACAACAAATTGCATGTATTTGGATATGAAGCTTTTTTCTCCGGAGTCTTAAACAGGTTCAGTGTTTTAAAACCGAAAGTGGAGCTTAAATATCTTAGTTTCAAACATTTTAGGAATTCTGTCTAATTCAGATTATAAAGTTGCGATAACATTATAACATATCCCCAACCAAACCAGATCAAAATCTGACACATTCACGAATGTGTTTCTATAGTGGGGATTGTTTAGTAACCACAAAGTGTTTATAACTATTATGCAACAAATAAGCATGTGCTCTTACGTCATGGTCTCAAATTACATTGATTTTACCTCAAGTTTTGTGGAACTAACATAATTATAATGTAATTTTGCTACAGTATGCTTAAAAAATAATTTAATAGGTGTTCAGTTTGCTAAATATTAAATCATATATAAATGAGAGTGAGAAGGGAATGCATTTTTCCACTGAATTACAATATGCTTTTTGTCTTCCAGGGCCATCTTTGAAAGATGGTTTTAAAGGAGATACCCACTGAAAGTATCACTCGACCCCTGGGACGTAATGAGGTCCTTGGCTTGCTCTTTCGACTTACCATATTTGGTGCTGTCACGTACTTCACAATAAAATGGATGGTGGATGCCATTGATCCCACCAGGAAACAGAAATTAGAGGCACAGAAACAGGTACTGTGTGTGTGTGTGTGTGTGTGTGTGTGTGTGTGTGTGTGTGTGTGTGTGTGTGTGTGTGTGTGTGTGTGTGTTGTAGCACATGCATAGTTTATATAGGCAGAGTGGCTGCTTGTTTGTTGTAAACAGCATCAAAATGTACATATTATTATGAGCTGGAACTGGTAAGGCATACAGATTTTTTGCATTTCTGAAGTTTGGAAGCGCAAAATGTATGAATGTTAAAGGGATACTTCACCATTGGAGATATGAAGGATGTATGAAGCAAACTTTGTGTAAACATATCCCTGTGATACGTTGACTAGTTTAGACTTCTTCCCTCGTTTTTTCAAACCTATCATTTGTATATTACTGTACAGCATAAAAACATTTGCTAATTGCAGTAGCTCAGCATATCAAGCATTTGTACTCAATCTTTTCTCCCCAGTTGAAATAAGTGTTTATCTTATACAGTAGGCCTACTTTAGTATATGAGCACTTGGTTAGTAAACAAATCACAACAACCAACATGAATTTGAAGTTTTATTAATGAAAAAATATTAACTATTTTCAAAATGAAACGTGTGGGTGCGTTTGCTAGAGTCAAAATAGTCACAGCTCATCTTGAGCATCTACTGTCTCCTGGTAGCCACAGTACCGCCCATCTTGTGCTTTGTAATTAGCTCTGATGGCCTGGACAACACAGGAAGCCGATACTGTCTAAGAAAGAAAGAGAACAACATTAGCAAAGCAAGATAAATTATGCCTTAAGTAGCCTATACAGCATTCCACAGACTTCAAGCTAACGTAACGAAGCCTATGCTCTGTCAATAAGATTGGCTACTTTTGGATAATTACATTGTCACGTTCCCCGGTACTCAAAACTATTGCAGCAAATGTGTTAGTAAAAAAACAAACACCCGGCGGGCTTTGGCTGGCGTTTCCAGTTCACTTTCTGGGTCTGGAAATATGTATCCAATACCCAACTGTTCAGATGAGACTTGAAGCCTGGGTGAGAGGTTACACACATGGCCCCATCCTCGCCAGATTCAGCCAGTTATTCTAGAAGGAACTGGCATCGCTGAAATTCGCTGCAGCACAGGGACTCTGTGTAAGTGTCTATGGGCGAACAGAGCAAACCGGCGCGCTTCGGCTTCCTCGTCCTCGGCAACAGGCAAGGCTTGTTCAGCCGCAGCAGCCTCCTCCTCTATTTGTGTAAATTCTTCCTGGCTGTTTTCTGGCTCGTACTAATAGCCCTGAATATCCGAATCCAAAAAAAGATTTTCAAAATCCACTCTGGCTGTTTCACATTGCGAATATGTTCTCTAGCTAAGCGGTGAAGAAACATGGCGGACATTGTGTTTACATCTCGTACGCGAGCTCCCGCCCCCCCTAATTCCTTATTGGTGGGCTCACAGATTTGCGGAACCAGTGGTTTGTAGTCCTCGGCCCTTCTAGCAGGCAAGCAAAGTTCTCCCGAGATGACGTCCAATACGTCATTCGACGTGGTCTCGGGAGAAAATTAGATCAGTGAAGCTGGGCCAACGGAAGAATGGGTTAGACTGTCGGAAAAAAAACTTTTTTTATATATTACAATAGCGATTTTATAATGAGAGAACGCCGGCTCTGAAAGGGTGAAGTATCCCTTTAAGACACCCAGTTGATAAGCGGAAGTGGAAATGTAACACATTGCGACTTCAGCCTGCAAATGTTTGGCATGTTTTCCTTTTGATTAAATACGAGCCACATGGACAACTATAATGCTGTCCATCATATAACATATATCATCTAATTCTCTTTCTTTCTGTTCCCCCTCACGACAGGCGGAGAAGTTGATGCGTCAGATCGGAGTCCAGAACGTCAAGCTCTCCGAGTATGAGATGAGCATCGCAGCGCACCTGGTAGACCCCCTCAGCATGCAGGTACACGCACACTTATCCACTTCCAATTGCTCAGTATGCAGAGCACATGGGCCTAAATAAAATAGGTGCCGGGTCAAAGTAGAGGGAATGGTAAGTTATGTACAGCAAAGAACAGTAGCTTTATATGTCTGTCGGCATTTATATTTAAGTAAAAAATTATCAGGCGATACACAACTAACACAAATAAAAAAACAACCGTACCACTGCATATCATCAAAATATGCAGTGGTAGATTCTCAAACAGATTTCTGAACAGAACCGCAAATTGCAACAATATCTCTGGTCTCGTTGCTGCTCATCACATTGATGGCATGGCTCTATTGCAAGCGGTTGCCAGATACAAGCGGTTGATAAATGTATTACAGCTCTATTTATCTATCAGTAGCTGCTGCACTAGTAGCAGTGGGCAGCCCTCTTCATGGCACCCCGGGACCAACCTCCAGTCCACTGCTTGTGCCTTGGCCGAGTACACCTGCAGAGGTATTCACCTAACATGTAGGTCTGGTATGGTTGTAGGATGGTATGGTTGTAGGAAACCGGGGAAGAAACTCACGTTAATACGGGAGAACATGCCAACTCCAAACAGAAAGGTCCCCCCCACCCCCCTGGGGTTCAAACCTAGGGACTTTTTGGCTGTGAGGCTAAAAGCTGGGAAGTAGCAGAGCTGAAAACCGTGCTTCTTTGAGCATTTAGGGCTGATTGCCGCTTAGGTATAGGGGTGATTAGAGATTCTGTTCTTAAATGTATGCTTGTGTCTCCTCATGTGTTGTTCTCCTCTTTACTTCTTACCTCATCCCATTTTCTCTTGCCTCCTTACCCTGCCCTTCCCTCTACTCTCTTCTGTTCTCTTCCCTCTGTCTCCTTATCGCTCCTACGCTTGCCTCCTTTCTCCTCGTCCAATCACTGGTTCTCTCCTTGCCCCTCCTCTCCTTGTGTCTCCTTTTCTTTTCTATATTGTATCTTCTCTCTTTTCCTTTCTCTGCTCTCTACTACTACTCTCTTATATGCTCTCTGTCTCTCCTCTCTGTTGGTAGATCACGTGGCGGGACATTGCTGGCCTGGACGAGGTGATCACTGAGCTGAAGGACACGGTCATACTGCCCGTTCAAAAGAGACACCTCTTCGAAGGATCCAAACTCCTCCAACCGCCCAAAGGTAAGAAGGAGGAGTGGGATTTCTGACTTGCCAGCCATTGTAACATCATAGATTTGAACTGTTCCCATGCATCAAAATGATTTCTTATGGCTGTTTGAAATTGTTGAACCAGTGTCCTCTTGTGGCGAAATTTGCCATGCAGTACAGCTTGGACCTTCCTTCCGGAAATGGACACTGGAGAAAGCAATATTTATTTTCATACATTTTTTATTTAAAAATTAAACTGATGATTATGAAAATTCCTTACCAAAAATTAATACTTGAGAATCCTATGTCGACATTTCTTAAGTATAGCACATGGCTAATTCTTAAGAGCGATACATGCATTATTATTTATTTTTTTGTGTCTGTGTCTCCCTTCTCGGTGCTTTAGGTGTACTGCTCTATGGCCCACCCGGCTGTGGGAAGACTCTCATCGCCAAGGCGACAGCCAAAGAGGCGGGCTTCCGGTTCATCAACCTGCAGCCGTCCACGTTGACTGACAAGTGGTATGGTGAATCCCAGAAGCTGGCGGCTGCTGTCTTCTCACTGGCTGTCAAACTGCAGCCATCGATTATTTTTATCGATGAAATAGGTATGTGACAATTACACACACACCACACACAACCCAACGAACACGCTACATTTCAATTGTGTAATGGTTGGTTCTGGTTTAGACTCGTTCCTGCGCAGCCGCTCCAGCAATGACCACGAGGCCACAGCCATGATGAAGGCCCAGTTCATGAGTTTATGGGATGGCCTGGACACCGACTTCAACTGTCAGGTATACACTAGTTGATGTACTCCTCAGTTGTAGACATGGATTTCAGGAATAAAAAGGAGCATGCGAGAGTAGCTCAACTGGACTCCCCTCCCATATCCAAGTTGCTTTTTTTTTTTTTGGATCACCAATTTCGATTCCGAAAGTTACTTTCAGTGAAATAATTTACGGTATATTGCCAGCTCTGAGTTCAAACCACGAATGTCCAAAATCGAATGCACCTAATACAAATAGTTGACTTTGGTCGGGCAGTTGCCATTTCATCCCCATTGTGTTCTTGCCATCTCTTCTTCCTTCCAAATGTATTTTTTTGCTCTCTGTCTAAACGACACTCTATATGTTTCTTTTTCCAGGTGATCATAATGGGCGCCACCAATCGTCCTCAGGATCTGGACTCTGCCATCCTCAGGAGAATGCCCACCAGGTTCCACATCAACCAGCCTGTAAGCACACACAACACCAGACACAACGCTGTGAAACAATCCATAGGGATATGGGATTCACAAAGTGAAATCCGGAATGGCCGTTCAACTCTCTCCCTCTCTCCTTCAAGGGTCTTGCGCAGAGAGAGCAGATTCTCAACCTGATCTTGGACAATGAAAGTGTACGTATATCACACCGAACGTAATTCACGGTAACATCGGGTCTTCTGGAATGCTAGAATGCCTTCCAGCTGATGTTCACAGTGAGACACAACTTCACAGACATAAAAGAAAGAATTGCAAGTTGGATTATTTTGTTGACGAATGAAACATGTCACCGATGCAACGGACTACGTCACCCAATGATATTTGAGTCGCTGAAAGAGATTGTGTGTGTCTCTCGCTCTCGCTCTCTCTCTCTCTCTCTCTCTCTCTCTCTCTCTCAGGTGGAGGAATCGGTGGACCTCTCCGACATTGCGCAGCAGGCCGAAGGCTTCTCAGGAAGTGACCTCAGAGAGATGTGCCGCGACGCCGCCCTGCTCTGCGTCCGAGACTTCGTGCACACACAGAAAGCTGACAGGTACCGCGTCTCATGAGACCCCACACCACATGACCCCCCCCCACACACACACCACGTTACCCCCACACACTACATGACCCCCACACCACTTGACCCCCCACACCACATGACCCCCCTACACTACATGACCCCCCCGCACTACATGACCCCCCCACACCACGTGACCCCCACACCACGTGACCCCCACACCACGTGACCCCCACACCACGTGACCCCCCCACACACACACACACACTACATGACCCCCACACCACGTGACCCCCACACCACGTGACCCCCCCACACACACACACACTACATGACCCCCACACCACATGACCCCCCACAACCACATGACCCCCCACAACCACATGACCCCCCCACACTACGTGACCCCCCCACACCACGTGACCCCCACACCACGTGACCCCCACACCACGTGACCCCCCAAAACCACATGACCCCCCCACACCACGTGACCCCCACACCACGTGACCCCCACACCACGTGACCTCCCACTAGGGATGGGCAAAATGATTATATTCCAGGAACTAGTTCTTTAATTCAGTTCACTATAACGATTCGTTCGTTTTGATTCGTTCGTTACGTCAGATTAAGTCATTTTTCAGGGAATCTCACAGGTGTCTGCCCCCCTCCCCGTGAGACGTCCCTGAGCATAATTTAAGCGACTTCTAGGCTCTACCCTGCGTGAAAATCGACAAGATATACTATATATTACAACCAAACGTCCCACCAATATTTATACCACTTGCTTACTCTCTATATTTCATTCATGGTTTTATATATTTTTTAGTTTACATTTAATTAATATCTTTGTTTGTTCTTGAATTGACGTAGAATGGAGCAAAGACTCCTGGGATTGGGAAATGCGTTTATCCAATAAACAGATGGAGGTCAAGTCTATTTTCGGAAATGTAGGGGGATATATGAGTGGCCCCACGTCGAATGGTATGACCCAAGATACGACAGAGAAAGCGCGCAAATTCGACGGTACCACCTTGTCATTTGTTTACCCAGGTGCCATGGCAACATCATTGCTACCTCTCATTGGCTGAATCTTTGAGAATGTTGTAGACTCAATCGATATAAGGTCGCGGGGAGACGAAGCGCTGTTCGTTTGTATATTTTATTTACGTGACCATATCTTTGTTTTATGTTAAAAAAAAGAATCAAAGAACCAGTTCTTCTTGATTTGGGGAACCAGTTCTTGTCGTTCACGTTCGGGATTTGTTCGTTGTGAACGAATCGGTCACGACCGACTCATCCCTACCCCCCACACCACGTGACCCCCACACCACGTGACCCCCACACCACGTGACCCCAACACCACATGACCCCCCCACACCACATAACCCCCACACCACGTGACCCCCCCACCACATGACCCAAAACCACATGACCCCCACACCACGTGACCCCCACACCACATGACCCCCACACCACATGACCCCCACACCACGTGACCCCCCCACCACGTGACCCCCCCACCACGTGACCCCCCCCACCACGTGACCCCCCCACCACGTGACCCCCCCCACACCACGTGACCCTCCAAAACCACATGACCCCCCACAACCACATGACCCCCCAAAACCACATGACCCCCCAAAACCACATGACCCCCACACCATGTGACCCCCACACCACATGACCCCCACACCACATGACCCCCACACCACGTGACCCCCCCACCACGTGACCCCCCCACCACGTGACCCCCCCCACCACGTGACCCCCCCACCACGTGACCCCCCCCACACCACGTGACCCTCCAAAACCACATGACCCCCCACAACCACATGACCCCCCAAAACCACATGAACCCCCAAAACCACATGACCCCCACACCATGTGACCCCCACACCACGTGACCCCCGCACCACGTGACCCCCGCACCACGTGACCCCCCAAAATCCACGTGACCCCCACACCACGTGACCCCCACACACCACGTGACCCCCCCATAACACGTGACCCCCCCCCACACCACATGACCCCCACACCACATGATCCCACCACCCAGGCCACATGATCCCCATCCCCCAATTACACATGACCCCCCCCCATGGCACCGCTTGTTTCAAATCCTGAGTGAGTTTGGTTCAAAAACCCTTGGGAGCAGTTATTCAGGAAGTAGAGCAAGCTGTCTGTCAAAGGGAGTGTGGCTGCTGGTGCGATGCCCTGGCACAGCCTCCAGATGTCACTGTCATGTGAGGTATTCATTGTACCACTGTTGAAATTAGAGATGGACCGATATGGTTTTTTCAGGACCGACACCGATTATTAGAAGTCAAGGGGGCCGATCACCGATATTTGTAGCCGATATTAGTTTACAGAAAAAGGGAAAATATCGGCGTAAAAACACTTAACTTCATTTAAACACTTAACTTCATTTAAACAACACTTAACTTCATTTAAATGCCTTTAAGTATATGTTTAATAAACACAACAGCTTATCAGATTTGCAACATAACACAATTTAAACAAATAAATGGCTCCCTAAAATTTTCCTGAACTGAAATGTTAATCTTTTACAACTGAAAATTTAAATAAATAGTTCCCTAGTTAAACAGCCATTATTTCCAGATAGTTTTCTCTCAATTAGACGGTGCTTTGCTGTCAGTTTCACACACACACACACACACACACACACACACACACACACACACACACACACACACACACACACACACACACACACACACACACACACACACACACACACACACACACACACACACACACACACACACACACTCTATTCTCAAGCCATCCCCTCATTGTACTTCCCTGTTATAAAACTAACTGAATTTTACTCTCTCACACACACACACTTCTTACTTTTATCAGTGACTATTTCCCTATCAATATTATCAGCAACCTTGTTTCAAGTGATTAAACCGTTTAAAAACACTAAATAGCCTACAGCATCTAAACTTTAATAATCAGTATTTATCATAGGAACAGACAGCTGCTGCTAACGTATTGGGCCTCACAGTAACGTTAGTTGTCGTGAGTTGTAGAGTTTTGCTGCAGTCTGCTGAGCGTCTAGAGCCCGAGAAGGAGAAAGCGGACCGCTGGGCTAACGTTACGCTAAAAGCTAATCAGCCTTCACCTTAAAGCCTAGGGGTTCGAGGGGCTCCGTGGTTACGCAGTTACGCAATTGAGTTTTATTAGGTTTTTACTCTCCCTCACACACAGACTTCTACTATCAGACTATTTCCATATCGATATTATCAGCAACATTGTTTCGAGTGATTAACGGACTGCGAGCGAGCAGAGCTGCCGCTTATGTTTCGATAACGTTATTGGGCCCACAGTAATGTTACTAGGAGTTGTGAGTTATAGAGGACTGGGATGTTTATTATAATTTTGTGAGAGTCTGCTGCCTTAACTTACCTCGAAACCAAACCAGACAAAACCTTTTCTCCTCCGCCGTGTGTGTGAGCAGTGGGCACTGTGCAGGCACAGCTTTCACTGCTGATTGGCTGTTACCCGTCGTGGCTCTGCGTGTAACCAGAGCGTGTAACCAATCAGATGGTGCTGTGGGTGGGACAATGCTGGAGACAGCGTAGTGACAGCAGACAGAGAGGCGCGGCTGCATCAGAGCCAAAATAACCCTGTTTTAAATTGATCTCTAATCGGCCGTCGGATCAAAAAAAAAAGGCTGATGTGCGTCTAAATGCCGAATATCGGCGCTGATATTCGGCCCGGCGGATAATCGGTCGATCCCTAGTTCAAATACAATCCAGTTACCATTGTGGTAATTACATGGGTCCTTCCTTTGTGTCCGTCTCCCTGACAGTCTGACAGAGGACTACATCCGACCCATCCAGCAGTCGGACCTCCAGAAGGCCATCGGCAAGATGAGGAAGTCCAAGTCTGCTGCGGGTCAGAACCCCCTCATGCACATTGCGTTGGACTGAAGGCACTCTCACCTACACAACCGGAAGATTTATTTAATGGCATATCATGGTGTAATTTAATAAACAATATACAACTCATACGTTTTAAAAACGCATAGGGGGGAGGTGGTGGTCTTTCTGACCTCCTTGGTCCTTCAAGTTGTCTGCCCGTTTAAAATGTTGGCGGTTTTGTCCCCGTGTGTGAAACGGATGCGAAGTAAGATGGATTGCAACTTGATGTATTGACGGCGTCTACAGTGTCAGGGTCTAGAAAACAATAAAGGATCAAACGTACAGTGAAGCAGTGAGTGAGGCATTTCTTTTCATTATCTTCCTCCCGAGAGATTACATCATTTAAGCCATTGTTGTCTCACTCAAAATAGTGTAGTGTACAATGGCCTTTATGCAAAGAGATATTCATATTTCCCGGTCCTGTCTCACACCAACAATTTATTTTGGACATTTGAAATGATAATTTCAGTTGCTGTAATTGAATGCCACGCAGTAATGGCAGAAACCTTCCAATGATGACAGAAAATGTACATTGCCAAAGTAGTTTTATTTATGCACCATTAGGATGTGCTGTATATTGATGTTGTGCCATTGCTCGTGACACACAGTATGCTCACTGCTATGAAACCTAAGCCTAAAGTGAAGCATTAGAAATCAGTAAATAATGCAAGATTGTGGATACCAAATTAGAAATGCTATTTATGCTTGATTTCATACAGAGGCAGGACACACTGAAAGCCTGATCAATTGTACATGATTGTCATGAAACATGTTTGTGGTAAACTTAAATTTGCATTTTTCTTAGTTCAATAAAATATTATGATCGGAGTGCTTCAGATCCCTCAATAGAGATCAGTTATTCGTCCTCTTTTGCTAAGATGTCCAGGCACAAAAATAAATATTGGTCCCATTCATGCTAAGGTTTTTGCTGTAGTAAATCTGTAAATGTTTTCTATATCCTTGAAGTGTACTTCATTTTTTTACGTTCTGTGTTTTAATAAATGATGTGGGTTAAGAAATGTTATCCTTCGGTTTCCAGGTTAACCCAATCACGAGTCATTTGCTTCTTGCAATAGGAGTTTTACCTATTAAGTTATGTAAATGCTGGTAAATAGGGGAACATATGGTGTGTAAAAAAAAAAAGCACTTGAACTGATGTTTTACATTCTAAGTTAAGGGTGGACAGCTTGGAGTTTCAACTCTGTATACAGGTTTTCTGATTGCTTAGCCACCCTCTTTTTAACGTTCGTCTATTTTGCAAGACTCACTTGTCACAAAACCTTGTACCAAACCAACAAAACATGACATCTCTTGCAAAAGCAGAAATTCTTAAACTATTTTGCAAAAAGACATAAGGAAAAGTTATTTATTTTCTCAGTGCAGAGTGTTTTGGACTACTACTCCTCCAACATCATGCAGAGTATTCTTCAATAGAATTTGTCAATGTGGTATCACAATTGGA
Source organism: Gadus morhua (assembly GCF_902167405.1). Taxonomy (NCBI): domain Eukaryota; kingdom Metazoa; phylum Chordata; class Actinopteri; order Gadiformes; family Gadidae; genus Gadus; species Gadus morhua. The sequence continues at coordinate 11,969,876 of NC_044065.1, forward strand.
GAAATTGTGCATCAATGTAGAGACCAATGCGCACAGTTCTGCTAGAAGTGTTATTCAGTTGCAAAATGAGTGGGCAGCAATGAGATGTTTACAGTTTTGCATAAAGTGTTTTGTGCTAAACATATTTTATGGTTCTAATGTTTGGTATGATGAAAATTCAGTTTGGCTTACTTGGTAAAGGTATTGGCAAGTGTTAATGGTTTCAGGGACAGCCTCTTAGGAATCACAGGTTTTAAGCATTCAGAAAAAACTGGTTATTATAGAATTGGTGGGATTATTTTTCAATATTTTATGCAAAACGGGTACAATTTCAATGTAAGAATGCACTGTCAGGAGGGCACTGCTTTCTATAGAGGCCATACTAATTCATTACCTCTAAGGAACTCCACAGAAGGAGAAGGGAAGAATTGAGGACCGTTGTGTACTCGAGGCGTGGTTTAATTGTGTATTTTCCTTGTGAATATGATATAAATAAAACTATTGTGGATGCTTTGAGTAGGCTGACATTTTCAGTTAAAGGGTGTTTTTAGATTTGTCATTGGGCTGGTGTGTGTGTATTTTATTGGTTCATTAAAAATACGTAAGACGCAAAGTTTTGTCCAATGCATCACTCAACTTTTGAAACGGGGTGTAGGATTAGTGCTGGCTTTCCGCAAACAATCTCATTGTAAAGTAAAGTGGCTTAAATTGGTCTTAAAGTCGCAATGTGAAAAATTCAAACTTAACTTATAGCTTAAAATGACTTTGACGTACATCAATGCTGTCAATGCTGGACGACAGTGATTTCAATAATGTTATCAATAAAAGCCCACCCTATAAATGATATATTCTACAATTAAAGTGCTTGCCAGCCCCTCTATTTTTTCCGAGAATCGTACTAATCAACACGCCCAAAAACCCTCCTACGAATGCCTCCCAGCTAGCCAAGCTACACTAGTTGACATCACAGTCAGTAGACAGAACACTTACTGAGTTTATTGAATACGAAGTCTCCCGCCTACTAACTGGGAGGGGCTCAGTCTTATACATTTAGACTTTAAATTGAACTATTTTACAAGGCAAGTACCCCAACATTTGGTTTGACTAGCTGTGTAATTGTTATGCTGCCTCTACTTTGTTTGAATTGCAGCTCAGAAACTTAATTAAAGATCAAGTTTACCTATCAATAAGAATATTTATTAAAGCTTGTAATGAAAAAAGGCACATTTTGGCATCCATCTCAGAGCTCAAATTTCCATAGAAATGATCCCATCACCAAAAACGGAATTGCTTAAAAAACTAATGTAAACTGGTATTTCAAGATAAAACTAAACTGACTACTTTGGTAATGATTTCAGGACAATAATAAATCCCAGTGTTTTAACTTTGTAAAAAAAAAAACGCCCCAACACTCAAATCAAACAGTAGAAAAATAATTAAAATGATGTAACAGTATTGAATAACAATACAGTTCATCACCTCATTACAATTGCCTTATGACAAAATCCTATTTTCCAACCAAAGCCATGTGTAAACTTAAAATATATTAACTTAAAATATCCCTAAATCAGTCAAAACTAATCTCAAATCCCACAATGTTTCAATACAAAATCCAAGATTAAATACCCATAATCATAAACATATAAAGCTTTTCATGATCAAAATCAGCCTGAAAAGACCAGTAAAATATTATACCTAGCTGAAAATACCCTATTACGGTTCACCAAAAAGGTAATCAATTCTGTATCGTGAGAGTCTTACTCCAGAAAAGTGTCTTCTCTGTTTGTAGAACCTTCTGCCATATAATGCCTCTTTGTAGTTCAGTCAGAATGGGGTTGAACAGGAGCTCCTCTATTGGTGAGCTGTGAGCTTTCTATAGTTCGGTGTTTCCATGGTGACCACGATGCTGTGGCCGGATTCCGAACTCACACTCCTTCTGTGCGTCGCATCCCTCCAACAGCTCCCGGTATTTCTGGCGAACTTCACTGTACAGGGGCACTTCTGTCTCCGACGTCAGCCCCGGGAATCGAACCGGCGTCTCGTTCAGGAGGAACTGGACTCTGGGTCCGTCGCGACAGTCGTACAGGATGAAGAGCATGTTGGCGGCGTAGGGGACGATCTCACTGGTACGGAAACTTCGTCCTGAAAGAAAAAGAAAGGGGGGGGATGACTTCATATTTAAAAAAAGTTTATGAAGTTTGATTTACTACTATGAATAGATTTGAATATACAATTACAATGATGCAAAAACACAATACAAAGGAAACGCACACAAACCAGGCAGAAATATAACGCTTCTAAAATTATATTTTAAAAATACAAACTCAAGCATGCACACAGTCAATTTGGGAACAAGGATGTTTGTTATGTACAAGGGTCTTCCAAAATGGAGCTTAATGTAACAGGTCTGATGACATAAGGTCAGACACCCACGACCACTACCCCCTCCCCACACACACACACGCACACACACAATGTACCGTGCTGTTGGGAGTAGTTGTCTGCGGTGGGCGGGGCTGGGTCCTTGTAGAGGCCCAGCAGGGACAGAAGGGGCAGCAGCGTCTCGCCGTGCCCCACCTGGACGGTGACGGCCTCGGGCAGCTCCTGGCCTAGCCTGGGCGGAGGGGACCAACACACAATGAACACAAGCAAACAGACCAGGGAGGAGATGGGAAGGAGAGTTTGGACTCCCACATATTTTATTAGAGAGAGACAACGGCTAAACGCGTTACATATTTTATATCCTTTTGTTATCACCAGCATTTTCTAAATGCTGTCCAGCAATAACTAAAACAGTGTTTTGGCCATATTTCATAAACCACTGGAGTTGGCCACCATTGTCTGGATCTTGTCAACATAGCACGTCATACATACTACATCTGGGTGGTGGATAAGACTGGGTTACAGTGGACTAAAAGGTGCAGACAAAAGGACCTGAGGTGCTGGACGGCCAGCTCCAGCCGGTTGAACAGGTCATGGAACAACACACAGCTGGACCTGCTGTTGATGCTGTGGCCATGACCCCTCTTCCAGAACTGCTTCAGGTCATTCTTATACTCCAACACCTGGAGAGAGAGACATACAGGAGAGAGAGAAAGAGAAAGAAGACTTTGGATAATAGATAGAATAAAACCTTTTTCTGATTGCTTAGCCACCATCTTTGGACGTTGGGCTATTTTGCAAGACTCACTTACACAAAACCTTATACCAAACCAACAAAACATGCCACATCGCTTGCAAATCATCTCTTAAAAACTATTTTGCAAACAATGTTTTGGACTGATACTCATCCAACAACATGCAGAGTATTCTTCAATAGAAGAATTTGCAATGTAGTATCGCAATGGATACATTTTGTATCAATGTAGAGACCAATGTGCACAGTTCTGCTAGAAGTGTACCTAATTCAGTTGCAAAATGAGTGGGAAGTAGTTCACAGTTCACAGTTTTGCATAAAGTATGTTTTATGCAAAACACTATTGTTCTAATATCTGTTTCAAACGTGAAGAAGGGAACGTTGAAACAGCAGAAGGGCGGGGGTAAAGAACCTAGACTATCCAGACCATTGTCTGCTTACCTTATTTCTGTACTAGAATAATTCTGAACGTGTCCTTGCTACAAGCGGTATGTTCCTAACACCTTACTCGTTGCATTAAGTATTACACTTTTACTTGAGTCAGTGGCTGATTTGCGACAATCAAAGCTCATTCCCTCAAAAGATGTAGAATATTAACAGTAAATGTAACAATGACCTAGTAATACCTAGTAGTACTCAATGTGTCATTGCGAAGAACCATGACCGTACCTTAGCGTCATTCAGATCGAAGAGGTGGCACCATGGGGTGTGCAGGGACTTGATGGCAAACTCGTAGGCACACAGGAAAAACGCTGCCTCCACCATGTCTGAAGGGTGGGGGAAGCCATGAAGGGCAACGCATTACCTAATGCTGACCATTACAACCGTACATACTCTATCATGGGATCAAGCCCAGGACCATTAAGATGGTGTCAAACATCTAAGCCTCTAAGCCCCCAGCCTCTTTCCCATATCTATACATGGGATCGCCGACAACATTGTCAATCATGTTGGCAATGATGACAACAATGTGCTTTTGAGTGCTGTTTGTTGTAGGTCTGATCCCTAGGACACCGCTCTTTTGTTACCTTTGTAGGTAGGTACAGCTTCTCTCTGCAGGGCAGTCAACATCAAACAAGGCGTGCTATTTGCCTACAGCCACATGACATGCATGTCCCTACGAAACACTGAACGGATCTTTTAGGCCAAACCTGGCGTGACGCGTTCATATGGCACGTTGAGTTGTTGGGCCATCTTCCTCCGAACGTCTCCCATCTCCGGCCCCTCTTTGAACTTCTTCACCTCCGCCAGGGCAGTCTTGTTGTTTTCCACAGCCTCCACAAAGCCGCGGCAGTGCTCAAAGAAACGCATGAGTTCGTCGTTCACCTCATGTCGATACCATACCTCTGGAAGGACGTGGGTTGAAAGACGGTAGATTGTGTCAGGACAGTGTTGTGGTTTAGGGCATTCAAGAGGGTTCAAACCCCAATGTCTGCACCTGTAGATGACCATGCGTAGGACTCCTAACTGTAATCTGCTCATTAATGGGCTGCACCCAACAATGGTGCTGCAAGTCCCTTTGGATAACAGTATCTGACTAATAATTAAAGCAGTAGCAGTGAAAATAGAGATAGAGAGCGAGGGAATCATTGTTTTACATATACACTGTTTTTGTATTTGCTCTTTGTTATGTTCTTACCTTCCAGCCCCCAGTGTTTGTGAAGGCCTTGTTGAAAGGCCTCGATGCTGTCAACACAGCGGTGCTTGGAGCTGGTCTGAAACCTGATACGGTGATTTCTCAGATTTGCTTCGCTGAGTAAAGACGGAAACAGCTTGGACAATCGCACTGCCAAATATCTATGGTCGTCTCTGCCTTTCTCTACAAGTTTGCCTGGAGGTTAGGACGACACACAAAATGTATTGAGGTCCCGGTGCTACACTGGGTGAATATCACTTTGATGATCATTTGAATGAAAGGTTTCAAGCACAAAGCAGTCTAGGTCTATATTTAGGGATCACTGACAAGCCATCTTTATTCATTTTGTATAAAAGCGTCTAGAGGACAAATTGGGAAGCGTTGTTATGACCAATATATGCAAAAGTGAAAGACCATGCTAGGTCTTTATCAAAGAGATAGTGACATCATGATGAATGACATGCTTATCAGTAGTTCTTACCATCCATGTCATCAGTATACCACATCTTCCAGGAGCTTTTGATCTCCTCCAACCATGTTTCATCGTTGGAGGCTTCGTTTATCACCAAATCATACAGGCGTTGCATTCGCTTTATGTTTTTAACGGTGGGATATCTGGTCCCATGTCGTATGATTGCAGTTACATGAACGGGCTTACACCCTTCAGATGAAGTCGGTATTAAAAGCGATTTATTGACCAATGTAATGTTGTTTAACAAATAAGGGTTTACCTCTTCATACCGCCCTTTCGTTCCAAAATAGTTGGCTATCGATGGTATATTCGAGTATGTGACAGAGCAGTAAGAAAGTCGAGTCAAGGCAAGACTGAAAGTGGTCAAAATTAAACTTTGTTTTGATATTATGCTTGTCATTTTTCGATTGAAATGCACGATTATTATTATATGTAAGATTTGATTTACTGTCTACCTGCTTAAATGAAAAATTAGTCTAACTCGCTGTTACGTGTCTATTTTCTAGTTGCTTTGTTGATGTTCCGTATGCTTGTCAACTTTGAACTCTACACTAGGTACCGCTGGACGACTAAAACGTTTCCAGGAGTTCTTTAGGAAAAATATATTCCTTGAAAGAGGATTTTTTCAAAAGCATATTTTCATTGCGTTTACATTCCAATTGTAGTGCTATTATTTTATTTATATAAAAAACAAGAAGTCCTCTTGCCCACAGAATTTACAGTTGGTGTGAATTTGATCTGGAACCGCACTTATGGCATCATCAAAGTGAGGGCAAATATAAATCTTGACAAGTACTCTTTCCTACGATAACAGTGGGTTCATTCCTTTAATCCTACGGGATTTTCTCTACGTAAATGGTTTTGTTCTATTCAATTGTATTTTTATCAAAAATATGAATATAGCAATGTCTTTTGACAAAATACTTGTCAACATGAGGGTTGAAAAGTAATTTTCAACCCTATATCTGGTACCGAGACACCGAACTCCGTGCAGACCGGCTAACCCTGATTCTAAATCTGCGCGCCTTTTGTTGACGTGTGTGAGCGTGAGGTGGGCTCATCACTAATTGCCCCCCCCCCCCCCCCACACACACACACACACACACACACACTTAAACTGGTGTTTTATACGTGTTCCGTACAGCATGAAGCTGTTATAAAAAAATGAATTATTGGATTTAGAGATTATAAGCAAAGTATCCTTCTATGGACAATTAAAGCACCATGCTCCTCGTCGTTTTGTATTAATTTGCATGCCAAACTGTCTTAGCTTGGATCGGAACTGCAATGAAACGGCTCCTTGAAACGCCAAATAATGCTACAATCACCACAGGACCCCGTCGCCATCTCCGTCAACCTAGGTATAATACAATGAAGGGATCAGTGAATCGCTAACTATCTTCATCTTGGTGTTACGAGTCTGTATGCCGATGTGGTCGTTGCTGCTCGGAACTAACTGGCCTGTAACGTTATTTCTGGAGCTATGCCGCGGAGCGATGGTGAGCCAGGTAGGCGCTGCATGGCATATACTGTGTTATGCATTGGATTGTTATTTGATGCTTGTTGCGTTTGTAAATCCAAATCGAAATCCGAAACTTTGAATCGACATTAGGGGTGTGTGTGTGTGTGTGTGTGTGTGTGTGTGTGTGTGTGTGTGTGTGTGTGTGTGTGTGTGTGTGTGTGTGTGTGTGTGTGTGTGTGTGTGTGTGTGTCAGTCATCCAGCCTGTGGTCTGTTCAGTCTGTTTGCTTACACGTAGCAACTGTTAGTCATATTTTGAGACGAGAGCATGTATTGCAATAACTGGTGGGGGATGTGACGTGTTCATGTGTGTTCACACACGGCACACATTTGGTCTGAACGCTCCTCTGTCCGTTAGATTAAGTTATTTCAGTGTCGTTAGGCTCTGTCATGTGTGTGTGTGTGTGTGTGTGTGTGTGTGTGTGTGTGTGTGTGTGTGTGTGTGTGTGTGTGTGTGTGTGTGTGTGTGTGTGTGTGTGTGTGTGTGTGTGTGTGTGTGTTTGCCACATTTGAGAGGGAAACTTTTATTTATTTATTTTATCACATTTAATCTCAATAATCGCTGCTTTGCTTTTACAGGACATTCACATTGCTCATTTCAGGTAATAAGATAGAGCAGACAGTGCTTCTCCAAGCAACGAGTACTAGTGACACTGTGCAGATCCGTAGCTGGCTCGGTAATGGTGTCATCTCTCATCTTTATGGGCCTTGTCTCTTCCTCGATTTCAAACTTAGCAAATGTTCTGCTCTGCTAGCGCGGCCTGTAACATTATTTTAGCCACTGGTTTCTCTGTCAAAAGAGATTATCTCTCAATGGCCATTTTATACACATATCTGTCTCTGTAGCACTGAAAGGACTTGACGTGTTTTTAGATGTTTCTAGTTTTTTTTCTTTACTTGTGGTTGTATTGACACGACTTGGTCTATACCTTCGTACAGTACAGCAATATTATGAGTTTTGCAATTGAAAACAGCATGAGAAAAGGTTCAAATCTGTTTGAAATTTCTAAGCCGTATACCTTTAATGATCCGTGAGAACGGTGCCTCACCCATACCCTAGGGCTTATGGACTCATGAAAAGAGCCCTGGAAATCTATACGGGCACCTGGATGTGACCCATATCCATATTTTCTCACCATTATAGATTGATTGCAAGTATATCACAATATATTGTGCTATATTATTATTATTTCTTATGCCATTTCTCTTCATTTTCTCTTCAGTATCTCCTTTATCTGCATCTGGCTGGTGAAATATAATCTTTTTATCACAAAAGATCAAATAATTCACTTCATTCATTTCTTTAACGTGTAGCGTAAATTGCCGTATTTCATGACCAACTGAAAAATCCTTTGCGGTTTTAATCCCAGGCCCTTTTAGGTCCCTCTCGCTCCTCAGGGCCCCTCAATCATCTGGTCATTACTGCCCTTGCGAGGCCAAGGAAAGAGTAATATTCACACACACACGGTTAAAAGCACCACAAGATATCTGATCTCATTATTTGGTAATTGAAATTGTTATCACTCGGCACTAAGAACACACAGAGCAGAGGCCATATATTTAAAGATTGAGGATTGGCAAGTTTTGGTTGCAAGACCAACGTGAAAATTAAACATGAGGGGTGTTATGCAAGCTTCAGAGCAACAGGCCATTTTAAATGGGAGCCTTGAAGAAATACATGTACTAGTATTTAGTTATTGGGTCAAAACGAGATCCAGCGTGTTTCCACCGATGTGGGTTGGGTGCTAGACGAGCTGTTTGAAGCCAAGCGTATCTGTAATGGACAGAAAAGCCCTTGCGAGGGCATCAGATGGGTTATTCACATGAATGTTGAAATCCCCAATAAGCAAAATATTGTCTGAGTATGTAGCCAGATCAGCTGCAAAATCAGAAAACTCATCAACAAAAAATGAATACGGTCCTGGGGGACGGTATACTACAGCTAAAACGAAAGAGTCTGGAACTCGTTTCGCTTCTCGGGAGCTGTGGTGCAGAACGCAAGCACCTCAAAGGATCTGAATATATATATTCAGATCCTTTGAGGTGCTTGCGTTCTGCAAAGAATAGATATATATATATCTATTCTTTGGCTTTAAATTAAGCTTAGAATTAGATATCAGGGCTACTCCACCACCTTTTTAACTTCTCTAGATACTTGGGTGCTAACGTTATTGGGTGGAGTAGCTTCGTTTAGGGCTAGAAACTCATCTGGTTTGAACCAGGTTTCACAAAGGCACAGCATGTCGATCTTATTATCAATGATTAGATCATGGACCTAGAGCGCTTTAGATGAAAGTGACCTTACGTTCATGAACCCTATTCTGAGTGCTTCCATTTTATTATTTTCCGAGGTATTTTCCGAGTCTGAAGCGGTGAGGATGCCGCGGTTTCGACATAATGGTCGCGGCCTTCGCCTGCGGGTTTTACACCTCGAGACAGTGCAAGGCCGCACCACCGTACATATAGGTACAGCGTTAATTTCAGAGGGAGTCCGGTTAACACTCAGCTCTGGAAAGATTGGTGCAATAGATACTGGTTCAGCTAACCCATCTGCTGTTCTAGACTCTGCAACGTAAACTATCATGTTGCTAGCAGGTTTGCTAAACTCCTGCAACCCAGCGTGCTGTGAGTGGATGAGTCACACCTGGCTAAGACATCTATGTTTTTTGACATAATTGAGGCACCTAACCCAGTAGGGTGTAGGCCGTCTCTCATGAGCACACCAGGGCGACCACACAGGGAGGGCCAGTTATCTATGAAACCAAAGCCCTGCTCTGAACTATATCGTGTCAGCCAGCGATTTAGAGACAATAATCTACTATAACGCTCATCATTACCCTTATCGGGTAGAGGGCCAGAGAGAATGAATCGATGCCGACACATCTTTCTGGCGAAGTCAAAAAGCCTAGCTATTTTGCTTTTTGTGACCTTGGTTTGTTTCGTCCTAGCATCGTTGGTGCCGACATGATCTACAATGTTGTCGAAACTAGTGTCGGTGTTTGGTGCATCTAATCTAACTCCGTATGTGGAGAATAAAGATTAAAGAGAATATCTAAACTTAAGGCCCACAATGCAGAGGACTTGCTCTGCAGCCTGGAGTCTGCTCCTGTTACAACGGCTTGAAACAGGATCCGATAATATCAATGACTAAGCTTATTTCCACTTTGAAACCCATGTATACGCAGACATTTTAGACACAATTTAGCAGAGTATTCATTGATTGGATCAATAGCTATTTTTGTCTTCACAACAAATCTCCACAATCATGGCACTCTGCTATGAGAGTCATTTTCAAGGAAAACAACAGAACTACGAGGGATATTCATTCAGGATTTTATTCTGCCATCTGTCACATTAGAGAAAGAATGTTCCAAACATTGTGATACTAAACACCTTGAAACTATGGTTTGTTTGTGTACTTCTTGACATACCAATAGCATATTGGTTATCTATCTATCTTCCTAAGTAGTTTCATCAATCAGGTGACTGTACCATGAAGAGAGAGCAATAATACATTTGATTTATAACTGTTTGTACTTTGTGAACTGTACTGTCTGCTCCTTTACCGCTGTTGTCTTGCTCTCTCTCCCTGTCTCTTTACCTCTGTTTTCTTGCTCTCCCTGTCTGTCTCTTTACATCTGTTGTCTTGCTCTCTCTGTCTGTCCCTTTACCTCTGGTCTTGCCCTCGCTTTCTGTCTGCAGCCAGTCCGTTTCTCATTCTTTGTGTTTGCGATGTGTTTCTATTTCGACGCCCCAGCACAAAAGGTTGCTAACTAGCAACCACATGACTCTGATCTCTGGTTGGTTGGCTCACTGTGTGTGTGTGTGTGTGTGTGTGTGTGTGTGTGTGTGTGTGTGTGTGTGTGTGTGTGTGTGTGTGTGGTGTGTGGTGTGTGGTTAGCTATCAAGTAATGCTGAAACAGCCCCCTAACCTAACTTCCGAATAAAGGTGTATGTGTGTGCTTGTCATTCAATACAGCTTAGCCGGCCTTTATTGAGGTTTGAGTGACATTTTGCAGCATATCACTTGGGTCTGTTTGAGAGGTTCTTCAAGAGGACAAGATGGCACATCTGTGAGTGTGTGTTGTTTTGATAGAGAGTGCTGCATGTGTGTCTGACCTGGTGACCCAAATGAGTTTACGTAACCCGGAAGCCAAAGTTATTCTGGCACTGACCCACTAAAAATAGCACATGGTATTGTTTATCCCGCAGAGAAACTGAGCCTGGAGCCATGGTACCCCGATGACCACGCTCGTGGTTGGTTGGCCAGGTTTGGGGGGTGGGGGCCGGGGGGGGTTGGAGGTGGGGGTGGCCGTGTTAGTCAGAGGAAGGGCGGGGCCGAGTATGGCTCAGGGCTCGTGTTGAGTCAGACAGTTACTCAGATCTCCCACTAGCCCATCAGGGAACACCATAACAACATAACTCAACGGTCCCAGGCAACGCAGGAGGGTAAGCCCCATGTTTTTCTCCCTGTTGCTTTACACAAATTGTAGCTAGGGGAGAACGAAAACAACTGCCTTATGGGATTAGGAGCACACAGGGAGACCTGGTTTGGCAACTCTGAAGGTACTCTGTAGGGGATTTCAAGTGCAGACATTATCAGGATAGAACTAGACCGTTTATAAACCCTGTCGATTTTGACAAAAGGCGACTGTGAATATAGCTCTGTAAATCAGGCGTAGTAGTAGTAGTAGTAGTATTAGGAAGTAGCAGCAGTGGTAGCAGTTATAGTAGTACTAGTAGATTCAGTCGTAGTCATAACCAAGGGGTGGATCATTATTCTTTTATTTTATTTAACATTGGTAAGTTATTTGGATCAAATTATTATAACAACGGCAGCTTGGCAAAGGGCACAGCTTTAGGGAAGGGGATAGGGACTGAAAGAAATGTAAAAAGTTTAAAGACGGCTGCGCACAGTACTTGCATATGAGATAGAGAGTTTTTATTTGGATAGTTTAGTGGCTAAGGTATGGTTTTGATGCCCAGGTCATTGTTGACATCATCAGCCCCCATTTGTGACGGTAATGACCAGCATCTGAATTACTGTATGTGGCTTTGGGGTAATTCCTCTGCTGAATGGCTAAATGGTAGAAAAGCTCTCTGTTTTGTTCCTCTCTGTTCAACGATTCACGTGTTGAGTCCTCTGATGCAACTTCTTAGAAGCTGAAACAGAAAGAGAGAGGTGGGGGGGGGGGGGGGGGGGGGGGGGGGGGGGGGGGGGAGAGAGATAGGGTTTGTAATGCCGCGTTTCCACTGCAGGGTGCGGTACAGTTCGGTTCGCCTCAGTCCGGTTGAGAGGGGGCGGTATAGCCCAGCTCAATTCCGAGGTCGCGTTTCCATCGCCGACAGTACCCTTTATGGTAGGCCGGATGTCGATCGCCGTGGCAGCTACGTAAACAACGTCTTCCTCCCCAAGAATGCAGAGGAACGTCTCCACCTCCTTGTTCGCCCTAGCAAGCGTTTCACGTGACATTTTCATTGTAAGGAATAATACCTCGAGGCTACTGTTTGTTTGTTTTTATCCCCACGTCGCCCGGAAGTGACGGTTCTGTCTACCAATCAACGGAGGGGGTGTGTAGCTCGAATTATCCGACACCCTTTCAGGTGTCTCAGTACCCCAACGGAGGAGTACTGAAGACGAGGGCAAAACGAGTACGGCTCAGTCCGGGTCACGCCCACTTTTGGCGGTGGAAACGCAATCCGTACCGCACCTTTGCGAACCGCACCGCACCGTACCGCACCCTGCAGTGGAAACGCGCCATTAGTGCGCTTGGGAGTGATTGTGGGGATTCCCCTGTCATTCCGGTTTTCTGACACAATCTCTGGAGTCGTTGAGCTGACAGTGAAGAAGAGCTTCACAGTCTCTAGCCAGCTAGCCCCTTTTCTATTTTACATTTACGAGTGTGTGTGTGTGTGTGTGTGTGTGTGTGTGTGTGTGTATGCGTGTCAGTGGAGGCTTCTCCATTGAGGAGAGGGAGGAAGATCCTCCTTAACATTGTTGAGAATAACATTTTTTAGATTGCCCAGACTACTGTAATGAATTAATGCCCTTAAATATGACTTTAATGCCTTTGAATATATAATGTTCGTTTCCCTGGGTAAAGGGACATTAGCACTCCCTATCGCCTATTGACAATTACTTCAGGGAGGACGTTCCTCCCTCAGCTTCCATTGACTCCCATTCATTTCCCTGAAAGTACTGGCGGCCGGTGAATAACATGGGTTTCAATGGGAGAGGGTGTGACCTTAATGATTCGCGCAAAAATCTATTCGCGCTGCGCAATTATGCCTCGTTTCCACATACGTACATTCTCGTATGCGATCCAACCGTCTCCGACCGAAAGTCCATTCATTCCTATGTGATTCTCCGTAATGTCCGTTTTTCCTCCGAGACTCCTCCCCTCCGTAAAATTTCAGTCCGGTATGTCCGTAATATACGTTCAAAAAATGTAATAAGAAGGATCCGTCGCTGGTGTTGCCAGATTGGGCAGATTTACCACCCAATTGGGCTACTTTTTATCTCGTTAGGCTGGAAAAATTTAGCCTGGCTCCGCCCGCCTAAGTACTTCCGCTCAATTTGAATTTCCCTTCAGTACTAGGTCTGGACCTGCTGTAAGTAATTTGGTTTTCTACGCTACCACAGCGTGCGCCCAATCAGCAAACGGAGGGCGTGTCTGAGAACAATGACGATAAAGTCGTGCGCCAGTTTGAGTTTGCCTTGCTAGTATAAAATATTGATTTACAATGTGCAATTTTTCCCTGATAAATTAAATTCGACGAACAAAACCTGCAGCTGTCGTTGACGGACATTTTCGTGCAGACGCGCAAGGTGTTTGGTTTGTGTACAACCTGCGCGTGATTCCCGGCGCATGATATACGTCACAACCAAACGTTAGCGATTGGTTATGGCAGATCCAGAGTGGCACTGGGCAGATCCAATCATTTTAAACTTCAACAGAAGTGAAGTGAAGTACGAGAGTGAAGTACGAGAGTCTGGTAGAACCAGGCTAGGAAAAATTATCATTGGGTGGGAAATGTGCCCAATCTGGCAACGCTGTCGATAACAAACCCGCTCTGCATTGCCGCTCAGTCGAAGAGACGCAAAGCAAGTGAAATCATCTGAACGATAGCGAGATTGTAACATTTGCAAATAAAGTAAATAAAGTAAGCGACCAAAGAAAAAGGTAGACCACTTCCCAAAATCGAGATCACCAAAAGTAATGGCAACGTCAGTGTTGTGAGTGCTACATGGTTTGCTAGGTAGGCCTATCATGGCTTACTGGTATCATTACTAGCAATCGACTGTATTGCTGTCATTCTTAAACCACCATACACCAACAGTGCAAACAGGCCAATGGCAACCAGGCCACAGTCCTTCCTCCCTCACTTTAAAAACCACCAGCCACCACTGGTGTGTGTTTGCGTGTGCGTGTGGAGATATTTTCTCTGTAACAGTTGAATATGACATGGTTATTTGAGAAGCTGGGGTGGAGGTAGGGGGGGGGGGGGGGGTAAGGGTGTGCTTGTGTCACAAGACAGGAAAGACAATAAAAACCTAGGGTTAGGTTAGGGAAGTGAGTTGTTCAAAACATTCGTGCAACAAACACTCTTGAGAGAGAGAGACACACACACACACACACACACACACACACACACACACACACACACACACACACACACACACACACACACACACACACACACACACACACACACACACACACACACACACACAATTATTGAATCTAAGGTCTGTCCTCCTACTAAAACTTTATGGGATCATAGATCAGAAAGTTTATTGCTGCAGCCAGAGTTCAAGGTAAGAACCTTCTCTCGGGCAGCCTGTCATTCTGTGACCATATGAACCCATACCGTCATGGCCATCTCTTTATGAGGTATTGTGTCTAGGACCGATGACCCTTCTGTAGGCTAAGTAGCTCACAATAGTTGTTGAGTATAAGAGTTTTTCACGGGTCTCACGCCATTGCAGGAACACTACTTGATTTTTCAAGGACAGCAGATTTGCTAGTTTGTGAGATGGGAAAGGTAGCAAGGAGACATTGAACAAAGGTGTCCTTGTGGTCGTAAGACCAGCTGTGACCAGCTGGGAAAAGCTGAAAAGGATAGACGGAGTAAAGCCAAATAAGAGATTTTCCATCATAGTACGAAGGAACTACCAAAGATATCAAAAATACGCTGCTGCCGTTTGTACTTTAACTCTAATGTTTGAAGCTCTTGTGTGCCCATTACAATAACTAATAATAATAATTCTGTTTTGTTATACTACAGTGACCATTGTATTGGTTTGTAGGGAAGGGAGTAAGAAATATTCTCCATGGCACTAAAAATAGCATTGTTGACACCCTCCAGTCCCACGTTCTCTAAATGTAGATCCTCCATTCAGATAAATAGGAACCTCATGCAACACCGTGACAAACAAGTAGACAAGAGGACAGAGGGCTGTATCTGGGTAAATACTGACATCATGAGCACCCGTGAATATTACTGGAGAGAGACAGTGGATGGCGGGGCCCTTTCTTAATTCACATGCAGAATTCTACGTTTTTATTAACTTTGTGTATATCACATACATCATAAATAGGCATTGCAGAAAAAGTTGTGTGAGAAAATATTGATATTGGTTAATCTGACGTTATTTTTGTATCACTATTTAGTATCTCCTTGGCCTCGCTTTGGGAGTTGTGTCTCTCTCTTTAGTCCTACTGAGGTTGAATGGAAGGGCTGATCGGGTCAAATCCGCTACCGTGTCAACGGATCATTTTATCTAATGGCTCAGATCAGGTAAAAGTCTTTAGTAATGGACAGATTAAGGGTGCTGGGCGAATAACCCAGTTAATCCCATTAACTCAAACCTTTGCTCTTTAAGCGGTCCCATGTGTTTTTATATGGCTGAATTTAATATAGGCTTTTGGAAGGCTCTTTTGCAAATACTAAACTACCAGTATGGGACTGTTCAACTTTAACTTCTTTGAAGTGTAGATGTTGAAATTAAATTTAGAATCTTGACGTCAAAAGATTGTAATTCTACAAGAAAGCAAAGATATGGTTGATGTTATTCTTTGCATATCAGAACACAAATTAACAAGATCTCAGTGTCTCTTAATCTCCACGTTCTGTCTTTATTCTGATTAGGAATGCAGCAATAGGCCTACTCTTTGTTCTGTAAACAATAACAGCCTCGTAGAAAAAGATAACTCGCATACACATCAACGTTGGCCTAAATAGCCTACATGCCAGCCAAATACTGTTCAGAATCACAAAGCAAATATATCAAATTCTTACCCACCCTCGCCTCGACAAACTTTCCATTCACTTGCCCTTTATTCTGCTACCCTCCTCTTCTTTCTTTTTTTAGATTATTGTCTGGAGAACAAATCCATCCTTTTTGCTACACAGCAAAAAGGATGGTATTTCTTGTGTATTGTGTATTGTATTTCTTGTGTATTGTTCAAAGAGAAACCCAGTATTCTCTCCTGGCCTGAATTCTGTATGATGATGGGAAAACAGAAAGACACATGGTAAGACGAAACGTTCACCTCCAGGCTCCGACTTGTGAGTAAATAAAGGGAGTCGTCCCGCCCCTTTCTCTTCAGTCTGGTTAATAGTTCCCCACAGCCTCCGACCTGTGAGTAAATAAAGCGACTCGGTCCACCCATCTCTCTTAACTCTTGTTAAGTTTCCTCAACCCTCCGATCTGTAAGTAAATAAAGGAAGTCGTCCCGCCCTTCTCTCTTCACTCTGGCTAAATCCCCCCCTGGCTCCAGCGAGAGGGACGCATTGAAAGCGCGGCACCGAGCGATATACGAGCGGACAGCGAATGGCAGCGATTTAACACGGTGATTTGTCGTTGACTCGCTAAAGGAAACTCGACCAAGGGATAAGGATATAGACATTTCCACTTCCACGTGTTGTTTTCTTGTTACGGTGGAATTGTAGCAGTCCGATAGAGCCATCGACGAGCAAACGAGCAGAGAAGATAGGACAGTCGGACAGGGCTGTGTTCACTAAAGTAAAGGGCTGTATTATATGCTTATGGCACACACCCTTTACTGAACAGCTGGAGCAAGTAAGTGACCTTGTGATTTCTGTTTGGTAAATATTGGGATATTTGGATTTGAAAAAAACTACTTTTTCAAAGTGTTCCTTGATAACGGTGTGCTACTTAAACGGGAGTCGACTCAGACTGGTGACTTACGTTATTGAAAGAACATTTAGTCTGTTTCTAGTATTCGGATGGTTTCGTGTTTATCGATTGTTGAAAAAATATTAAAGGCTAGGTTCGTATCCGCATTAAACGGCATGTTCTGTCTGACAGCGACATGCACAGGGGTTATGTTTCTAAACACACGGCTTGTTGCCCTCCTGATGCATAGCGGTCCTCGGAATGCAGCCTCGTCTCGGAATTTGCGTAACGTGATGCTACTAGTTATGCTGCTAGAGAGGGTCCGATTGTCTCCCTCCCTCCCTCCTCAAGACATTAGCACTGTTTACGGTCAATCCTTGAGTGGACTCCACACTTTGTTTATACAGACACGAAAAATGTATTTTAACCATATGGGTCTTCCGATTTATGACCTTGTATTTTGGCCTTCACAGTAAACCACAACAACATTATGAAAAGTATATTATAATGTGTTGCAACTTGGATGGTTCTCTGTTGTAAAGGGTCAGGTGTTTGTTATATGATTTCAAATGTTTTCAGTTCGATTTGGCCGTTTGATATTATTAGGAAGGCCGATTGTTCTGACCTTATCTGTTACACCATTGTCATTACTATTAACGAGTTTCATAGAAGTCTTTAGTAATGGGCCTAGTATCCATTTTCGTTCTGTTATTTATAAGCTTTGTTACTGTCAGATTAGTTCTGAACAATGATGTGGTGTAGGGAGTAAATACTGGTATCTGTGTCTTGATACTACAGTAGCCTTCCCTAAGCCATTGTGTCAGTGTTTTCTAAATACACATTGGTGTATTTAGAATTGGTTAACAAGGGATATTACAAAACTTTTAGATATAATTCTAAACTATTTGAGCTCTGCAATATATTTAAATAGGCGTGAATGACCACGGGGGATTGGTTTAAAATATATTGTTGATAATAAAAGTCATATCTTGGTTATGTTAATACTTTATTTATTGTTTTTTTTTTGGTTTACGTTCGTTCCCTTAATGTGTCCCTCCCCCTCTCCTCTTGCCAGGTGAGTCATCATAATGAAGGTGTCTGATTGGACGGGAGAGGATGTGGTCCGTTGGCTGGGCGACCAGGGCCTGCAGGAGTACTGCGACGCCCTGCGGAGCCTCAACGGACGGGCCCTGCTGGAACTCGGCCCGTCGGACTTCGCGTCGCCGCCTCTCTCCCGGGTGACGTCGGATGGCGGCCAGCAGCTCCTCGAGCGTGTGCAGACCCTGCGGCTGGAGCACCACATCCGGGTGCACAAAAACGTGCACAACGGACACGCCACCTCCAACGGCGTGAAGGCCAACGGGACGCCCGGCCTCTCCGTCAAGGGGGACACGGGGGTCACCAACGGCAACGGCCCCCCGAAGCACAAGACCCAGCCGGCCCAGAGGAATGGCGTCCGCAACGGGGCGCTCGTCGGCAACGGCTTCGCGGACGACCGCCACCACGGAGGCAACGCCTGGATCCAGATCCCGCTCCCCGCCGCAGGCGCCACGGACTCCTCCTCTCGCTCGCCGCTCCCCGAGGAGTGGGGGCGGACGGGCGTGGCGGTCCTGTACGCCGTGACCTGCTTCGTGCTGACCACGGTGATGATCTCGGTGGTGCACGAGCGCGTGCCGCCCAAGGAGGACACGCCCCCGCTGCCCGACAAGTTCTTCGATTGGTTCGACAGGAAGGAGTGGGCGTTTATGGTCTGCGAGGTCATCGGATTGCTTCTGCTGGCGCTTTGGCTCGTCAACTGGGCCCTCCACAAGCACAGGTAGGGATGTGTGTTTGGGTGTGTGTGTGTGTGTTTATTTCTTCGTTGTTCTAAGATATTGTCTGAAACATTTGTCAGTTCGTAGTTCTGTCAAACGTCTTCATAATTACCGCCTTGAGATCCATCCAACGACTTTATCTCGTTAGTTCGGATAAAATCCTTCTCGTGGGATTGGAAGGTTGGGATAAGAAAATAACTACTAACTGTGACGTCACACTTTAGTGCGTCATTAAGTCACTCCTTTAGAAAAATGTCCACCCCCCCCCCCCCCCCACGTCCGCCCTACTGAACATAGAAGGTAGCGTCTCAGAAAGCCATCCTGCTTTAATAAACAATAAACATATGGCATCTGCTCGGAGCCCTCGGTTCGAGGACACACACAGTGACGCATCAAAGGCCTTATTTATTTACCTTTGGATTAGGCCAGATGTGACTTTTGACCCCTGCATTCCTCCCCCTTTCTATGTCTCTACAGACATATTTACATCCATCTATCCTATATATCTCTATCTCTCAACCTAGTTCCACATCTCTATCTAGCTCTACATCTATTTCTTCTTTCTGCATCTATCGCCTCTCTCTCTCTCTCTCTCTCTCTCTCTCTCTCTCTCTCTCTCTCTCTCTCTCTCTCTCTCTCTCTCTCTCTCTCTCTCTCTCTCTCTCTCTCTCTCTCTCTCTCTCTCTCTCTCTCTCTCTCTCTCTCTCTCTCTCTCTCTCTCTCTCTCTCTCTGCATCTATCTCTCTCTCTCTCTCTGCATCTATCTCTCTCTCTCTCTCTGCATCTATCTCCATGCCCCCTTCTTCCTTTTTCTATCTCCCTTCCTCTCTCTCTCTATAGCCATGTTATCTCTTCCGTACGCTCTTTCTCTGAACTTTACCTCTTCCTTCTCTTCCTTCTTTCCTCTGACTTGCATTTTAAAATACTTGCATTTAAGCAGAAAAGTGTAAAAAAATGTAAGTCCTCTATCTCTGTCTCTCTCTCCACCCCCAGGTCTATCGTGGGCCGTCGGTTCTTCTTCATCATCGGGACACTTTACCTGTACAGGTGTGTCACCATGTACATCACCACGCTGCCCGTGCCTGGCATGCACTTCAGGTGCGCCCCCAAGGTAAATGGACACCTCTCGATAGTGCCCTGCAGGGCCCCTGTGTTGTCGCTGTTGTGCTATTCTTGTTATTTCTCCTATGTGTGCACTGTCACACCAAGCTAATGAAAAATGTGGTTTGTAAAGTGTTGATATTGGATAGTGAGTTTGATGTTGTTGTTGTTGTTGTTGTTGTTGAGGTTGAGTTTAATAATAACAATTACAATCACGAAAAAAACACTGTTTTTGTGCACTATTCATTCATATAACCTGATCGGTTTGTGTTGCGAGACTAAACGGAAAGCTCATAGTATTCAGCTGACAATACACATGATTCAGCTGGTGACAGAGTGAAATGAACTGGTGAAAAGGGGTAAATGAAGGGATGACGAGGGGGTGTGGTGAAAGGATGAAATGATCTGCTGAGGGGGTGAAATGAGAGGGTGAATTAGGGCCCTAAGAAATCCGTTTTATTTTTTTCCAAATTCCGTTTTTTCCGTTTTAGTTTTCATGAATTCCGTTTTACACCTCTACCTAGGCTGGAGTGGTGGACCGGGGATTTTTTATTTTTATTTTTGTGGGAGTGACTGCTAAACATTCAGTGGCGTTAATGTCACCTGTGTTGTTTCCCTTTTCCCTCGAAACTGAATTTCACCAAAATAATGGCGAATTCCGCTGCATTCCGCTGCATATTGTAAATGTGACGCGTGATGTGCCTTGTCGCTGTTAGATGTTATATGTGCTGCAGAACAGGAACCTGCTGGAAATCAGTTATTTTACTGAGACAGGACCGTCTTAAATTGTAACTTTGTTACTTTTAATACATTCCTGTATAATTTAAAAAAAATAAAATATCGGTAGATTCCGTTTTTATTGTCTGATTCCGTCCGTTTTCGTTATCGTGGAAATCATAGGGCCCTAGTGAATGGACCTTCTCCCAGGTCTGGATCTCTCCAGGGACCTTGACCCCAACAGGGTCCTAGTTTTCCATCTAGCATTTCCCAGTTAAATGTTAAACATGAAACTGTGTGAGGAGGGAAGTGGAAAGAAGTTGTCATGGGTATTGTGGGCTATCTGTGGGGTATTCCACGAACGGAGGTTTAACAAACACTGAGTTAACGCTGAACTCTAGGTTGATTGACCCTGTGCCGACTAACCCAGAGTTTTGGGTTCCACAGCAGCGGTTATGCATTAGTTCAATCAACTCGGGGTTGGTTAACACAGGGTTATGCGCGTCCACGCCAAACCTAAAAAGACGTGATGTATGGATCATGGAAACCCTGATCGAAATGGCAAAACGGGCCGCTTATTTTAATGAAATGGAACTCAAGGTTCTCCTGGAGAGCTATGACGAGGAGCAGGACATTATCACAAGAAAAGGGAAGGCTAAAGCCTCTACAACCCGGAGAACCAAAGCCTGGCAGCGGATCGCTGACTGCGTAAATGCGTTAGTTATACGTCAAAAGCATGATCCTTAATATTTGAGCCATGAATCTATAAATATCTCAGTTAAGGATTCTTAACGTTCCTACCACATAACCCTTTTCTTCTAAAAAAATATGTACTCCGATGGCTCTCAAACGGTCAGCGGTTCAAGTAAAAATGAAGTATAAAAACATACAAACTGGTAAGCTTTTCCCACCATCGTATTGGTCGAACTTGAAATAAGCCATTTTTTTTAAGCCATTCGTGAAAAGGCCGACAGTCGGCAGACTCTATCTGGCCCTCAAATTGTCTTGACCCCGGTGGAGGAGCTGTTAATTAACATAAATTCAGGGTGCCCTGGCATGGAGGGGGTACCTGGAGGTACCTCCTCAGAGAGTCAGGGGCCATGTGAGGGTACCCCACTGGTTGAATGTAGGTTTTTGTGTTTTCTTGTATTTTAGATTTTGTTTGCCTTCGAAGTAACACATGCAAACCGTGTGCGTGCCACAGCGCATATGTTCCAAATGTTTCTTTTTTTGGTAACTGGGTAGAAAACCTAAAAGTGACAATTCATCAACTTCACAGATCAAAATGGATTAGTGCTTGTAATGAAGCCGCCGGCTACGATCGAACACTCTCCAGTGGATGTAAGTCCGTTAGGACTATTTTATACTTTATGTTGTAAGCCGCTCTCAGCATAGTACTCAGACAATATTGCTCTTTGTATGATAGGAGGCCGATAAAAACCTTGGATGGGTCATCTGAAAGGACTGAGATGTGCTCAGCATCTCCAACATTATGGCTAAAACTACCATTTGCAAAAAACTTTTTTTTACATATAAACAAATATCTAGAACTTTACATCTTTAGCTAATTTACATTTATTAGAGACTATCAATTGAGTGTTTGTATGAGAGAGAGTGTGTGTGATTGGGTCTGGCTGTGCTCGTGTGTGTGTTTTCTGTTTCATAGCTCAGGAAGCCAGCAGTTATCTCTAAAAGGCCCCTTATGTGCATGTGGCAGACAGCTACAGGCTTCCTCCATGGCACAGCTGACCTCAAATCCATGACCAAATGTTTTGTCTCTTGCCCTGCCTCCTGCTTGCATGATGTCATTTAAAAAAACAACTGGACAGTCTCTTTCCGTCTCTGTAACACCACCTTTCAGTTCTGTAATATCCCACACCCTCTGCCTGGACGTACCAAAATCATTTAAATCGGGACATCGTCCAAACCCTATGTTGAACTATATGCCAATCACGTTCAAACAGCACCTGAACCGAATCTGAATCTGAATCTAAATCTGAATATGACCTCAGTGTGGTCGTGGTGGGTCCTTGAAATGTGTCGTGCAGGAAGTGTATGTAACGTAACGTTGCATTAATAATAATAATAATAATACATTTAATTTAGAGGCGCCTTTCAAGACACCCAAGGTCACCTTACAGAGCATATAGTCATCATACATTTTTTAAAAAGCAAGACATTGTGGAAAAAATAAATAAATAAATAAATAAACATAAGCAATAATAAAAAAAAAAAAAAAAAAACAATCAAAACAGTGATCAGTTAGACGTGTGCGAGTTTGAACAAGTGAGTTTTGAGTTGTGACTTGAAGGTTGAAATGGTGTCCGACTGTTTTATGTGTGGGGGGAGGGAGTTCCAGAGCCTGGGTGCATTAGTCATAACATCCGGTTCAGAGAAACGCTCGTATGGATGACTCAGATCTTCCTGGAGTCTGTTTGACGTTATACTCCCAGTGTGGCTTCACATCCCCCCCGCAGCCCTCCTCCTGAGGGCTCCTCTCCAAACACAAGTGGAACCGCTTTGAGCCTCTCCCTCACTTCCTGTCTGGCCCTGGGCTCATGAACCCCGGGGGGCGCCTCAGGAATGGTCCCTGACATGAGAGCTGTGAACGCCCTCCAGTCCTGATGTGAAATGATTCGGAAAGAAGGAAATGATTTCATAGCCCCTCTTCCTCTCTCTCTCCCTCTCTCCCTCCCCCCTTCTCTATCCCCCCCTCCCTCCCTTTGCCTTTATTTCTCTCTGTCTCACTCTCCACCTTTTCAACGTCATCTATCGATCTTTCTGTTTCTCTTTTCCCTCTCTCTGTCTCTCCCTCTCCTCTCTCCTCCCCAGGTGATGGGTGATCACATGTCCCAGGCTGGGCGGGTGTTCAAGATGATTGCAGGCGGGGGTCTCACCATCACGGGCTCCCACCACATGTGTGGCGACTACCTGTACAGCGGCCACACCGTCATACTCACCCTCTGCTACCTCTTCATCAAGGAGTGTGAGTCACCACTATAAACTCAACCTTGCCCATTTCCTCCACACACATTGGTAATCACTGTTCACTCCTATCTATTCGTCAAGGAGTGTGAGTTCACACTTGGGCTTTGAATCCGAACTTCGTTATTCGAATATAATTCGAATATCAAAAAATAAATCAAAATTCGAACGAATATTAGGCAGCCCTTAATATTCAAACCTGTTATGGGCAAGCCAAGAGGGAGAGACGTCAGAGAACCCGACGCATTCTATTCATAATATTGTAATGACCACAGAAGAGGCAGTGAATAAAGTATTGATTAGACAGCGATTTATTAGAAACCTTATAAACCGTTGAAACACGCAAGACCGGTAACCATAGCAACGCCGGTAAACAAACCTCGCAAAGCCCAATCCAGGTCTTACTGAAGGCATTTAATGGTCAAAATATTATTAATAAATATTAGAATATTAATAAACAAACTAACTTCGAATATGATTTTTGGGCAAAAGTCAAAGCCCTAGTACACACACACACACACACACACACACACACACACACACACACACACACACACACACACACACACACACACACACACACACACACACACACACACACACACACACACACACACACACACACAGAGAGAGAGACACAGGTAGTCCTATTTCCTTGTCAAGGGGTGTGAGTTGCCACAAACATGCATGAGCAAACACGGACATAGTCAATATACATTATGTACACACACATAAGAGCACTGTACAATCTTCTTTGACTTAGCATAACCAGTTTAGATGTTTACTCTTTTCTTCATTCTTCATGATAAAGTTACTTTACCTGTATTTGCTGCCTACCTGTTAGATAAGCAAACATATCACAACTCATCGTTACCAGGGATTGAGAGTTTTTAGTTTTAGACTGCTACCACCCAGAGTTGTGATTGTCGTGTACAGGGTCTTGAGTTACTAGAGAGTTACTGATCTTTTTTTAAAGATTAACCTCATGAATTATCTTAAATAGTTAATGGTTGACTTCTGTTTTACGTGCAAAAACCTCCACAGCACAGCGGGTTATTTGAATTATTCCCACAGCGCACCTTTGGATTGGTCTGTGTGAGACACCTAGTGGTGACAGAGTGCAGCACACGCTGTTTACCTGCACCTGTCTACCTGGGGATACAGCCTCTGTATCGCCAGGTAGGCCCCGCACCCACCCTGTTTGAACCCCTGTGTTGTGATCGGTTGTCTGTGCTGCAGACTCCCCCAGGCGCTTCTGGTGGTGCCACTGGCTGTGCTGGCTGCTGTGGGCTGTGGGTCTGTTCTGCATCCTGCTGGCCCACGACCACTACTCCATAGACGTGGTGGTGGCCTACTACGTCACCACACAGCTCTTCTGGCTCTACCACACCATGGCCAACCAGCAGGTAGTGTGTGTGTGTGTGTGTGTGTGTGTGTGTGTGTGTGTGTGTGTGTGTGTGTGTGTGTGTGTGTGTGTGTGTGTGTGTGTGTGTGTGTGTGTGTGTGTGTGTGTGTGATCATACTATGATGGTGCTACATAGGGCATGACAAAACAACGTTTGTGATTAAAGTTTATCAATGGAATTCCACGATATAGAAGGACACAAAGGACGTACTGAACAGGGATTTGAAGTAGCTCTGATTAGATATATGACCTCATACATGACATTTAATGGGTCTGGTGGGACTGTAGGGTCACCGCGGAAACGGATAAGAGGGTCGAACAGACGGTAAGGAAATCTGTCGAGTGAACTACACCTAAAGGCGGATTCTGCCTCCAAAACCCTCAGAAGATTGTTCTGTTAGATGTACAGTCTGCAACTCGGCGTCACTAAGATTCAACCTCTCATGGTTTGAATAACGTCTTCTCTTGAAGCCACCATAACCTCATTCCAGCCACTGCTGTTCCCCCTGTCAGGCCCTCAAGGAGCACTCCCCGACCAACTTCGTGTCGCGGGTCTGGTGGTTCCGTATCTTCCTGTACCTGGAGGCCAACGTCCAGAGCACCGTGCCCCGCCACTACCAGCTGCCCTCCCTGCTCAAGAGGCTGCTGCGGAGCCAGGTCCGCTACAGCCGGCTGGCGGACAGTGAGTGCCCCTGACCACCAGGGGGCGCCAGAGGGAGGCGGCCCAGGCGGGCGATGCGGACGCTGCGGACTATAAGGACACGTTTAACGGGGGAGATTAGCAGCCGGTCGACCAAGCGGGCGGACAAGAAGGACGGGTAGTCTGACGACGGGCCGACAGACGGACGGGTGTTGATAATCGACAGCAGGGAATCCGGACACATTGACTACTTACGATAGAATGGACAGACATGACGATTATGGACGTAAACTCCCCATGGTTGAGGAATGGATCACAGAGAAGATCGACGGATTGAACCTTAACAGCGCTGGTGCCACGCCCTTTTATCACCATGCTCGGATTAGAACCTCTTACCACGGAGAAATTGGTGCCATGTCTTTCCTACCCTTTTGTTAAATCCCGTTGGGACCATAGAACATGCTTCTGGCAGTATGGGTGCCATGTGTTGCTCACTGGGATTGGAACCTATGGCCCTCTGACCTGACCCGCAGAAGCGCTAGGCGAAGAAGGATATCATTTAAGACAAACTAGCACATTTCAATAAGGTTAACCTCCAAGATGGACACAGGGTTCAGTTCATCAGCCAAACTGTATCCCTCACCGTCTACAATCACAGAGCTGAGAATGTTTTCTAAAATGAGTCGACAAACGGGAAAGAAAGGGCAATCAACACTCAATACAAAGTGCCATTTTCAGCCCGAGTTTGCCATCTTTTTACTGTAGCAGTCTGTTGGTGGAAGTCCCCCATAATTGTGTGTCGTTTTTGTATGCCCCCAGTTAAAGAAGCACGTGTCTCTAAACTCCCCTTCACTGTGGCCTTTTGCTTCAGGCCTCAACATAATTCAAACAGCAGAAGGTGTGTGATTCCGACCTTAGATCCAAAACCTATATTTGAACTAAAGTAATGGCCGCAGTGAAAGAGTTCAGCGGTGAAGTTTTATGCAAGTATTTAAAATGTTTGATAAATTATTGGTGTAGCTCTACTTTACATAAATATGCTATTATTATGTCATGGGAAAAGTTAGTTTCATTTCACAGGTGGTGCTATCAAAGTATTTAAAACTCTTCAAGTTCAACAGCTTTGTCTTGAACCAAATATCTCCTTCACAAGATGTCTAAATAAATACTCACTGAAGGGTGTTTTCAGATTGGACTTTACATTCAAAGAGCTGATTGGCTGCTGTGAGTCAACAGTATAGCCCACACCTGTTCATTTCAAAGCCTTTCAGGTCCACTACGTGAACAATCCTTTACATGCACAAACATGTGGCTATTCCTCAGGCCCACCGTTGAGCTAAGCGATACTGCAGACCAACGATTGGACAAAATCGAAATGTCTATTGAATGTCTGCCCTGGGTTTAGACACAACCGCCACTTTAAAAATGTCCCAGCATCAGAGAGCACAACACTGGCGCCACAAAGGAACGCCTTCACTCCTGGCCGGTAAAGTTAAGCATTGTATATGTGTGTCTTCTGTTTACACCAACCAACAAAACCTACATAGTTGTTGTTTTTGGCCCGTGCAAAATAATCAGTTGTATATTTAATTTTGTAAATCTGTCTGGATTTGAATTGACTTTCTCCAACTGCATTTCAATGGCCTTCAATTCTATTGCAGTCATTACAAAAGTTATTAAGTGTAAAAGCACTGACTCCTCCTACCTTCATGTCTAGTTGAGTGCAGACATCTCATTGGCCAGGTAAGTGCCACCATCATGTCTTAAATTTAGTTTTGTCAAACCTCTTTTTTTTTTTGTTGATTGTTTTTTTAAGAACTGAGTATGAATGGTAAGTTATGGAGTGGTTTTCTTTGTTTATCTGTTACAGAATTTATTAAAAATGTTTTTCAGTTAATGGTTTATATGATTCATAGTCAAGAGTGTGTGTGTGTGTGTGTGTGTGTGTGTGTGTGTGTGTGTGTGTGTGTGTGTGTGTGTGTGTGTGTGTGTGTGTGTGTGTGTGTGTGTGTGTGTGTGTGTGTGTGTGTGAAAACAACATATTCTCTTATCCATATTTGATAATTGTATAATCTCCATTGGCATCAGATGCAAAAGGCTATTAATTCTACCGAGCAATTTCCACTGACAGTGTCATTATTTAGTGTCATTATTATATTGACAGGCATAACTGTCAATAATGGATATGAAGAAAGGTATTTTTTCTTCATAGGCATTATCTTTTTGAGGGCTGGATATTTATGCCATCATGACTCAAATTAAAACATAGAAACATGTTATGATGCAAAATCTTCAAAGCAGATTTTTATGTGTGCTATTACCATTATGATTTGTCCTCTTCATATTGAAATCTTGATGCTTGAAAGCAATGACGTAGTGTCTGTAAAACTGTACCAATTTGGCGAACAATAATGGTTACAAAAGAATTCGAACTCGAAGTGTTACGATTTAACCACAGCAAGCTAATGACAAGTTTCGTTAGAAATAAACTTTCTGGAGTAAATGACCAATGGATATTTTGAACCCTGTCCTATTGCCTGCATATATGATTAGAACATTTGGAAGCGCAAGGGACAGCCGATGTTTGCTTAGTGAAGCTGGACATTTTTAATTGGGTTCTTTTTTTGAAGCATTTCTAACCAATATTTTTTTGGTATTCACTTTCGCAGCTAATCAACCTTATTTAATATGCTTTGTCACCCAATGTTTTAAATCATCCAGATGAGCCACTGTATTCATTACAATTTTCATGACAGTGTAGCAAATGGTTAATAATGAGACTGAAACATTTCCAAGCATCATTGCATTCCCTTAATGTGAGTGCCTTATTGTTCTGAATGTAATCTGTGGAGGTTTGGTGGGCCTCTTCTCTGGTTGAATACGGTATTGGTAAAAGGACATTAGCCATCCAACAATACAGTCTTCCTAACTATGTTGAAGTAAACACGTGTTTCGTTGGTCTGACTTGCCTTTGGATGTTGTAGGCTTTGTCCAAACCATGATATACACAAAATAATTGTTCTCAAGAGGCAAAGATAAGGATGTAACGAATATGAAGTATATTTGTTTGCGTGTTTCTGTGTGTGTATGTGTGACCATGTCCACAATCCAAAACTGGCTACAAAGACTAATACATTTGTACACCTCGTACTGCCCAGCATTCAATCAAAACCACTTCATCAACGCAGTTTCATTTTATTTTCAAACTATAATCAACCGAGTACTGGAATTCAATTTATTTAACTGTATTTTGTTCTCAATGACATAGCTGTGATTTTCTCAGCATTTGAGTTGTGAAAGACTGAATAAACCTGGTCTTAAAACCGCTGTATACACTGTACTCGTGGCTCTATCTATTTTCTAACTGTTTTGGTCATGTTAGATTTAATTTTTGTATGTGCGTTTTGTATGTACGTTTTAAATTATATCTGTTGGCACTGAAATACATGTCCATCGGTAGGTAGAACCATCTAACCACATCACAGTCCTAAAGTCCTAAACTACAATTTTTCTTAATTGTAATAATCATAAATCGCCGTATCGTTTCTTCATGCAATGCATTTCCCCAACAATAAAACCATTATCTGCATTATCTCTAATCAGATGTCCTTTGGACCAAAACGGATGGACAGAGTAGATTGCACATGTTTATGTTGGGTCTCTTACACACATTCACTAGCTTCTCTTCCCTCTTTCCCACACATTTTTACAGAGAGACTATTGTATGTCTGCCTGCCTGTGCCTGCCTACCTGTATGTCTGTGTCTGTCCTTCTGTCTAACTGTCTGTGTCTTATGATGTTGTACCCTATAATGGGTTAATAATGTGTCATTTCCCTGTCGCCCCATGGTGACTGTTAACACGCCTACATCTTATCAAAACATATGGGTCACAGCCAGTTGTATAACCACCTGAACTCTTGGTCAAAGCAGGTTTTACCGTCTTCATCTCTGATAAGCCAAGAGTGGAGAGGTATTTAACAGTGTTGTGGGAAACCTTTCCCTTGCCATCCACAGAGCATTCTGGTAAACACGTTGCAGGATTAACAGGAAAAGTTTAAAACTGCTTAATGTAAGTTGTACTTGTATTACTTTTATATTGCATTTTGTACGTCGTAAAGTCTAAGTTTAATGCCAGGTGGAAAAGTGTATGGATGGACTTGTAGGCTATACTAGTACTAGTAGTAGTGGAAAAACACATTGTTGTAGTAATCTCCCTTGAGTGTGTCTTTCTATTAATATCCAAACGTAGCGTTCTTTCTTTGCAGTTCTGTGGACCTTTCTACATATTGCACTAATAGATTAGTATGCCTTGTTCTGACGACTTCATTATTTTGGCCATTTTAGCATGAAGTAATGCAATACATATCGACCTTAAATATAAGTTACTGTGTCTGAGAACATCTTTGTGTATTTGTGTGTGTGTATATGTGTCTACTATGCATGCACATGTGAGTGTGTGCATGTGTATATGAGTCTAAGCATACTTTTTTGTTTGTGTGTGCATGCCTTTGTGTGGGCTACAGAGCCATGGATGTGCGGCGCGTACTGTGCTGTGGTCTCTCTTGTCTATTGGTGTTCAAGGTGCTCATATTCCTCACCGTTGCCGCTGTCACTGTGACATTGATCACACTCTTGACTCAGGCAATCACATGTAAGAACACACACACACACACACACACACACACACACACACACACACACACACACACACACACACACACACACACAGGCCAAGATGCTTACACATGCAAACACACACAGCCAAGCACACATGTGATAACATATCTGTACACATACAAATATCTACATAAATCAGGAGGGTCTTAATCACTGTAGTAACACACTGTTGTGATACATACATTGCATTAAGTCTTTCTGGTATCCTCTTTCTTCTCCTTCTCCTGTCCGCTCCTCTTCTCTCCCTCCTCACCCTCCTCTCCCTCTAACTCTCTAAAGACCCATACCCAACCGTTCCCTCCCAGGACCCCCCCTACCTGATCGGGGTGGGTCGCGCCGATTGTACTGGACCTCCTGCTGATATCCCTCTGGTCTGTTTGTCGCAAGACCACACACACACTCTCACTCTCTCTGACTCCCGCTCTGTCTTTGTATCTCTACCGTTTCTTACTCTCTCTCGTTCTCTCTCTCTCTCGTTCTCGTTCTCGTTCTCGTTCTCTCTCTTTCTCTCTCTCTCTCTCTCTCTCTCTCTCTCTCTCTCTCTCTCTCTCTCTCTCTCTCTCTCTCTCTCTCTCTCTCTCTCTTCCCCCCCCCCCCCCCCCCCTAGATGGGCTATGCTGTTCCCCAGCAGACAGCGGCCGGCATCCACACCCGTCTGTTCAGCAGGGCCTTCATCGTGGACGACGGGCATAAGAGGGTGGTCTTCATCACCGCCGATATCGGGATGGTTTCTCAGAGGCTGAGACTTGAGGTCTGTCTGTCAGTCTGTCTTTTGGACAGTAGATCAATGGCGGAAGGAAGGGCAATATTTCTGACTTTCTGTTTTATCACTGTGTCATGTCTGGCTTTCTGCTGGACGTCTGTCTGTCTGTCTGTCTGTCTGTCTGTCTGTCTGTCTGTCTGTCTGTCCATCTCACTGTATCTCCTGGTACATATCTATAAAGATTGTTCTTTTGTCTGTCTCACCTTTTTCCAATTCGCTGTAATTCTGTGAGTCTGTCTGTTGATCTGTCTGTCTGCCTCTCTATCTGTTTGACTGTCTGTCTCTATTTCCTTATATCTCCTGATATTCATTATATATATACAGTATATGTATGTATGTATGTATGTATGTATGTATGTATGTATGTATATATATGTATATATATATATGTATAGACATACATTTATTGATATAAATATGCATATATATTGTCTCTTGCAGGTCCTGAAGGCCCTTCAGGTGAAGTATGGGACCCTGTATCGCCAGGACAACGTGGTTCTGAGTGGGACCCACACCCATGGGGGTCCGGCCGGATACTTCCAGTACACCTTGTTCATAATCACCAGCAAGGGCTACGTCAAGCCCGCCGTCAAGGCCCTGGTGGACGGCATCGTCCAGGTGTGTGTGTGTGATGCACACACTGTGACACAAATAAGATGGATGAAGACGCCATCTGAATTTCAGAGGATAGCCATAGCCCAGCACGTCCTTGTCAATCTCTTTGTAACTACAATGAATGAGTAACACCGCTCTGTTGGTCTCCAGAGCGTAGACAGAGCCCACCGCAGCATCAGGCCGGGCCGGATCTACATGAGCCAAGGAACCCTGGAGGACAGCAGCCTGAACAGGAGCCCCCAGTCCTACCTCAACAACCCCCAGAAGGAGAGGGACAGGTGGGCTGGAGGAGGACCTGGAGGGGCTTGTTGGGGTGGGGGTAGTGATTGTTATGATGAGGAGGATGATGAGGATGATGATGCTGAATGAGGTGGTGGGGATGGTGATGCTGATGGTGGTGGCGGTGGGGGGGGGGGGGTGACCATGGTGGTGCTGATTGTGGTGGTGGTGGTGTTGATGCTGATTATAATGATGTTGGTTCTGCTGATGTTGACTATGTAGGTCGTGATTGTGGTGGGGGGGGGGGGGGGGGGGGGGGGATGGTTACGCTGATGACGGTGTTGGTGATGATGAGTGTGGATATTGTGGTGGTGGTGTAAGTGGTGACGGTGCTGTGGTGCATCATTACAATGATGATGACAAAACAGACTCAATGCATTTCGTATGCAATGTGTGCGGATAAAGCTCAAACGTATTGATTCCATTTCTCATCGTCTATAAGGTATGAAACCAATACGGACAAACAGGTGGTGGTGCTCAGGCTGACGGATCTGGACGGAGATGGTGTTGGTATGCTGAGGTACGGAACATACCCCGACTGTGGAAAGAAACTCTGAACAAGGAGGGAATGAGCTGTTCCTTTCAGAATTGTTTCCGTATGTAATTGTTTTGCAAGTAATGAATGTCCCGCCCTTCCTGTCAGCTGGTTCGCTGTCCACGCTGTCAGTATGAATTACACCAATCAGATGATCAGCAGTGACAACATGGGATACGCCGCCTACCTTTTAGAACAGGACAAGAACAGAGGGTCCTTACCTGGAAAGGTGTGCGTGTGTGTGTGTGTGTGTGTGTGTCTGTGTTTTTGTGTGTGTTTTTTCTGCACTTTTAACATTTCAGTGATATCTAATATAAAATATACCAAAAGTTGCCGCAATCAAGTTATTTTTAACTGAGCCTACATCCCTCTGTCCATCCCTCTGTCTTCTTGTCTGCTTCAGGGTCCGTTTGTGGCTGGGTTTTCCTCCAGTAACCTTGGCGACGTCAGTCCCAACACCAGAGGCCCGGTGTGTGCCAACACTGGTCTGCCCTGCGACTACCTCAACAGCTCCTGTCCTATAGGAGGGGTGAGCGCACACGCACGCATGCATGCACGCATGTACGCGCGCACAGATACACACCAAATTAAATGTGTCTGTATGGGTGTATGTGACTGTGTGTGTAGACAAAGATGTGTCAAGCATATGGCCCGGGTGAGGACATGTTTGAAAGCACCCGACTCATCGGACACAACATCTACAAGAAGGCCAAGGTACTGTCTGTCTTTCCTCTGTCTATCTGTCTGTCTGTCTGCCCTTTAAGTACTGCATGGCACCCTTATGTCTGTCTGTCTGTCTGTCTGTCTGTCTGTCTGTCTGTCTGTCTGTCTGTCTGTCTGTCTGTCTGTCTGTCTGTCTGTCTGTCTGTCTGTCTGTCCTCCTGTCCTTGATGCGGCCTGGCAAAATGTCACATCTGCCTTCTAAGGATGATGTGAAATGGCAGACAGATGGTATCCTAGTTCTCTAATAGGAATCTCTAAGTCAGAACAGGCTTCAAGAAGGAGAAGTTATATAGGTGGAATGTCATTTAATCCAAAAATATGCTAGGCAGCTGTGTGCTAACCCATTGAAGTCTCTTGTCCTTGTTTCTATGTGAGAGAGAGTAGAAATATGCTAAGATTTTTTCTTTTCTTTTTTTAATGTTTCGTATTGTTGATTGACATTGCCAATGTGGTAGAAGTCATCAGACAGCAAAAATAAATTGCTGGTGAGGAATGCTGTTTTGTTGATAAGATTTCAATTGAAAATTAACAACTATTTAATACTATATAATCCTATACTAAAGAAATAATATTGGCAAAATAAAATAAAACATTATTAGCGTGATTATAATGAGCTTACAAGATGTGAAATCACATTCTCATCTTCCCAATCATTCTTATGGCGTTGTCCTCATCTGGTGTGTGGTTGCTGCCCCCTTTAGGAACTGTATGGTAAGGCAGACTGGGAAGTGACAGGGTTTCTGCATGCTGCTCATCAGTGGGTCAACATGACTGATGTCACCGTACAGATCAACTCAACACACACGGTCAGCCAGCACACAAAGCCACACTAATACACACACAATTACACAAACGCATACACTAACTTACTCACACATACACAAACCCAGGCATAAACCCACACATTCGCATTAACAAACAGTACACATACACACACACACACACACACACACACACACACACACACACACACACACACACACACACACACACACACACACACACACACACACACACACACACACAAGAAGACAACCATGCACTCGCACATATTGTTTTTGTGTGTGTGTCTGATTGTGAGCCTGTGGCTGTACCTGTGTGTGTGTGTGTGTGGGTGTGTGGGTGTGTGTGTGTGGGGGGGGGGTTTGAGTGCCTGCGTGTGTGCACGTGTGTGCATTACCCTATCCTCCTTGAGGAGAGGCCTAATCTTTGCCCTTTCCTTAACAACCCATATCTGAATACCTTGAAGGCCAATGTGATAAATAGCCGTTCCTTGATAGTAAAACAAACACTTGCGTGGGTATGGGTGTGTGTGTGTGTGTGTGTGTGTGTGTGTGTGTGTGTGTGTGTGTGTGTGTGTGTGTGTGTGTGTGTGTGTGTGTGTGTGTGTGCGTGTATGGATGTTAGGCCAGGACCTGTAAACCTGCGCTGGGCCACAGCTTCGCTGCAGGGACCACAGACGGAGGAGGGGACCTGAACTTCACCCAGGGTCAGGATGGAACCCAACACTAGGAGGAGGAGGGGGAGGAGGAGAGGGGGAGGGGGAGGAGGGGGAGGGGGAGGGGGGGGGGAGGGGGAGGAGGAGGAGGAGGAGGATAATGATAACAATGATGATGGCGAAACTTTGTATGTGTGTTGGTGCACCTGACTCTGTGCGTGTGTGTGTGTGTAGGGGCGGTGGAAGGTGACCCCTTCTGGGATGGTATAAGGAACGCCCTGGTGGGAGAACCATCCAATGAGACGCAAGAATGCCACCGACCCAAACCCATCTTGTTCAGCACCGGAGAGGTCGGCACAAAACACTGGTGCCTGTAGAGCATCAAATTAACATGATGACGTAATGACAGACTCATGACTTCCTGTCTGGCTTGATGATGTAATGACTGCCTAATGACTTCCTGTCTGGCCTGATTACTTCCTGTCTCCAGATGTCCTGGCCCGTTCCCTGGCATCCTGAAATAGTGGACGTGCAGATCATCACTATCGGCTCTGTTGCCGTGGTTGCCGTGCCGGGAGAGATGACGTAAGAGCATGACATCAGGATTCAGTTAATGCTACTCTGCTAGCTTACAGGCTACATGAATGAGGCTCAGCTGGTAGGCTACCGCTAGCAACACTGATAAGGATCATCAATGTTCTCTATGTTCTCAACAGAACCATGTCAGGGAGAAGAATACGAGAGGCCATCAAACAGGTGACATACATATACATATATACACACACGCACGCGCACGCGCGCAAACAAACTCTATAACTAACTAACTAACCAACTACTATACGTGTTTTTGTGTGTGTGTGTGTTTGCGTAGGAGCTGGATTCTGGAAGTTCCTTTGAAGACACAACGGTGGTCATCGCAGGCCTGAGTAACACCTACACACACTACATCACAACGTACGAAGAGTACCAGGTATGTATGTGTGTGTGTGTGTGTGTGTGTGTTTGTGTTTGTCTTCAGGGGTAAAGGGGGTCTCATGACGGCCCCCTAGTGACTGTATCCCTACTCAGATCCAGAGGTACGAAGGGGCGTCGACCATCTATGGCCCGCACACGCTGGGTGCATACCTGCAGAAATACACAAACCTGGCCAGGGCCATCGCACAGGTGACCCGTCCATCTGTCTGTCTGTCTGTCTTTGCGTCCGTCCATCTGCTTTTCTCTCTCAAAGTGTTTATCGTATCTTCTGCCCTGTGTATGGTTTCTTCTTCGTTGGTTGGTGTGTCGGTAGGGTACAGAGTCAGAGCTCCAGAGGGGCCCTGAGCCTCCGTACTTTGCCAAACTGCCCAACTTGCTGCCTGCTGCGCCCGTAGACAAGAAACCTGTCAACAGCAGCTTTGGACAAGTGCTGGAGCAAGTGCTGCCTGTTTACAGAGTGGTAAGGACACACACAACCACATATGCATGCATGCAAACACACACACACACACACACACACACACACACACACACACACACACACACACACACACACACACACACACACACACACACACACACACACACACACACACACACACACACACACACACACAAGCATAAACATAGAAACACCTAAACAAAAACACTCAATCTCTTTAGAATTCAAGTTGCCTCATTGTGTGTGTCTGTGTGTATTTGTGTTCACAGGGTGACGTAGTCTCTGTCACATTTGTAGCAGGAAACCCCAGGCATTCTGGTGACATAGTAAGTTAATACATCATTCATTGTTTCAGTATTCTATTCATCTCCTCCCCATCTTCATCCTCTTCATATCTTGTCTGCTCTCTCACTCTTCTGACTGTGCCTGTTCCAGAGAGACAAGACCTTTGTCACAGTGGAGGTGTTCCAGAACACCTCCTCAAGCTGGGAAGTGGTTCACACTGATGCATCATGGGAAACCAGGTGAGCCGTGCGTTTCCACCACGGTTGTAGTCTTGTCGTTACTCTTCTACTCTTTTCTCTTCACCTGTCACTCCTCTCACCTACTACTCCTCCCCTCTGCTCCTCTTTCATTCTGCTTACCCCACCCACCTCCCCTAACATCTCTGCTCCTCACTCAACTCCTGTCCATCGTTTCCTCTCCTCCCCTCCTCTTCTCACCTCACCTCCCCTCTTCTCTCCTCTCAACTCCACTCCTCACTTCACCTCCCTCTCCTCTCCCCCCCTCTCC
The DNA here is from genome assembly GCF_902167405.1 of Gadus morhua. Lineage (NCBI taxonomy): Eukaryota > Metazoa > Chordata > Actinopteri > Gadiformes > Gadidae > Gadus > Gadus morhua. Next base: position 12,006,665 of record NC_044065.1, read on the forward strand.
CATCATCTCTTCTCCTCACCCCCCCACCCTCTCCACTCATCTCCTCTCCTCACCCTCCCTCTCCCCTCCTCTCCTCTCCTCCGTTCTCCCCTCTTCACCTCTCCCCTCCTCTCCTCCCTTATCCTCACCCTCCCTCTCCCCTCATCCCCTCTCCTCCCCTCTCCTCACCCCTTCCCTCCCCTCTCCTCCCTTCTCCCCTCTTCACCTCTCCCCTCCTCTCCTCCCTTATCCTCACCCCCCCTCTCCCCTCATCCCCTCTCCTCCCCTCTCCTCACCCCTTCCCTCCCCTCCCCTCTCCCCTCATCCCCTCTCCTCCCCTCTCCTCACCCCTCCCCTCCCCTCTCCCCTCCCCTCCAGGTTCCACTGGGTAAAGGGTTCAAACCGAGAGAGCAACGCCACGGTGGAGTGGCACATCCCCGCCTCGGCCCAGCAGGGCTCCTACAGGATCCAGCACTTCGGACACTATAAGAAGATGGTCGGCTTCCGGCCCCTCATCACAGCTTACCAGGGCAGCTCCGACGTCTTCGCCGTCTCGCACACATATTACTACTGAAGCGCTCATACGTGAATAATGAGATGGAAGGGATGGAAATGCAGTGATAGGAGGGAGTAAATGATTTAGGTATACCATGTTTTTGGCTCCAAGAGATTTAGTTGACGGGTGGATGGATATATAGGTAAATGGATGTATGGATGGGCGAATGGAGGAATTTAAGATCAAACCATTTGACATTTGACCGGCTTGACGGTGACCTCTTGAAGCATTTCAAATCACATGACATCTTTGTTTGACCCTTCTAAAAGCAACAGGATCTAAAGGCATTTTGTAATATAATCATTTTGCCAAGAATGAATGGCCTCCAGATTGACAGTGAAATAACTGTATGCTATCAGTATAAGTAAAGCGACTCATTATGTAAATAAAACTGATCATCAGACAGTATGTTGTTATGTCATGATCTTTCATTCCATAATAATTTTGGTTCAGTTGAGTACTTGCACTGACTTGTCAGTACAAATTTGTTTATATAATAATTATTATACAACGTCTATTGTTAAATATTTAAAAATAAACTCGCCCAACCTTGCTTTTATTTCAATGTCATTCAAATCAATACAATCATTCATTTTTTCAAATGTTGTTTTATTCATTATATTGGGGCGATCATCGATCAAGGCACATTAGAATCATCAAAGCAGTTTTCTTTGAATACCACCATTTTACTAGTGTACACTTTGGCTTAACCATTACAAATCACTGTCAAAACCAATTCATTCATTAGCCGAACCGCAAGTTATGTGTCTCCAGTCAAATTATTAGAGCACAGAGAATTTATTTTTAAATATCCTCAAAAAATGCTAAAAAAAGAAAGAAAATCTGGTATAAAAATAAGTTCTAAGTGCTACACACACTTTTAATACTGTCACTGCTTTGGCTAGTTCAAAGTTTAGAATGTGTCGTTCATGTGTGTTTTGAAAGAAACACCAAGAGCCAACCTGAGATGTATAAAGTTACTAACTGATGATCTGAGATAGATTGCTCGTGTCTAACATGATGTCACCAATCAGTCTGCTTTGCCTGTAAGCTCTGGCATAATAAGTTAATTGAAACTTCACTAAACTTGTCTGGAAAACCAAACAAAGGCGCTTATAACAGAATATCACGAAAGCTAACTGTTTGCACACTATCAAAAGGGATGAATGTTTTTATATTCTTGTTATATCAATGTATATAAAACGCAATGTACAAATGTCATGTGACCCAAGGAAACATGAAGGTGGTAATGTAATTAGCATTAGGTGGAATACAGGGTCCCTCATCTCAAATCAATAACTTTTTTGGATTGTTTACTTTGTCTCCCAAAAATAGACACTAGTGTTCACAGACAGGAACTGGCAGGCTAATTGTTAATTCATGAATGGAAGGGGGGGTTTTCTTTTTGTTATAAGAAGGTAGTTGTGGAAGACTGATCTACATCAACAATGTCATGAGGAATAGACCTTTACAATGATACCTGTGTGTACTTCAAACAGCAACGAGTTGTCTCTTTTAACATGCAAACCACATTTTCACATTACAACATTTGAGAAAACTGGCACGGCTCTCTGTTGTTGGGACGCCTGGTATGGCATCTTTACATTTCAAATTGTACAGGTCTAGAGACAGAGTTGGGACATACATTTCTCTGGCTAGGCTTCAAGAATGGAATGGAAAAAGTAATACACCACAAGAATGGGTAAATAATACAAACATCATTAAACCACAGAAAAACCAATGAAGGTATTAAGTACCAACACAGCTCCTTCTAAATGCCCTTGGGAAAACCTAATACTTCAGTTCTTACATACCTCACTACCAGGGCCTGTAGAGAACATTGAAAATATATCTCAGCAGATTATGTTTTCTGAACACCAAAAACAATACTACATCTCACGAGGGAGAACTTTTTTCCTCTTCATGCATTTGCTTCCACATTGTTCAAAGAAAACATCTCGAACACGAGACAGAATAAGTAAACTAAGAACAACAAATACATTACATTGGCCTACATATGCAACTGAAATATTGCGGGAATTGGATTTAGAAAACAATGTATTTAACTAATATGGTCTTTTATTTTAGTTATGTACAGATAACTAATGGAAAAATAACAAAGATGATGGCTGTTCTTTGTAATAAAAAGTAAACACGCTTATTTTCTTCAAAAAATAAAAAATACAAATCCACTTAGAAAAATACCCATAGAAAAAGAACCCATTCCCAAAAATAGTTGTCAAGGACAGCCACAAAACACTACACACCTATATCATTATTCGGTTTAATTTTTAAATTCAAGGAATAATTCATTCAAATAATTAATACAACTCAGCTTGTGATTGTAAATATGAGATAATCTATTTGAAAAGGAAAGAAAGGTAAAAAATTACTAAAATAAAAATTGTCAGAAAGAAACAATCGGCAAATAACTACCAACCAGCAGTCAGAATGATGAAATCTTCAAGGAAAGTTTCCTTGGACCTTCAAGATCTTTTAAAAACCCTAACTTTTTCTCTGTCAACTCCCCAACCTCCCCACTTCCTTTAATTTATGTTAACATTCAAATGCGCCGAATCTGTTGTTACCAAAGTCAGTTTTGATCAGAACACCCCATATCCGTCAGCGTGGCGGGTTGCCATGGCGAAGGCGGGGTATCCCTCGTAGGTGGTGTAGGCCATGAGGTCCTGGCCCAGAGACACCGCCTGCTTCAGCTGGGCCGTGGTGGAGGGGGTGGCCAAGGGGTAGCCTGGAAACAGAGGAGGGGGGAGAATCCTCACAATGTATTATTTATTATCCGTCATTACAATGCATCCACATTCTGTTGAGGGCATTTGACTCTGATGCTCAGCACTTTATTACTCGCGTTGAAAGGTGCTAACCCGTGTTTATTATTATATTGAACCTAACGATTCCTGAACCTACCAAACGTCCAGGTAGGTCTACAATAAGAATAGATTCCTCTTGCAAAAAAATAATATATACTTCTTGAATTACTCAATAATTCACGGACATGGTTAGTACAACTTTTTTAATTCATGGCAGGAGAAAAGAAAGAAAAAAGTTAAGGTTTTATGGAAATAGTTAGTTGGGTTTGGGGTACGGACCTTCACATACCTGGGAAGGCCACTGAAGTTACGCCAGCATTGGCGGCAGCGAGGTCGGCAGCGCCATCTGTTGGCAGGCCCAGGGTCTGCAGCGCATGCTCCGCTGCGTGCACCTTGGCCTCGTCTACAGCACTGCACAGCTTAGAAGGGGTGAACGGATGGCTGGGGGACCCGGAGCAAACAGAGAGAGAGACATATGTCAACAAGGAAATAAATTGTGTTATTGTGCATGTGTATTGTGCAGAATACTATAATTAGTACTGTCCACCCCTCCCCATTAATCATTCCATCATCCATCCATCACCCCTCCATCCCTCATCTGGCCATCCATAAATACTGCAAAAGTATACTGTAATAATACAAATATTTACAATGATACATTTAGAGTGGGAGAGATGGAGAGATTCACCTGATCCACCCTGGCAATCGCATTGAAACGACATTTTCAGAAATTGATATGAAATCCCACAAAAGGCCCACAAAGAAGCGTTTGTCTGCGTCCTGATGGACTCACACGTTGGGGTACTGCGTGGCGAGGGCGGGGATGGTGACCTTATAGAGGAACAGCTGCCTCTGGTCAGGGCTGATGGCCGAGTGCAGCTGGTAGACGGGCTGGCCCCAGTTGTTCTTCTGACACACCTCCTCCAGCACCTGGAGCCGGGGCCGGGGCAGGGACGCAGAGTCAGGGGGAGACCACGGGGAGCACGGTGGATACGCGTACACGGTGGAAACTGCACATGACGAAGCTGAAATACTGTCTCGCGTCGGCCGAAAACATGAAACCGAAAAGGGCGTTGAAGTTCCGATCTTTTCCGAGCGATACTAAATGTCGATCCACTTGTGCCTATATTTGTGCTGTTAATAGTCACTCTGTTTCAACGGTCATTGGCGCTTGTAGAGGTAGAACTGCCTGTTTGCGGCTAAAATATTGGTTTGTCTCTTTCACAAAACTTCACGGTTGCATAGAAAACGAGAAAAATATTATTCCTCGGTTTATCCAAATCGGCCAGGTCTTCATTGTTACTCTCTCAATCGTCCCGGAACAAACGACTCCGACGCCAACCAATAGGGTGCCAGTGTCCCCCCGGGCGCGGCCACTCACCTGTGGCGGGTGCTTTATCTCGGGGAGCTTGAGGCCCATGGCGGAGGGGTTCAAGGGGGTGAGCTCCATGCCGGGCAGCAGGTCGTACAGCTTGTCCTCCGCCCGCTTGTCCGCCTTCAGCCCGTAGGCGGCGCCCATGCCCCCGCCGGGCGCCACCATGCGCCCCACGCCGCCCACGCCCCCCGCGGCGGCGTAGGCCAGGTAGCCCCTCCCCCCCAGACCCCGCACCCCAGCAGCCCCTACAGGTACAGTCATGTAAATTTCTACAGGAAAACCAAGAGGGCATTGAAATCAATCAAATCACGGGAAATCAACGTTGGAGGAAAGCAAAAACAAATTAGCCTGAGGTGCGGAGATGGTTGTAGCCAGAATCAGGGACTGCTTCGATGAGCCAACGTTTATATGTTGTAGGCCTATGTGTCTAATCTTATGTAGTCTAATCTAGTTTAAAATTGAGTTTAATCGTATAATCTTGTTTTATGTAATGGTATCTAGTCTCTATAATGCTTATCTATTCTAATTCAAAATAATTCAATTCTAATCAAATCTAAACTAATCTACTCTAATCATGCATAATATTGTATAGTTTAATTGAATGCAATATAATTTAAATGTGTTGCTTCTACTCAAATGTGTAGAGTTTGGACCCTCCCAATCAAATAAAATATTAGGAATCAGCTAGTCCACGGAGCGAGGTTCAGTGAGGTGGAGGCTACAACCATGTCGCTGAATGATTTCTGCTTAGCCAGCACAGTACAGTCACATGATTCTTCTCCTCAAAAGGCTCTGCTTGCTGGGAGGTCAATTTGAATGATCACAACGTTTTTTTTCTCATTGGTTTTTTCATTGATTAGACGAATGAGCACTTTGGACTTGATTTTTCATTATCAGAACCTTGATGAAATAGGTGGATTTCCTTGATCCAACCACAGGTTCTGAATTTGAAGTGAAGATGGTTTGGACCTTTGATCATTGGTTTGATCTTATCAAAGAAAATTTCAATGTGATTTGATTTCAAATGGATTGATAGTAATACTGAGACATCAATTTCCTTATTTGTGTTTCTGATTCAGTCTGTAGACTGTAATATGCAGGCGCAGCGAGATACAGATAGTAAAGTACGTCAATCAGATATCTAATTTAACAATATGGAGTGCAAACACATAAACCCTGTTATTCATGTGCACTTTGTTATTCAAAAATGTCATGATTCAATTTTGAGTGACAAAATGAAAACTCCAAAATAATAAATCAATGCTCAAAGCCACTCAAAAAGTGGGTCTGGAAACCAGATTGGTGATTACCATAATGTGAGAAAACAAATTTCAAGGCTCTTTTCAAGGCTTTTGATTAATAAACGGTAGATTTGTTCACAATTACACCTTTATGATAAATAATGAAACACACTTTAAGGTATTCAATAACTCTAAATATAAACACAGCTAAACTAAACGGTGAGTGCTGGGGCCTGCTCACCTCTGACGGAGGGCGGTCTGATGAGGCCCCGCCCCCCGATGGGGGCCTTGGAGGGCGGGAAGCGGAACTGACTGGGCACGGCCGCGTACGCCTGGGGGGCGTAGAACACGGGCGCGCCCAGGTAGGCCGCGGTGGGGTCGTACACCTGGAGGGAGGGGGAGGGAGGGAGGGAGGGCGGTAGGGAGTTGGTTTAAGTGAAAATAAATGTGATCAAATAAGAAAATAAGAATGACAGACATTTAACAGGCATAACGCAATTAAATAACTTACGATGAAAAACCTCATTAAAAAAATCAATAGAAAAATAATAACTATTAAGTCAAGATTAGATTAGATAAGATAATAAGCAAGGGCTGTTAGAAAAAACAGACACATTACAGTTATATTTGAGTCATTAAGACCGGCACTCAATTGTGATAATCCAGTAGAGCAGTGGTTCCCAACCTTAGACTTCTAGGTGGACCACTAAATTGTCATGAAGACCTTTCGCAGACATCCTCATATGAAAAATGGTAAATACAACAACTATAAATACACATGCTCTAGCTGATCAAAAATGAACAATGCCCACTTGGCACACGATTACCTAAGCCAGAAGTCAAACATAGGTAAACAGAGGATAGGAGGATATTCATATAATTCAAGAATAAATTCAGACGCGTCCCCTGCAGGACCCTCGTGTACCACCAGCGGCACGCGTACCGCAGGTTGGAACACAACTGCAGTAGATGAGGCCCCCGTATAATCAAGCGCTGCTACACTCAGACCTCTGAGCGGGCGTCCTCTGTACCGTTGTGCTGAAGGCGGACGGCGGTGGCTCCGCCCTGCTCACCTGTCCCACGGTGTAGGCGGTGTAGTCGGTCTGTTGCAGCGAGCTGCCCCGCCCCCCGGTTCCGCGGGTGTAGCGCACGTAGCTGTCCTTGTCCACGGGCTTGGCCAGGGTCACCTCGATGGGGGATCCCTCGATCAGCTGGGGGGAGGGGGGGGGGGGGGGGGGGGGGGGAGAGTGGAGGGGTCGTTGTGACGGGGGGGCAGCTCACAGAACAGGTAGGAAAACTAGACTGGGGCGCCGACACTGATAGACATAAGGAAATACTTGTAAAATAATTGTTAAGGCTTATTTATGGGTTGGAGTGGGGGGCCCTGTAATCGATACATTTAGATCGGAGTCTCAAACATCCGATCGGAGACGGACGGAGGCGCTGACCTTCCCGTTGAGGGCGTTCATAGCGGTGATGGCGTCCTCCCGCAGGGTGAAGTGGACGAAGGCGTAGTCTCGGATCTTCTTCACGCGCTCCACGGACCCTGTGGAGGAGCAGAGGGCTCTTCACGCTCACGTCACACCGTTCGGCGGTCACTTTAACGCCTGGCATTTCATTAACATGACGACTTGAGTGAAGACTCTCCAGCCAGTTGAAACGATTCGATGGTTATTTGTTTTTTAATGTTATCATCACAGCAGTACTCTTAAAAGTCACCGGTAGTAGTATCACTTTTGCTACTTCAACTACTTGTAGTGGTACTACAATTATGTTGATACTACCTGAGCAATACTGCTGTTTAACACTTTCGTCATTATGTCTCTGTTGTAGTCACCAGTGTTATTATCAGCACTCCTTCTAAAAGTGCTATAGCATATGAAGCGTCAACCTAGCTTGATGCTGCTGAACTCTTTCTACATCAGCTCTCTGCTATTGTCAACCGTTTTAATATCAGCACTACGTACTATAGTATATGAAGTGTCTACCTGGCTTGATGCTGTTAAACTCCTTCTCTATGGTCTCCTCTGCGGTCTGCAGCATCAGGTTCCTGATGTACAGGATCTTGACGGTTGCCATGGTGTCCTCGTCCACCTCCACCTCTGGCTCCGCCCAGTCCACGGCGATAGCGTGGCCCCACAGCTGAATGCGGCCTGAGGAAATGGAAGGAGACAGAAATGTCACCTTACATCAAGGAAGACTAGTCTATGGAAACGTACAGAGATGCATGGAATCGAAGGGAATAGATTCAGGAAATGTGTGTGTGTGGGGGGGGGGGGGGAAACAAGCTAGACTGAGGTCAACAAAACAAGACACTACGGAGGTGGAGCTAAAATGGCTGCCAGTAACAACACTTAATTTTATCTAATCATTTAACTCTGAATTTCACATGATATGTCAGTTCATTGGAATGATAGGAAACATTAAACAACTCATTTACCAAGAATCAGGAAATACCCTGTTACTGAGAACTAGTTTGACCGTTTTATTAAGGCGTTATCTTATTTCGTCAATATTCTTGCTTCCTGTTTATTACCTGTATTCCTCCACTTTACTGGAAGCCCTTTTCAACAACCTTTTGATGCACATTGCATTTTACTCATTGTATTCATTATTTAATTGTATTTTCTACCCACAGCTACATGCTGTTTGAATTTAAGTACTCTACACAAATTAAGTCTAAATAATTGACTTTTGAACAAAACACAAATCCAGCAAGAAACAAGCAACAGACATTATTGAAGATTACAAAGTTTATAATATTCCCCAATACGCTTCTGATAAGGTGGTGATACCCACAACACATCTACGTGTTGCGTATAAACTGACTAGCTTATCTGTGTCATATCTTATCATGGGAAGGTCTCCCCCAGTATCGGACCATGACCCTGGAATAGAGGTGAGTCGATCGGGTGACTCAGCAGAATGCGCTAAAGTGCTTGAATACACGCAGCATATGGGAATCACTTTACCTTCCTCACTGAGATCCCTATCTTTTTAAAACGTAAAATTGCATTGTTTTTTTCAGGTTGGTTTTGTGATTGTGATTTGAATTGGGTGTAAAGTCATTCATCTTATTTGATGTAACAAATGCTTAAGAAATTTAAAAAAAAATTAAAGCTCATTACTGCCTCAGAAATCCTGAGGCAATCGATTGATTCAGTTTAGAAATGTAGAAATGTCCTTGTTTTATTGGCGGCAGGTAGAATGACATCAGTAGAGTAGCAGTTAGATCCAACATGGCCGCCTTCGGTTCCCTACCTGGCAGCAGTTTGCGGCGCGCCATGGCGGCGGCCCGGTGGCTCTCGTACTCCACAAAGGCGAAGCCTCGGTTCTTGGTCTTGTCGGCGGCGCTGGGGTAGACGATGACCTCTATGACGCCGTCCGTCACTTTCCTCATCTCCGTCAGGATCTCCTCGCGCTTCTTGGTCTTGGGGATGCCGCCCACGAAGAGGCGGCAGTTGTCCACGCTGGCGCACACGCCCAGCAGACGGCCGTTCCTGAGGACGTTCAGGACGTTTCGGTGTTGGTTTGTTGCAATGTTTTCCCTCAAACGTCGAGCAGTTTGAAATTAACCGACAACAGACACGGATTGACAGATTTTTAAGGATACTGTAGCTGTTAAATTCGTTGTTTTTTTTAACATGACATTAAAGACAGACAGGGAATTGTCTCAAAAGGGTTGAACGGGACGTTTCTTCAAAACTGACTGATCGTGTGAATGCCTAGTTCTAGCATTTGTGAAATCACAGATATCGGACATCCATACATCCACAACGTTAACTCTCCATCGATGATTTGTCTGTTCTTTCATACCTTAATAAGACAGTGAAGACAGAGGCCGAGGGTTGAATGAGAAAATGAATAACATGGAGCCTCTGACCACAGGCAGGAACTAACCCTAAGTCACGGGTTGATTAGTGCGCCCAGCCATAATATGAATTAAACATTGGTACTTAATTGAACATAATTGAACATAGACTACTTCTCAATGGAGTGTTAAGTGTGTAAAAGTGAGGTGCATTGGCCTGGGCGGCGACGTCATGACCACCACAAACCTGATCTCATAGTTATTGAGCTGCTTCATGGCCGTCTTGGCTTCCTGTTTGGTGTGGAAGGTGACGAAGGCATAGCCCCTGTTGTTCCCGTTGAAGTCCATCATCATCCTCACCTCATACACCTTACCAAACTGAGAAAGGAGGGGGAGGGCGAGGGAGAGAGAGAGAGAGAGAGAGAGAGAGAGAGAGAGAGAGAGAGAGAGAGAGAGAGAGAGAGAGAGAGAGAGAGAGAGACAGAGAGAGAGAGAGGGATAGAGAGAGAGAGAGAGAGACAGAGAGAGAGAGATTTATGATAAACATTTACAGAGATAGGATACGGTGAACAATCCCAAACTAGATAACTTAGCTACACTTTTGTTGATAACCTCACAAGGTCATGTAGATAATGGGTGAACTATAAGACTATAAAGTGAGCATTAATCGGTCAACTTGGGTAAGAGATATTCCGTATGGACCAGTAAACACAATCTGCATTCATGTGTTGTGAGTGTGTGGAGTCTCCTCCTGCTCACCTTCTCACAGAGAGGCACCAGTTCGTCCTCAAACAGGTCTCTGGGGAGCTTCCCAACGAAGATCTCACTGCCCCTCTCTGGTGGGGGCCCCTCCCAGCCCGGCGGGGGCCCTCCAAACCGCCGCTGGCCGTTCTCCTGTGTGGAGGAAACACAAACGTCTCAGTCGGGAGGGGCAACAGTGATGCAAGACCCCGACACAAGCTCTCGCTGATTGCACGGCTTCCTACTAAATAAATCATTCACTACATTTCAAATTCTTATGTTTCATGGATCAGGGAGATTATATAACAGACATAAATCATAACATTATATGATTGAGCCACGGAGTGTATAGGTTTCAGGCCCTCGACTGACACGCCCGTGCATGCACTACTACTACTGGTTTGATGGAGGTAGAGAGATAGAGATAGAGGAAGATGAAGGGGATATTGGAGAACGGTTATGATGAGCAGGAAGGGATATGTCATGTTTCTACTGCGTTGGCGTACATTGCCCACATGGTGGCGCAAACACACAAACTAGCACACAAACACACACACACACACACACACACACACACACACACACACACACACACAGAAACACACGCACACACACGCACACACAGACATACACACACACACACACAAACACACACTTACACACACACACACACACACAAACACACACACACACACACACACACACACACACACACACACACACACACACACACACACACACACACACACACACACACACACACACACACACACACACACACACTCATCACTGAAACAAGAACTTTGCAGAAAGCCAAAGACCTTTAGGTCCAAAAGCCAATTTGCCCTGCACTTATCCTCTGACTTTGACGTTGACAGTCAGGGGGCTGAGGTAACGTCTGCTTCAGGTTAGTAAGGTGGGCCCCATTTGTGGCCTCATTTCAAACGAATGCAATAACTGCTGTCACATTCTTATATATAATATATTATAGGTGTATCCATTTCTTTGAATCACACAATACTTTGGTCAATGCCATTCATTCAATACTCATCTCCACCAATTTCAACCAATAAAAGGATGAAAGAATGAAAGAATTTGATGTTTTAATTGCCAAACTTTTCGGTACATAAAAACAACAAAAACTAACTTTTTGGAAAGAGCATTTGAAATGTTACTGATGTCATGACAGAATTGATGCACTCTCTGATATCTGTTTCAGCTGTTAAACATGAGGTCCAATCCTTGCTTGTAATGCATCATTCTATCATTGATATTTATTGTTATTTAAAGTATGCTACGCGCCTTTCCCATACTTGTTGCTGGGAAAAGTCAATGCGTATAAGAATAATACGAAAAATAGCAGAACATAGGCTGACGTTATTGCCACAATACTCAAGTACCTTTTTTTGTAGCTTAAGCTTCAGTGCACAAAAAGTAATTTAAAATTGATTGATATAGTGAGTTAAAAGCAATAGAACATAAATCTATATCCAATCTTAACCTATTTCTTGTTTCTGTTCTATTTTGACTCAGATATGTTCTTGAAAGAGGTCCCCATAGTGAGTCTTAAGAATATGTGAGTAATCATTATCCAAAGACAGGCTTGTGCTCAATAATAACATGGGGCTGATACTGTGGAGTGGTTACAATGAACTCTAGTGCACAGATAACGCTGTTTTGTAACCTTTGAGGCTGTTAATAGAGTGAAGCATTTTTCCAAAGCGCTGTGTTTGATTAGATTGCTAGTTGTTTTACTTAGCTTCCATTGGTACTTGAACATTTGTACAATTAGTACATTATGCATACATGTATTTTATTACATGCTTGTGGGCACACGCACAGTCACTTTCACACACACACACTCACCCACACACACAAACACACACTCACACACACACACACACACACACACACACACACACACACACACACACACACACACACACACACACACACACACACACACACACACACACACACACACACACACACACACACACACACACACACACACACACACACCTGGAGCAGCTGATATCCTGTGCGTTGTATCAGGGCCCTGAGGGCCACCTCCTTCTGGGTCCCGGCCAGGTCATCCCCTGCTTTCTGATTGGATTCCATTGGGTGTGATTGACAGCAATATGTAAATCAGGGAAATTAGGGGTGCTCACTGAAACACAAAAGGATGGACATGAAATTAAGGTCATTCTGGCTGTAGGTTGTGTAAGAAGTACTTAGATATATTCAGATGATACGTACAGGTGATGGAACCATGGCCAACATTACATTTTTAAAATACACATGATAGTTTGCTTCCTATTAAAAACATGAAACCGACATGTTTTTTTCACAAGGCTCTTTCTGACACTCACTTTATTCAACCGGTGATTGATTACATTTTACTGATTTAAATTGATTTGTTATTGTCACTGAGAATTGTAACACGGATACTGGATTCCAAATTCACAATGTTGGAGAGAGTTGTCTCCGCCCACTCATACCCAGACTCAGACGCTGAGCAAAATATTCTATTTCGACAATGACATGTTTGCATTATATTTATTATATTATATACCAGCTCATGTGGCACCCATTTTCAGATCCTTCTATGCTCTAAACTGTCTATCTTTCAGCTCTGCTCTGTTCA
>NC_044065.1:12024842-12037342 GCF_902167405.1 Gadus morhua
CTATAGTTTTGAAAGAGTGATTTACAATGAATGCATGAGCAATAGCACCCACAGCAGAATCACCAGGCACTGTGTAAGGTGTGTCTAAATAAAGAGCGAATAAAGAGCCGGCTCATAACCAACATGGTTCCTCAAGTAAGCTGCTGAGCGAAGCCATCACAAAGTTAAAAGGAAGACTAGGAGAACTCTTTCTCACAAGGGGCACGAAGATGCTATGTCAACACAACACACGCATGTATTTTTTCCTCTCTTCCCTCCCTTGACTTACGAACACGTTTAGCGTCTACTGTTGGAGCCGCAAAAAAAAGAGCTAAAGAAGTGACGCCAACGTCAAACGTGGACCATTTCATAAAAAACAATTACGTTAATATATCAAGAATATGTCCATTCAATTCATTATTATTATCATTAGGTTTTAACAGCAAAGAAGCATGGACTTACCTGAGCAATTTCAGAGATCACCTCCCACCAATCAGGCTAGTGTCATTCTGAGAGGTGAATATGTGTGTGTTGACGTGTCATTTAGGGGGCCACTGTCCTGTGTGTGTGTGTGTGTGTGTGTGTGTGTGTGTGTGTGTGTGTGTGTGTGTGTGTGTGTGTGTGTGTGTGTGTGTGTGTGTGTGTGTGTGTGTGAATGTGTGTGTGTGTGTGTGCGTGTGTGTGTGAGTGTGTGTAGGTGATCACATCATATCAAACTCCAAGGTTCACTGTCCTGTTAGCTTTGCAAGCCAGCCCATGTTAATGGTTAACCACCTTGATATCTCTTTGCATGGGGAGAGAGACACACACAGATAGGGAGGGAGAGAGGGATAGGAGACATTCACAGAGGTAAACTCAGAGAGGGAGAGAGAGAGATAGTAGCCTGCTGACATATGCACACAAGGAGGAAGAAACTAGCACAGATGTCACATGCGAATGGAAATGATATAACACACACAAAGACACATGAATATATACAATGTTCTAATATGTACTAATATGTTTGATTGGGTGTTACCCCTGGTATTAACCCCCAACCACTGGTACTGTGTATGAATGGGTGAGCGCATGACGGCCCATGTGTGTGGGAGTCTCTATTTGTGAGTGTGTGTGTGTGTGTGTGTGTGTGTGTGTTTGTAGGTGTGTGTCTGTGTGCGTGTGAGTATATGTGGGTGAGCGCATGACTGCGTATGTGTGTATGAGCGTGTTTGTGTGTGTGTGCGTTCACCTATGTGTGTGTGTGTGTGTGTGTGTGTGTGTGTGTGTGTGTGTGTGTGTGTGTGTGTGTGTGTGTGTGTGTGTGTGTGAGAGAGAGAGAGGGTTTTTCTTCCCTACTCTGTGATGGAGATAGTGATCCTGGTTCCCACCCGGGAACCAGGATCGCGGGTGGGGCGGACCAGGCTGGAGGCTGATGTCCCTGGAGACACACTACCAGATGAAACAAACACACACAGAGAGACGCATGCATATGGAACCAGACACACAGGTAAACACTCCCAGACAGGATCAAAGAGGAAACAGACATGCACACATGAACATACACAAACCCACAGACACACACACACATATACAAACATTGAAAAGAGACATATCATATACATGTAACAAGCGTGCCAACACACACACACACACACGCACACACACACACACACGACACACTCAAACCATGAATCAAGTCCAGCCAACTGGTCCTATCTTGTTCTGTGTTGCTCAGAGTGCCCCCTCCTGGACAGCCACTCTACGTTTAAAGGTGCTCTATTGCATGCCAGTAAACATAGTCCCATGTAACTAGTGATTCCAAATCAAGCCAAATCTCAGCACGGCTGTGATTGGTTCTTAGGTACGAGGCCCCAGGCTGACTGCTGGAGATAATCCGCTTGAATGAACTCCTTTAGGGGGACTCAAGACAGCTCCGCTTCGCGTCAGGGTACTGCATCCTCCTGTCGGGATTTATTTTCTGATAATAACCGGCTCGCTGGAAATTATACCTTAAGTTAGTAACAGTTAGTTCCAACCTAGTCATTTGATTGGACAGGAGGCATTCCATGAGTAAAACTGGGACTTTTAACTATAAATGTATCATTCCGCTTTACAGGTTACTTACTAACCGTTCATTAACTAAGGATCATCGATGAGCTGAATCTGAATCACACATTCCACAACAGACTCTTGTTTCACTGGTTGAGCAATAAATTAAATCATACAGATAAACGTCAATGCTACAAAGTAGCCGGCCTGCAGTACCATGTAGACTTTCAAAAACTAGCAAGCTAGTGTGCGGGAAAATGTTTGTGTGTTGCTTGGCAACAGTCCAGTCCCAGGCCAGTTGAGGAACTATTTGTGTTGGCGGAGCCATATAAATTATTAAACAAACAAATAATAATCTGTTGCATAACACCGTGAACTAATAAGTGGGGCTTTCAGAGTCTCTGACCCTTGACCTGCAGCCTCGTACCTGTCAGATCAAATTTGTGCGGATACTCAGTATAACAGCCCTTCCTCTCGATTGATATGGCTTAATAATGTGTCTTTAAAATGAAACTGATTAAAGCATACCAAACTTCAGTCACTTCAGCCATGAAAACAATCAAAATGATGTTGCATTAACTATGAACGTGGGAGAATACACTATACCTGAGTTGCTTCATATGTTTATGTTGGTGCAAATAAACAGGCAAGACCCCCACCAGAATGTTCCTTAGAGCAGTGTTATGTGGTTGAGCTCTGATGGGTTAAAGTAACTTGCCCGTACAGCTACTCCTGTCCTCTGGGGGGCCCAGAGAGTAAACACTGGTTCTAACCCAGGGGCCAAAGATGTTCAACATGTTCTTGTCAGGCCTCCTCCACAATACACAGTAGCTAATAATAATAATAATAATAATAATAATAATGGCATTCATAATATTCTAGTAATAATACTAGTCATATTGTTAAGAATAATTATTTAATAATCATAATAGTAACAATAATGATCATAATGATAATGATAATCAACAATCATCACAATTTTAACAATAAGAAGATGAGGAAAAAAACTGATAATTTCGATTCTGAAATATAGTAATAATCAAATGCACTTTACACAAATGAAGATAAAAAATACAGTTTAATTAAATGGTTCAGTAGTTCAGCTGCTCTGGGGTTTTGAGTGTATAATTGTATCTAAATGCTGATGGCCTTATTTAAATATTCATGAGTTTGCGTGATTTCTTTTTTCTCCCTTCTTCATTAAATAAGCTTGGGTTTTTATATAAATGTTGACTGTATATAATACATATCTATTAACCCATCCGTCTAATTTGCCATCTGTTGTGCTCAGAGCAAGGGAGAGAGGGAGAGGGCAAATGGTAAAAAGAGAGAGAGAGAGAGAGAGAGAGAGAGAGAGAGAGAGAGAGAGAGAGAGAGAGAGAGAGAGAGACAGAGAGAGATAAAGAGAGAGAGAGAGAGAGAGAGAGAGAGAGAGAGAGAGAGAGAGAGAGAGAGAGAGAGAGAGAGAGAGAGAGAGAGAGAGAGAGAGAGAGAGAGAGAGAGAGAGAGGCAGAAAACAGGCAGTGTAAAGGAAAAAAGAAGAAAGAGATGAGAAAATGTAGCAGATGGCAGAGAAAACACCTGTCCTCTCCAATTAATTACGCCCATCATCTTTCTCAGTTGTGTCCGGTAGACTGACCTTTAAGATATAAAGGCATGTTTATTATGCAATTCTCAAATGCATACGTATCACATTTAACTTATTTCCTTCATTCCGGTTATAAAAGACAAGACAAAAAGTGAGAAAAGTGAATGAAAGCTGGACCTGATTCAGTCTATTGTCTTTGGTGATTAAACTGTGCATTCCTTGTATCACATTTTATTCACTACATATTTGATACCATCCGGGTGCTATATATAACTGGCCTTTTATTTTTACTTTGTTCCTCAACATGAATCAAGAAAGCACTTAATCAAACGGCAAGTTGCTCAAATGTTTTAAAGAAGCCCACCTCCTGTTATTCACCGATAGAGAGAGATGAATAGCAAGAGGCAGAGCGAGAGTTTTTGCAGATGGTTGGGGGGAAGCATACCATATGTATTTCATATCAGCCGCAGGAAGCTGCGTACCCAGTGAAATTGTATTTCCACCAATCAAGGCGATGGAAAGATAGCAGCAGGAAACTACAGTTTGGTTGTGGACATAAAGTACTTAGCAAGGTCTCTGCATCCACTACGGGCAGGTAGAGACAATGCAACACAAATTCTGCTGTTGTCACAGCAACTGGTCAAGGCCTCTGCGCCACAGATTAGGTCCGGTTCTAAATGTGGCCGGTCCATCCATCAAATCTGTCCTTGGCTCCCTGGCTGTTAACCCCCCCTCTCCAGTCTGGTCCACACCAGACAGGAAGCCACAAGGAAGCAAAAGCTGCCAATTTCCTGTTTACCGAGTTACAGTATGACAAGTGTGCGGATGTTATTTGCCCATGTTGCCTACTAGATTACGTGATGCTGGTTAATTAACTATAGCTCTAGATGCTATAGAATCTATAGCATCTATAGCAAGCTAATCCACACCTTAAGAAATGTTTTGTTGACTAGCATCGATAGTACAGATGCTAGATGAATGTCTTTAGGTGTGGAATGCCTTCTAACCATTTTTTAATTCAGAAGTGTATACATCTTGGCTGGGGCATAGTAGGAGTCTGAAGTCAAAGCTTGGTTCCAAGTATTGGGAATTCTGAATTATCGTCCTTTCTATTCATAGTCAATCCTTTTAGGTTCATTTATATATATACAGTTCAGGTGACTTTCCACCATAAATCACACACAGATTTATACTATTTACTCTCATGTTATTTCGCAAAGGCTTTTATCCAAAGTGCCTAACAGTTACTTGTTTGAGAAACATGTCATGTCATTGGCTGACGGCTATAAAAATGAACCGTGCTCGATGAACCTGCTGTCGATATTGGTGGGTGAATGCAGTCATTTTGAAACACTTCCCCCTCATTGGCTCAGGGTCATTCGAGTGAAGGGAAGGGAACATGGCCTCTCCATATACACTCTGCTTCTATTCTGTCATCATGTCTGAGATATGCATATTACACTGGATCTTAAACTGAACCGTTCACAGCCGAGCAAGGTCAATCAGCGGAACAAATCTGCATGTTTATTATATTCCTTTTCTTTATATTTTGGAAGAAAAAAAAGGGACCATTCTGTCTCTAATCCTGTTTGAACCAAACAAAGGCAGGACGATTTGGGCCTGGCCCTCTGATTTACATCCTGACCTCGCCACTGGCTCTGCATGGTCATTCTGTTGGCCCAGAGAAGGCTTCTGTCCAGAGGGGTGGTTGACGCTGTCAGATGTGTGCCCCAGTTATCTGACCCTTTTTCAAAGGTCCCTTTTTGGGAACACATGAATAAAAGATGAATCGAGAGAACTATAAGAGAAAGGGGGAACCAATTTAAGTGGCAGAGGAGAACACGAGTGGACGATGGAAGGCACCGGGAAACCCTGTTTGTTTGTGTGTGTGTGTGTGTGTGTGTGTGTGTGTGTGTGTGTGTGTGTGTGTGTGTGTGTGTGTGTGTGTGTGTGTGTGTGTGTGTGTGTGTGTGTGTGTGTGTGTGTGTGTGTGTGTGTGTGTGTGTGGATATGTGTTTGTGTGTGTGATTGTTGCTGTTATATCAGAAATAATAAGGTTTTCACAAAAGGGGACAAAGCGGTTAAATATAAAAAGAAACAGCTTAGAGAGAGAGAGAGAGAGAGAGAGAGAGAGAGAGAGAGAGAGAGAGAGAGAGAGAGAGAGAGAGTGTCCAGAGAGAGAGTGTCCAGCTTTTGAAAGTAAATGTTGCCCCAGTTTGCAGAGCCAACCGTCTGTATTTGCTAATGAACGCAACCTGGAATATGTCTCAAGGGGGCAATCAACCATCCAAGGCTGGTTCTAAAACTTTTTCTTTTTTTTTCAATCCTGGACCAAGATTTTCCCACCACTGGCATAAGAGTTAGTTATAAGAGATAGGACCATGGCACAGGTGAAAAGTGGTGATGGTGGAAGACAGGCCAAATGTGGTAGCTCCACTTAGCAGAGCAGCTTTCCTTTGTATACCGAGTGTTGGGGGCAGAGAGTGACTAATATGACATTTCCCCTATTCTCATATCAGTAAGGAATTACTGGGCTTCCATCGCTGAGCAACCCTGCAGATTTGTATATTTATACTGATCATATTCATGTAAAAGGCCAACTGCTATTCTTGTCTGGGATGTTAAATGTTAGCGATTGGTGCAAGGATTTCACCAACTGTCGGTTGAATTACAAAGCCAAAACAACACGATCTCACCACCGATATCTCCTTACTTAATGGATGTGTACAGCTGGTTGGAGAGAGGTATAGATGGAGAGAGAGAGATGGACAGAGTTAGACGACGGCTAAAAAGACAGATGCCAACAAGGAAGGAGGGGTAGAGACCATCTATCTAGAGTCTAGACCATGAATGTAGACCATCTGCCATTGGGTGCAAGCGCAGTTCCACCCCCTGCTCTAATCTCTCTACCCTCTCTACCATCTCCACCTTCAGCACTCATCCCCTCCGTCAGCCCCTGCTCTCCCCTCCACCTGCCTCCATCATCTGAATGAAGCTACATTAGATGATTTTAAGAGCGTTAACGCGGAACATGGTCGTAGGCAGTACATGCTAACAGATGCGTGCTGGCTTAGCTGGACACGGGCTAGTTTTATAAAATGCATGTCGACCATGTATAGATGTACTCTATTGACCTGTGTACAACCACTAATACTTCTACTACTAATTCTAATCCTACCTCTACTATTACTACTATCAACCTTCTTATTTGCAGGTTTAAGACTATTTATTCATATGTATCTACATCTGCACACTATCTGTGCACATGTATATGTAAATAAATAATATAATAATAATATATATATATATAGGTAAAGGTATTTAAAAAAGTAAACAATTTAAGTTAAAAAACAAATGGTGACTGAGTTAAAGAGAGAGTTACAGAATGAAAGAATAGAACAATTAAAAACTGTATGAATCAGGGTTAGGGTTAGGGAAAAAAAAAACAATAGTAGAAGAATTTGTGCGTGTGTGTGGGTGTGTGTGTGTGTGTATGTGTGTACAGCGCAGATGTAATAGAAAACAGTTTTGGTTTACCATTCGTAAGTGGGTCGTGATATTGTCTGTGTATGTGTTTGTGTTTGTGTGTGTGTGTGTGTGTGTGTGTGTGTGTGTGTGTGTGTGTGTGAGTGTGTGTGTGTGTGTGTGTGTGTGTGTGTCTGTGTCTGTGTGTCTGTGTGTGTGTGTGTGTGTGTGTGTGTGTGTGTGTGTGTGTGTGTGTGTGTGTGTGTGTGTGTGTGTGTGTGACGTCAGAAGACAAGGCATCTGTTTCTACCCGAGAGGATTAGCAAGACACAAATGTGTTAGCGCGAAAGAGAAACGCAGTAAAGTGAGAGTATCTCTAAATATATCCCAAACATCCACTAGCATTCATTCTCTTAGCCCCATCAGCCTATGCGATAAGGGCCACAGCCACGCTGGCTGCCTGTGGTTCTGGGCCTTAACTATGGCTTCATCTCTGCTATGATTCCAAGACTGACCTTTGGGTAACCTTGTTTTAAATAACAGGTTATAGCCGTTTTTCAATTCGACAAAAATGCCCTTAAAACGCTGAGCTAGGTTCACGGAGGCCCCGATTCCGATGTAATTTATGTGATTTTCAGTATTATCTCTGTCGCCTTTGGTGAACTTTTCCCAGTTTCCGTCTTAGCTTTGAACTGTCAAATCATATCAGCCCCAAAATGAACTCAAATCTGTTTATTATATAACTTTTTTACTTCACTTATTTATTCAATAAGTCTGTGATGGTAACTGCAGCTTTTGAGGTGGTCGACATTTGACTGTAAATCATTTTTTCTTGGTACCACAAAATAGGTAATTTTCTAAAAAAGTATTTGCACAAACATACTGATTAACAGCCACCTGTCATTCTTTCTGGCTGACTTTGCACTTTTCTTTCAGTTAGTTTAAAATCGACTCAGCATTCCAGTGAACCGTTAAGACAATATTTAAGGCTACATAAGTTACCTCAAATACAAATAGACAAGGCAAGGAAAATCTTGTTTTGTCCTTATTATCTTAAGTCGATAATCAGTCTTAAATCAATCGCTTATCATAAAACTATTCAAAGCACTAAACCCATGTGCCTGAAGCAATCTATATATCCTTAATATTATCGAAAGACATTAATCTATTCTTAGCCTTAAAACCTTAAATCCTTAAAATACTCTTAGCCTGTAGCCTGAGAGCTACTGATCAACGCTGAGACACACCCAGCAGTGATGTAGAACTGATTCACAGCCTGTATCGTCACGGAGCAGAGGAAACAGCCTTCATCTGGGAACCAACAGGGGAATTGTAATGTGCTCACTATTCGCATGTGTGTGTGTCAATGTATGTGTGTGTACGTGCTTGGGTTTGTGTGCTTGCATGTATTTTTGTTTTTTGTCTGTGCATGTGTGTGTGCGTGTGTGTGCATTTGTCTAGAGGTCTGTGCACGCACGCGCGTGTGTGAGTGTGCGTGCGTGTGTGTGCGTGTGTCTGGGGGGGGGGGGGCTTGCCTCCCAGTGAGGTCACGACTCACAGGGTGGGCTGATAGGGATACTTAGATAGAGGAACAGGGGATGAGAGGAGGAAAGGAAAGAAAGAATGGGGGAGAGAGACAGAAGAGAACGATTTTATCAGACAAGAAGAGTGAAAAGGAGATGGGCTGAGAAGAGGGTCGTTTAGTAGAGGAAAGGAGAGGCATGACGAATAGGAGAGGAGATGAGATGAGAGGAGAGGAGAGGAGAGGAGAGGAGAGGAGAGGAGAGGAGAGGAGAGGAGAGGGGCGACGAATAGGAGAGGAGAGGAGAGGAGGGGAGAGGACAGGAGAGGAGAGGAGAAGAGGGGAAAGGAGAGGAGAGGGTAGAGGAGAGGAGATCATGAGAGGGGAGGAAAGAGGACAGGAGAGGGAAGGAGTTAGGGGAGAGGGGAAAAGACGGACGAAAGGGAAGCAACGGGAGGACAGGAGCAGCGGAGAATGGCTATGGGGGAGGTTGGCAGTGAGGGAGGGATATGAAGGAGGCGGACGGACGGAGGTCAGCAGACTTAATGGAGTGAGAGAGAGATGGGAGGAAGGAGATAAATGTCCGGTGGACAGACAGGAAGCAGAGGAATGGAACATGGTGCGAAGGGAGAGGACGAGAAGATTAAGTACAGGAAAAAGATGGGGGGAGGAGAGGAGATGGGGGTGATGATCAGGAGGTAAATAGACCTGATGTGTGAGAGGAGTAGAGAGAAGGACTGAGATCTGTGAGCGCTGCTCAAACATTCTGCTGTGGTGGTATATTTACTCTTATACTCTTGCTTTGATCATCACTGTTGTTTTCTATGTACCAGGAGGGACGATGTTGAGGATGACTAAGCTCACTCTAATGTTGGGGGATGGCTGCTTTGTTGGAGAAGAAGATGATGAAGATGATGATGATGATGATGATGATGATGATGATGATGATGATGATGAAGGTGGCTCTCATGTGTTACAGGAAGGGGAGGGTTGCGTATCATTGGTGATGATGATGATGATGATGATGATGATGATGATGATGATGAAGGTGACATCAGAAAGATGCAGGTGTCCGGGCGAGGTATCGGAAGTGAGGAAGGGTTGGGTGAGGAAGAGGGGGGAAAACAATGTTAGCACTCTGGTGATTGGGTTGTTGCTGCTAATGCAACCGAATGTCACATAATAGCTGTGTATTATCACACACACACACGACACACAGACACAAACAGTATGCAGCAGTAGCACGCACACACATATGTGCACAATGCACATTCAACCACACACATGTATACAACCATTTGTGCAAACACCAACAAACACACACACAAACACACATGTACACACACACACACACACACACACACGCACACACACACACACACACACATTCACATTTACACACGCACACATGTCATCCACATCTATCTATCTGGCTGGCTGCCTGGACCCTTGCAACATATCTACAAATGTTCATTAATTGAATGTATCAGAGTAAGCAGTCCAAATAACCACCCAGATGATTCACAGATTATTCTAGCTCAGCAAATATTAACTTTTGGTGTTTCTAAAGCCCTACTTCTGGCAGGAAAGTCCCTTCATACTTTTTTCTTTTTTTTGTACACAAGGTGATCCTTCACAAGACCCACTGTGTTCGGTGTGGGTGCATGTGTGTCTGTGCTTGCATGTGTGCGTTTATGTGTGTGTGTGTTCTTGCATGCGTGTGTGTGTCTGCTTGCATGAATGCATTTATGTGTGTGTCTGTTGATGCCTGCTTGAGTGTATGTGTGAGAGAGAGCGAGAGAGGGAGTGAGGTGGCGACAGAAAGAGAGAGAGGGAGAGATAGAGAGCGAGAGAGTTTGTGAGTATATGTGTACGTATTGCCAACACTAAAGTCATTGAGGGCAGGAGCACATCAACAACTCATACATACAGACACACAAACACACAGACACAGACACAGACACACACACACACACACACACACACACACACACACACACACACACACACACACACACACACACACACACACACACACACACACACACACTCACTCGCTCTAATATGGTATGTCCTACAACTCTTCTACCCACTGTTTGATCCCAGTGAGTCCCCAGATATTTTATTGTGATGGATAAGGTTACATAAAATGTCACGTGACCGCCCAATCATATGCTAATTGGCTCACTGGCTTTGTGTGCGACGCGTTAACGAGCAACGGAACAGGGCCTTACTTGGGAAAATAAAGCAAACGCATCAACGAATATACACGACTGATTGTATAGATTAGAATGAAGGACGTCATTAATAATTGACGAGGGTGCTCGTCTGCGACACGTGCGCCGTCGATGAGTTCACTTTTTGAGAGAAAAAAATCAACCGAAAATATTACTGACGCATCGAGAGTGAGAGAAAGAGCGAAGAAGGAGAGATGCTGAGGGAGTGAGTGACATAGAGGGAAAGAGAGAGGGAGAAAAAGGAAGAGGGAGAGAGGGAGCAATCAGAGATAAAGAGAGGGGTGGGTGGGTGGGTGTGTGTGTGTGGGGGGGGGGGGGGGCGGAGAGAGAGAGAGCGTCAGAGGGAGAGTGGCAGAGGGAGAAGGAGAGAGGGTGAGGAAGATAGCGAGACTTCACCATATCTTGACTCATAGCTGCCTTGACAGTTTGCGCCTCTCCACCTCCCGAGTGACGACCTCTCTTCTCCCACTTTGCTCTTCGTTGCTCCGCCGGTGCTGCTAACCTCATAGGTGGTTCTCCCACATCGGGAAAATCAGCCACATCTGCTTATGTTTTGGATCATTTAGACTACATTTTAAATCGCTGTCGATTCTCTCAGGGAGGAATAAGTGTAATTTCAGAGTGAGGGGGTTTTCTTTTTCGGTCAAGAAGTTCAGAAGTATTTTTTTTTCTTTAACGCACCCCGCGTGGCCGACCAATCAACCACAATCACACTGCGTTCTCATCCCCTTATCCGGGTTTGGGTCCTGGGTTAGTTGTAGAAACATGAGCTTATCTGAAGATTTGGCGAAGCTGCTGCTGATGAAAGATGAGCGGATCCGGGACATGGAGAGGCGGCTGGATGAGAAGGAAGAGGAGATTGCGGAGCTCAAGCGCAAGCTGCACAAATGCCAGTCGGTGTTGCCGCAGGTAGCGGTGCCACGGACCCGGCGTGCCCAGGGCATCTCCGCGGAGTCGGGCCAAGCGTACCGCTGTTGCGAGTCAACGCTGCGGAAGTACTCCAAGACTGACGGGTAAGCTGGAGAGTTTAGCGCGAACAGAACCCATCCCGGTTGGGGTTCGACTTTGCTGTTGAAAGTTATTTGGAAAAGCCTAAGGAAGGAACTGTTTTATCATATCTGAATTGAATTCCTATATATGTATATGCATATTTGATGCTAAAAAATGAAGGCTGTATGTTCAAAGTGTGAAGTTGATTCCTTCGCCGGGTTGGTGTAGGCTCTGTTGTCCTGCTAGCCAAGGTCATTGTGTCACCTGGACTGTTGGGGGCGCTGCTGGGTCTTGCCGAGTGTGAACGATGTTGAATGATTGCAAAATCCCTGAGTCATACGGGGGACAGCATCGTTTCCATGTAAATCTCCTACATCCATCGCTCTTTTCGGAAAGGCCAAATTTGCCAATTTGTTGTACGAAATGGGATTCATACAATTTAGTTAGAGATCCAATAATAATTGGCCAACCGAGCAGAGATGGACTTCCGCAAAGGTCCCAATCAACAGACCTCCACGGAGAGGGCCTCCAAGGGGCCTTGACCTGAGAAGTGATTCCGGAAATGATTTTGTTAGAGATAGATAGATAATAGATAGATAGTTAAAAAATATTGGATGGGCAGGTAAGCTACGGAGAGGGTCTCTGACAGGCTCTCCGGCTACGGAGAGCATATTATGCCTTGTGACTATGC
>NC_044065.1:12042342-12074842 GCF_902167405.1 Gadus morhua
AGAGAGAGAAAGAGTAACAGAGGGGAATAGAGGCAGAGAGACAGAGGGAGAGAGACAGAGAGAGAGATTGTTGGAGGAGCACTGGAACGGTGAACCGGCTGACAGACAGTCTCTCAGCTGCCGAAGGCGGACCGCAGACACGCGGCGGATGTTCAACAGGGTTTCACACCTTTAGGTTTAGCAGTCGAGAGGAAGACGCGCGTGATTCCAGCACACCACTTCCCGCCAACCGGTCAAACTAACTTTACGCGTCGCTGAGGATTTCGTCGCCGGACCATAGTATAGGAATACATTTTTTTTCTACATTTGGTTTATTTATTTTTTAATGATATGAGACTTAATTTGACGCATTCTCTCAACTTAAGTTTATTGAAAGTTTTTTGTATTTCCTGAGAGGGCGACTATAACTTTTAACATTGGATCACTAAGACCGACTATCACAGAATACGCAGACTTCTGCGTATTTTCATTTATTTATTTTTCATTTTCAACACCACAACGTTGTTGGAGAGTCTCCAATCGTGCGTTGCCATGGGCACACTGCGCGACCTCCAGTACGCGCTCCAGGAAAAGATCGAGGAACTGAGGCAGCGGGACGCGCTCATCGATGAGCTGGAGCTGGAGCTGGACCAGAAGGATGAATTGATCCAGAAGCTTCAGACCGAGTTGGATAAGTACCGCTCCGTCATTAAACCGGCCACCGCTCAACAGGTGCGCCGGCAGAGCGTGCTGCACCGCGACCAGCACCGGAGTAAACGGCAGGCGATATCAGCGGAGCCCACTGCCTTTGACATCACCGATCTGAGCCACGTCACCCTTCCGTTCTATGCCAAGAGCCCAGAGTAGGTTATGTGTGTGTGTGTGTGTGTGTGTGTGTGTGTGTGTGTGTGTGTGTGTGTGTGTGTGTGTGTGTGTGTGTGTGTGTGTGTGTGTGTGTGTGTGTGTGTGTGTGTGTGTGTGTGTGCGCGTGTGTGTGTGCAGGTGTGTGCGTGTGTCTGTTTGCGCGTGGGCGTCCAATTTAGCATTCTGTGGAAGAAGTGGATTTCCACTGGATTTGAAATTCTAATACAAAACACCTTGTCAGTCCAGTGTATGAAAAAAAAACCCGCAAAGAAGCCTATTAAGCCTCCTCCAATTACCGTTTGGAAGTGGAGACCATTTGGCTTCCGCCCACCCTCTTGATATAAACACTGTTTCATTAGCAGTTTGCCAACTTGACAGGATCACATGCTGTTCTCGGTTCACCATTATAACAAGCATTTAGAAGCGCAAGTATAGTCACCGATTCCTGTTAACTATTAGGCATATATAAAGAAATAATAATCAAATCCACTGCTTTAAATGATGACTGAGATCCCGCCTATCCTTGCGAGCGGATAACCAGAGACCTTAAGGAGTATCCACTGCATGCTTAATAGCCTGGTACATTAGCATGAACTTTCATTCAGGGACCGCAGGGAAGAAGCTGGGCCTATAGGAAGAGAAGGGATTGAGGATCAGGATTTGAATCCTGAAGAGATTAGGCGGAATGTGATATTCTAGGTTGACATAAAATGCATCGACAACAGGTCTGTATGTCCTAAAGGCTTATTGAGTGTTTGATCAATTACTTCCTCTGAACACTATGGAGTTGAGGTCAAGCATTTAAAAAAAAAAAAATTGTCACTTTCAGATAACTATTTAAGTGTGGGATCGAATCGCATTTTGATACCAGCATCAGGTCCAGGACTTAAGGGTTTTATAGGTTTCGGGTTTGATTTCCCAATGTCCCCACAGCCACTGATTTACATCCTTGACCAAACAGCTAACCCCAATCTGCTACACAATGTGCTGTATTCACTTATTTAGTCACTAAGGAGAAGAGCATCCATCTCCTTAACGACTCACATTAATGTAATCCGAAATACGATCAGGGCAGCAAATAGAAAGCAACGACGGGCAGCCCCACGCCTGCTCACACTCCTAATAATATCATAACACACTTTAATTTCACCAGCCTGCTCTTGAATCAACAAGTGTTACAGAGGCGGTCGTGTGTGTGCCGTGTGTGTTTGTTTATGTGTGTGTTGATATATCTGGCAGAAGCAGCACCATTTGTTGATGACTTAATCCTTAGATATGAGATAAATTAGATGAAGAGGGAGGGTGCACTGGACGCAGGAATTGGAACTTCTAGATTCAGAAATGACAGGTCCCCTTTTTCATGGTGTTTTGAGTCAACCATCTGGATCTTCTAATTAGCACTACAGAAGAAGCTCAGCCACACACATGACGGGGCTTTTATTTTCCATGGCATGAATAATTCAAGCTACCACCACAGCTAATCAAACGTGGCCAAGTAAGATTCAAGTGGCCAAAACGATTGTGTTTAAGGTTTATTCAACAATGCTGTCTTCCTTCTTAAATCTTTGGATTTGTAGATCGTGATTTTGTCATACCAAAGGTGGTAGACAGTCAATTGAATGACCGTCTCTGAAGGCCAGACAATTCAACGTGTCATCCATTCGGATGGACTATGTATGCCTTCTGCCACGGCACATCTGGGCTCCTACCAGCCTAAACAAATACAGATATAGATATAATCTGCTGGCAAATTATTGCCTAGAGTACTCAGGTGATGAATGCTGTACTTTCTCTGTTGATTTGAATATGAAAAGACGCGCATTCAGCATCCCCTTTCAGTATTTGCATACCCAATGCTCGGTTTCCACTGAACACCGTTGCAACTGTAACCGTGCTTGGAATGATCCAATGCCTTGCTCAGGAGTGCTTCAACATCACTGCTTACGAGGGGGATGTTTGAGGGATGATTCTGTTATATATTTGAATCTACCACAAACACAGTCCTCCCTGCTAATCATATTACATTCATAAGTATTCAGAATATAGTTATGGTTGGATTATGTAACAAATCGGTTTTAGTATGAATTTTCCATCCTCATCTTCTTATGTGACATTTACAAGATCTTTATTCATTTCCGTTGACTAATTATTATAATGACGAGCAGGAAGTTGGCCTTTGTTTTGACTGATCGTAAGTCAGATTCCCTGATGCTGATTCCCTTGAGCCAGTCTTTTTGATTGTGTTTTTGTTACCATCATATCCAGCAGTCATTTGTACATTCTAAAAAGGCAGTTCTGAGGTAATATTGCAAGATACATAAAAGACAACAGTACCTTGAAAACAGTTAAGAGTATACTAGTTTCCCCAATCATCACTTCTAATTATTTTTAGATGAGATAGATTAGCACAAAGACACAAAAGATGGGAAGAGAGAACAACACCAATGTGATGTGAAATTCCATGAAGAGATCCATTGTGAACCCAATAATTGGCTTTGTAAGTTGCTGTAACTACAGCAATACACTACAGGTGTGTGTTTGTGGGAGAGAATACACTGACTTCTTCCAAGCTGATTGAAAAAAATATACAAATCAACTATCCGCATGTGTATGATCCACTGAAAATGTATAAAGGCCCTCTTTGAATCTCGATCTCTCCATCTGTGGCAGATAAATGCTTTTAAAAAAATCAAAATAAGCTTCTGGTTTCTATGAGAAATTCGTGAATATCGGCAGAAAAAGGATGTCTTGGATTGTTGCGTGGGAAACGGCAGAGCTCTACACCGACATCGAGGGTAGTCACTCTTCCCATCTTGGGTTGAGCACATTGCAGCTGAATGCGTTACATCTGTGTCTAGTGCTCCCATAGGCAGCCTGTTGGAACTCTGTGTGTGTGTGTGTGTGTGTGTGTGTGTGTGTGTGTGTGTGTGTGTGTGTGTCTGTGTGTGTGTGTGTGTGTGTGTGTGTGTGTGTGTGTGTGTGTGTGTGTGTGTGTGTGGAACAGGGTGTGCGTGTCTACCACAGAGTGTGTGTGGGTGTGCGTATGTGTGTGTTAGTGTGTTTGTGTCTACGTGTATGTACACATCACTAAGGGCAAGTTTGTGACTGTGTGTGTGTGTGTGTGTGTGTGTGTGTGTGTGTGTGTGTGTGTGTGTGTGTGTGTGTGTGTGTGTGTGTGTGTGTGTGTGTGTGTGCGTGAGTAAGTGTGTGTGTGTGTGCGTGAGTGTGTGTGTGTGTGCTCGTCTTTATATATGTGTGTGTGTGCCTGGTTGTGTGTGCATCTTGGTGTTCTTCACGTTAGTGAATGTGTGTGTGTGTGTGTGTACGCAAAAGTGTGTGAGTGTGTGTGCGCATGAGTCAGTGTGTCAGAGCGTGTGTGAACACATGGACCGGGGGTATGCAGGAAGCTGGGAAAAGAGCAGACTGATATGTCGGTCATAACCCAGCACTCTCTAAAGACCACGGCCCACCTCTATCCCCCCCCCCGCCCAGGGCACGGGGAACAGCACTGTATAATGGCTCACAACAGCCCGCCACTGCCAGTGGGTCGAGGGGTGGATGGAGGGACTCAGCCACCGAATGGAATCCTCTAGACACATCATGATGATGAATCTGTCATTTGTGAGTCTCGCACCCCGTCCTCTGAGCTGTCTGCTCATCAGCCCCTACAGCAGGGAACACAGGCCGGCCTGCCGTTCAGGCCAGCAGGACGCGTCAGGGGCTATTGTGACCGGCCCCTGACCCAGCTGGGATGTGACGTCCATGTTCAGATGACCACGGGCTCTTATCCTTATCCATCTTTTCCCACCCTTAGGAATTCACTCCCCTCCCACATCAAAGTCTCTCCAACCCTCTCTTCTTTTAAATCTGCACTCAAAACATACCTTTTAACACTAGGCTTCCCCACCATCTCCCACCTTATTCTTCATGTTTAACCTCTGTTTTTCTTTTAATCCTAGTCAGTCTTAATATATGTCTGTTACATAGTTTAGCTAGGGCAATATGTAAAGCGTCTTAGAGTACCATATTAAGCGCTATATAAATTTCATTTATTATTATTATTATTATTATCATCCTAACATACGTCAGTGGCTGAGGAAAGGAAAGTTGCCGGTTAGATCCCCGGCTCCCTCTAGTTAAGTGTGGCCAGCTGTCCCTGAGCAAGAGGCATAGCCACAGCTTCTCTCCACGAGCTGGTTGTTCCCTTGCATGGTTGACACCACTGTCAGTGTATGAATATGTGTATCAACGGTTGAATGCAAACCAAATTGTATGTACTGAAGAGCTTTGACTGGGCCAAGGTCAGAAAAAGAAAAATCATCATCGTTGCGCAAAATAAATCCTCTCCTGTAAGGTTTTGGTTTTTATCCTTGATGTAAGCGGACAGGTGAATGTTTAAGAAATGATGTTTCTTTCAAGAGTGTTTTCTTAGAGGGAAAGGGGCCTCTACCCTTTCGTTCCTCTCTATTCATGGCCCTCTCTCTCAACATCTTCCCTCTTTCTATCTCTGTCTCTCTCTATCTCCTTGGATTCGTTTTCCCTGGCTCTGGCTTGCTCTCCCTGCTTTTGCCTTTACCGATGAAAGCTTGAACGAATCGGTCAAGTCAAGGCCAGCGCTCAACAGTGTTAGGATTATACCAGGAGGTATTACTAACATTATTCACTGTGTGTTTCTGTGTCTACAAAAGCTGCATTGGCTTATTTTCAAGGGCTAGGCAACATTGTTTTTGCTTGGGTGTGTGTGTGTGTGTGTTTGTGCTTGCTTGCTTGTCTGTGTGCGCATGCATTTGTGTGTATGTGTGCAAATCACCAATAGTTTTTTATATATTTGTGTGTGTGTGTGTGTTTGTGATATAGTGCATGTGTTGGTGGGTGTCTCTGTGAGCACCCAGCTGTGAGCCTCTGCCTTCGTGTCTAGAACACTGTCTAGAACCAATAAGCATAGGACTGCATCCGCATTGTGCCCGCCCACGGCGTCAGCCCACCCTGTCGAAAGCATCGCTTGACAGCGTTTCATTTACTACTCCTGGAAGGCAGCGCGCGCGCTCCGTGTCTGCGTGCGCACTTCTATTTCAGACCGTCTGTGTAGGCTGCTCCAACAACTCTTTGTGGCGCAAAGTACAGCTTTGTGAACTTTCTCCAACACACTTGGCCAAGTTGAGTATATGTACGCCCACTCCCCCCCCCACCAGAACCGGAACCAGTCTCGATCAGCTTGCCAATTCTGACAACATAATTTGCTAAATGTGTTCCTGGTGAATAAGGGCCGAGGGAAATGGTGGAAAATTGGGAGTGGTGGTTTTATCCGCTAATAGGCTCATTAAACACAGAGTGGCCATTTTACTAGCAATTCCATTGTTGCCGTCTAGATCAGGGGTTCTCAAATGCCGGGAAGCGGGCTGTGGTTAAAACCAAACAAATACTTTCTTTCTAGGAAAAAAGGTCACCCAAAACGCATATGCCTGAATAAAGGTATTTTACAGCCTGTGGATGCCTTGTTACTAGGTTTGTGTTCGCTTAACGTGATCCACACGCCACCAACCATATTTTGTTGTGACCATGGGTTATGCATATGCTTTATGCATGACCAAGATCACAATGAAAAAATACTTTGATAGTGTTTGATAGATTCGATTGATTAGTTAAAAGTTTGACTTTGGACATAATTATAAATATTGTTTAATTTTTGGGGAACTGTGAGACTCTAACTGCCTATTAATAAAACAGTTTGTTAGACTTTATATTCTTAAAAAATGCTCTTACAGTTGCTGTGTTTATTCAATTCGATTAAACAGGCTACAATGAGTGGTCACAATAAATTAATAATTGCATTTTCATTGCCCATAAACCACTCGTGCACCATCATCTCTGGTGAACTGAGTTAGGTGTGGCCTGAGAAGGGGATGTTTCCTCTGCCACACCGTTTCCCTTCCTGTGTGACAGGACGTTCCAGACTGCAGCTTTCCATGATCTTTCACTGTTTAGGGAATGTGGGAGTTTGAATGGTCAAAAAATAGAGTGCTTGAAGAAGTTTTCAACAGACAAAAAATACCCATCTTATAGGAGTCAATATTTTCACCCTCTATATGGAAATACCACATCTCAAGGACACGTCCGTCCCTCACACATGTCCCCCCCCCCAATTTTCTTATGCACAGCTAGTGAAGTGCACTTGGGTTCCTCCACACTTAAGGGATATACATATACTGAGCCGCTTATTTGATAAGTGCGCATATCAAGTGCGCATCAAAGTGCCCGAGTGCACAGTGTGTTTTTAATCGAATGGGGGGCCCTCCAAAGCCTCACTTCATTGTATCCAATGGAGCAGGCAATCTCCTCGTTACTGTCGGCGATATGGCCTCGCGGCAGCGGCGCGATGTGGGTCATGGCCTCGCCGAGCGTTGATGAAGTGAGTGTTGAGCCGGCTACGCTATTTTCTCATGAGAGGAACGGTACACTCTTGTGCAAAGTGTGTATGAGTATGCACATGTCATACAGTGTGGGTGTTGAAACCAGGCATGTTCTCTCTCTCTCTCTCTCTCTCTCTCTCTCTCTCTCTCTCTCTCTCTCTCTCTCTCTAACACATATTTTCTCCATTTACGGTAACGTTTCTTTATTTACTCTATTGCGGAGGGGGACACATTTGTCACAGGAAAAAACACATTTGGGGCACAGGAAATGAGAGCGTGAATGTAGAATGTTTACAGGACCAGTCATACTCAATCCCCCGCAGAGAGTGTGTGTGTGTGTGTGTGTGTGTGTGTGTGTGTGTGTGTGTGTGTGTGTGTGTGTGTGTGTGTGTGTGTGTGTGTGTGTTAGCATAATGAGTTATATCAGCATGTTATTAATCTAGCCTCATGTGAAAGACAACAGATTGTTATAAATGCCACCTTATTTATAGCGGAGAGAGAGGGAGACAGAGTGTTTTCTGGCCTCAGAAGAAACAAAACCACCAAATTAGACCTTACAGACCTTACCTTACCTGAATTATGCATGCAAGTCCTTTCAATGTTAATTTAATTCTCCCCCATTGCTTCCTCTTGACTAGTCTCTCTCTCTCTCTCTCTCTCTCTCTCTCTCTCTCTCTCTCTCTCTCTCTCTCTCTCTCTCTCTCTCTCTCTCTCTCTCTCTCTCTCTCTCTCTCTCTCTCTAGTGTTGACTCATGAATTAATTATATTAGCACCTATTTAATCTTTCTTATGGACAAAGTGATCTCAGCTTGGCAGTAATTATTATTATTTATTTTTTGACTCTTGCTGACAACCTATTCAGGGGTCTAGTATCAGTGCTTCACACACATGAA
Organism: Gadus morhua; assembly: GCF_902167405.1. Taxonomy (NCBI): domain Eukaryota; kingdom Metazoa; phylum Chordata; class Actinopteri; order Gadiformes; family Gadidae; genus Gadus; species Gadus morhua. The sequence continues at coordinate 12,050,489 of NC_044065.1, forward strand.
TTCAAACACACAAACCAACGCATAATATTTTTTTTGGACACACACACACACACACACACACACACACACACACACACACACACACACACACACACACACACACACACACACACACACACACACACACACACACACACACACACACACACACACACACACACAACCTTACAGAATATTAATATTTTCCACTTGGCCTTGAATTTTCAAAGGTCGAATGAACAATTTTATGGTCCACTGGTTATTTAAACCTTTTCTTATTCCTTTATTTTAAACATTCGATATCTGGGAGCGTGTAATTTCACAGCACTCATAAAACAGCAAGCTGGATACCTCATCTAACGATGCCATTAATCCTAATGTCTGCTTCTTATTCTGTGGTATACGTGTACAGTACTCAAAAAACGCATCAGGATTAATGCTTGAGCTTCAGAGGAAAGCCTGTTATTTATTTCTAAGTCTTGTTCAAAGGCCACTAAGGCGCTCAGATTTAGTCGACATGCAATGCGGCCCAAAGCAGTTTATTTGTTCCCGTTCCTTCGCATGTTGCACCCAGAAATGTAATAGTTTGGAGCTTCAGTCAAGGTATCACCCATTCATAATTCAAGTGATTTCATCTAGAGGATGAGCCCGGTGCATCACAATAATCAATCCCCCATTTCTGGTTAAATTGTGATAAATTAGGCTTTGATGGAAGTCAAGAGGTTTTAAAGCAGTTATTTTATGCAGTGCATGCATTCACTATTCAAGATTTATTCATTCACAAGCTATATTGTTACAATCTCTGTGCAACTCATGATGCTGATATTGACTCAGCTGACAATCCCACCTGGTGGGGGGATCGAAGGAGTCCAGGATAGAGCAACCATCTAGAGGGGCCGGGGTAAACACAGACACTAGGGGATGGTCCATGATTTAGTGAATTGCGTGGGTGATGCAACGGGTATTAATAACATCATCCTCCTCACACCGCGTTGTCCTCTTAACGCCAAACCAGCATCCAGACAGAACCAATCAGGGCCCTTGAAGAGGCGCTCCCATTGTTTTTTTAGAACCAAATCATTGAGAGTAAAACAAAGCGACCGCTTGACAGAAGAAAAGAATATCAATATTTTGAAACTAAATAAGAAAGAAATACAAACTGAAACATTGATCAAGTCTAAAGGGCTGACAATGAAAGGCTTACATTATGGCAACAAACTCAACAATTACTAAGATACGTAAGTAACTCTTAGTTTTTGACAATTTAACAATAACAAAAGTGTTATGATTAATCTTGGGCCAATTATGGTGTGAGCTCCATCTCCACCCCTGAGATAAATAAATAAAAGCAGGTGTAGGTGTTCAGCATGAGGTCAGAAACCAGGAAGTGAATGAAGAGGGGAGCATCGAATGCTGAACATGTTGCACTACATGGTATTCTGTTGGTTTGAATAGATACAGGTGGAGCTGTCCTTGGTTAAACTGTTTCTGATGTGTGTAGGCCAGGTTTGCATGGTTTGGTGGGCAGAGGGTGAGGATGGTTGATAAGCAGTTGTCAGGTGTGCATCCCCAACAGGTGGGTGACATGGTCTGCTCTAGCATGTCACTTATCCCTTCAAACTGAAACAACGGTCCCAAACAACCCTTACCAAACTGGAACACAGCCCAGCCTGTAAGCATCCTTCAGCAAGCTGCAGCAAGCAGCAAGTATCTGAGTTAAGTCCCTTTCAATAAAAGTAAATATTAAATTACCTTTTGTATGTGATGTATAGAAAAACGACTGCAATGTTGTACAATAATATTGAAGATCTAACCAAAAGTGAGCTTGCTTGGGGAGCGTGTCTATGTTCCCCGGGTCCTATGTTCCCCGGGTCCTATGTTCCCCTCTTTGTATGAGACTGGGGAACATAGGACCCTTTTTTAAAAAAAGGGTTCTATGTTCCCCGGTCTGTTACTTTTTCCACCATTACTGCCAAATTCCGGCCGAGATAACTACCATTGCATGTCTTTACCTTTTGTGGAAGAGGGAGAGACGTCGGAGAAACTGACGCAGTCTATTCATACGCCGGTAAACAAACCCCGAGAAGCCCAATCCCTACTAGAGCTCCCCGCGCTACGGCCATCCGGAGGCGCACAGAGTTTTTGGCCGTGATATTATTATACAATTATATTATATTATATACTATCATATAAAGAGCTACGGGAGTCGCAAACGGCAACAATCACTTTCTCCTCAATGGTGCAGTTCACCCCGGACTGCACTGACTGCACTGAGTTGGCCGGTTGAACGCTAATTGGCTGTTACGTTACACATGTCACTCAGTGGCCACGCTGTTGAACGCCGATTGGCTGTCATCACGCGAATGTCGCGTCAAAGTTTAAATATTTTTAAAGATTGATAGATTGCGGGGAACATAGGACCCTTTTCCCAGAAAATGGTCCTATGTTCCCCGCTTTTCCCAAAAAGGGTCCTATGCTCCCCGGTATGTATGGCTACAGGGGAACATAGGACCCCTTTTGGGAAAATCGGGGAACATAGGACCCGGGGAACATAGGGATGACCCCCTTGCTTGCTAGCTAAAATGTTTCCGTACCTGCGTCAACGCCTTTGCCCTGGGTGGAGCCAGAAAGCATTGCAGGACACTTCGTAGCTTAGGGATAATGCGCTTCAGTTTTTGCTCACTATTGCATAACTCATGTCTCACTCAATCACTCAGGTAAGTCAGGGAATGAAATGAAAACTGGGCGAAACCACACCCTTAGCCTGCATCACACAACACCGAAATGCGGAAGAAATGATTAACGTTGTGACTATTAGACCTCAAATAAATCCATAAAAGAAGATATAATAGTTAGTAAAGCGTAGTATAAGCCTTGAATCCAATACAGTGGGTTCTGTTAACTTTAGCAGTAGAATACTGGAAAAAAATGTTTCTATTCCAGCGAGGCAGCAACAGGTTCTCAGCCACAGGGTGCAGGGTATACAGATGTCCTCTGCAACCCCATAACACAGACAATACATTCATTTTATTTTCTCTCTTTCTCTCTACCCTCTCTCCAGTTTTATTATGCTTCGCCCCTCTGTGCCTCCATCGCTCTCCCTCCCACTCCCTTCCACTCCTTCTGCTCTTTTCGCTTTGTCCCACTCTCTTTCTCTCTCTCCACCTCGTTCTCTCTTATTCTTTCTCTCTACATTCAGCCCCCCCCCCCCCTCTCTTTCTCTCGCATTTTTTTTCTCTCACTCTCCCGCTGTCTCTCATTATCTCCCTTTTCCTTCTAGTATTCTATGTTCCTGTACGTGTGTGTCTGTGTGTGTGTGTGTGTGTGTGTGTGTGACGTGACGTGATCCTATGGACAGCGATAGCTTGGGGAGCTTCTGTGATCCAGTGTAACTGCTTTTTAATTGTAAACCATTACACAATCTTGTCTTCCAACAACTGAATTTTACATGATGCTATTTAGTAATTTCGTCTTTGGTCTTTTTTGTCTATTTTCATTTTCCTCTACTTTAATGTTCTCATTCTTTATAACAAGTATTGCCTCTTCATGTGCATTATTTATATGTTATTTAGTCTGTCATTCCCTTTAGCCTGCAGTTCCCTTTACACTCACGATTGAAGCCGCTAACGTCTCGTCTAAACGTCTGTCCCCCTGCCCCCCCTCTGCAGGTCTAAGGAGCTCATCAAGGAGGCCATCCTGGACAATGACTTCATGAAGAACCTGGAGCTGTCCCAGATCCAGGAGATCGTGGACTGCATGTACCCCGTGGAGTACGAGACGGACTCCTGCATCATCAAGGAGGGAGACGTGGGCTCCTTGGTCTATGTTATGGAAGGTATGAACACACACACACACACACACACACACACACACACACACACACACACACACACACACACACACCCTCTCTCTCTCTCTCTCTCTCTCTCTCGTTCTGAAGCTAAACTGTTGACCTAAAACACGGCGTCCAACATCTGATTGAACTCCTTTGGTTATTCATTGTTGTTCAGGATCCCGACAGTGTTCAATAAATCAAAAGCTCTGACGAAAAGAGGAAAACAATCCAGTACTTGGGGCAGGTCACAGGTCGGTAATAGGCCTGCCCAATCTCTTAACTGTCTGTCTACCTACCTGCCCGGCTACCTGTGCGCACTCTGACCATGCACTCATGCGCATGAACGGAGTCTTCCACAAGGTTAGGCAGACCTGATGCCAAAGGTAGCAGTCTAGTCACATTGTTTGGGGGCGATGCTTTGGAGGAATGCCTGAAGGTGGCAATGGGAATGTTCTGGTTGGATACTTGGATCTAGATTTTTACGGCTGGTTTAACTCTGAAGATGATGAATAAGGATTAGAGTAACGGTTCTGTTTTATCTGTTTGACGTTCATCACTCGTGTACATCCATCCGTCACCACCCCCTAGTTGGTCATTTAGTCGTTGGCGTTATCATTGTGACAGTTATTCAAAACAAGTTTAGTTCAAGAGCGACAGGATAGTGTAGTGTGTCGTGGTGTTTGCCTCCCAGACATAAGTACCGTTTTTTTTTTACCCAGTGTTTGCAGACGACCCGTAGGGACCATTGATCTAGAGACCTACCTGCTTCTGAGTGACATGCATTTGAAATCAACGGTCTCTTTGGATTAAAGTGTCTGTTGCCACACACACACACACACACACACACACACACACACACACACACACACACACACACACACACACACACACACACACACACACACACACACACACACACACACACACACACACAGCCCCAGCCCCTCCTCTCTCCATGGTGGAGCGGAGCTCGTTCCTTTTATGCGAGGGTTCTATTTATTCCAGCCCCGAATGGCAGTGTGAGGCGTTTTTGGTTTTGCGAGCTAATAATTTTCAACAGCCTGGATGAGTGAGTCAAGGTGGGATCTAATATGCCTCTGCTGTAAAAGGAAAGTTCAGCTTATGTGTGATTAGACCTTTACTGTATGGTCTCTGTGTGTTATAGTGTTTCGACAGACACACAGGGCATTCTTGGTAGTCGTATGTAGACCAGTCGGCTGGCCTGCTTTACATATACCGTACATAAAGGTTACCTTTAGAAAACAAATCCACACTGACTGCAGGTTGCTATGATAAGCTGTGGTGTGTGCTCATCGGGTTAATGTGTGGAGCTGGTTGTGACGTTTGGTTAGGATTAATGTCAAAAGTCCTATTGCTTGATATTCTCTGTGCATATTCACCAGTGTTAACTAAAGTTTATACTTTAGTAGTTCTTGTTATCATTGTGAATTTTTTTTTGTTGATAATTCATAGATTAGGGTTATTTATTTTTTGGAATTATTTTCTGTGTCTGCCCAGTGAAAAAATTGTTCTATTCGACCTTCAAAGAAAAAAACGAAGTATGTTTCAGTTCAAGGATGTCAGTTGTTTGACTCCCAGGTAAAACGAACTGCCCTGCATCTGAATTCACTCTGAGTTGCTTTGCATAAAAACCGCATCCAATGAATAATAGTAGTTGTTCTGCAACGTTGAATACAGTGGTCTGAACTCCTGACCTTTCCATGGCCATTCTATGAGTGCTCTCTGTGTCATTGGCTGTAAGTAAAACACCGAGGTCATCATCAAAGCCCTTACCACATTGTGTAAAATGTTCACACATACTATGGCCTTGTTGAACCCTACCCTAATAACGAATGGTGGTTCTGGAACATTCTGTAGCCTCTCTAGTTTGTCCGGCCTTTCTGTTTCTCCATGGTGACTCTGCTGTCCTGCGTGTTCCCTTCTTATGCTTTTAAACTCTCTTTTGTGATTACCCATTTGTTATTCGATTTAATTTCGACTAACTTGTAAATACATTTTCTTCATTTTCTCTACTCCGTCTACGAATTTATTTTATGTGGCTGCCATGTTCAGTTAAGCTTTCTGATTGCCCTATGTTTATTCTTCTGTATATTTTTTACGGGTTTCACTTTCACAAAGTTATCTCCCCTGCCAAAATATCTGCTGAGACACTGACACTGCAGTGACAACAACACAACGTCGCAACGTTGAATAATGGAATAGGGCTTGGGACTGTAGCGGCAGTAATTACTTAATTCTTCCGAATTTAACAACAACAATCCTGTGATGAATCTTATCAGTCCTATTTTTTGCTGCATTGAAATTAAAACCTTCTTTGACAGGTGGTTGCCCCGAAAACAAGGTTTGAAAGCAACTGGTGTCGGTTGGTTGAGACGCACCAAGTGTGCGGCTCTCTTATGCCCACTCAGCACTGTATATATTAGATGTGACTGTCACATCACTGGGAACATGATCTATTATAAGTATTCCCTTCCAGTCCAACCTCCCCGTTCACACCTGCGCACCAAGCAGAAATAACCGGGAAGTCACTGTCTGAGGAGCCCATATAAGGGCATTTTAACGAGACGGAACGACATCATCTTTCCGATGTTGAAGAGGCTGGACCATAACCACGCCAGGGTTGGACTACTGCGGCTTATAAAGACGACCTTGTGTGTTGTTTTTCTTGTGCTATCGCTGGAGGTCAAAGGTTGTAGCTTCAGGTTTTACAATAGAGCAAAGTAGATCTTAAGTCTACTTCAATCTCCAATCGTATGTGAGCAACACCCATAGACATCAGATTGTTCCAAAACCAGAAAAGTTCAACAAGAAGGAAACGCTGAGGCGTTGTCGGGTCTTGTGGACGCACCTGCTGCCAGCCGAAGGATTTGAAGGAGTTACATTACATTACCTATCATTTGTAAACGCTTTTGTCCGCAGCGATTTACAGTAAGTGCATTCAGCAATGAGGATATTACCGAAAAATGTCAAGAATCCTATTAAAGCATAAAATTTTGTAAAATAAGAAAAGCCACTGCTTTTAAGTGCTCAGGCAGAATTTAGTACTTCAAGGGAATTTGAAGTGCTGCTGCAGCTATTCACATAACTGACAAAGAACAAACCTAACTTGCAAATACACAGTGGATGAGGTGCAGATGCAGACGCTTACATACCAGTTAGTGGTTGTTAGGTCCCAGATTGGTGTTTCCAGGAAGACCCCCCCCCATCCCAACCACAGAATCCACAGAACCACCCAGCCAGACGCTGCAGAACAAAAACAACCGCAACCGCTATGTCAAGCTAGTGAGAGAACTGAGATCACACAAGGAACTGCTGGCTGTTATTATATCTAGTTAATATATTTATTACTCTTCATTATATGAGGAATGCCTATATGTTATGCAAAATATAATCGATGGTAATTCAGTGTAATACATTCTATCCTTAATGCCTGCAGTTTATGCAATGCTTCACGTAGGCCTACATTATTTTTGAGTGATACAAAATATGATTTAATACATGTTGTTGTTTTATTTTCCCCTGTAACATGTGGTGTTTATAACTGTCTGTTAATAAGCGTAACTGTAACTCTCTGTAAATAGAGAGGGTATAATTATAATTTCCTTTCATGATGGATCTCTATAGTGATGTGTACTTCTTGCATTGACCTTGATTCGAGATGTACAAATAGCCTCTCTATGCATTCTCTCGCTCTCTCATGGATCTTATGTAACACCTTAGCTGTGATTCTCACGGTACTTCCCACCCTGTTCTCTGTGTACATTAGAGAAAATGATCATCTTTAGACGTACGCATGCACACATGCTCGTGGATATACACACGCACACACACACCGCACACCCACACAGAAACACAAACATATAATCCCAGGATAGATCCATAAAAAGACTCATAACTGCTACACAATAATTACGCTAGACTGATATCTGGATTACCATTTCTAATAATTGTTTCGTCCTTGAGTCTTGGATAGTTCAAATTAGTGTAGTCTAGTTTAGTGGGTGTGCTGTGATGACAGTGGTTCAACCTTTCTAGAACCAGGACCCGCTTTTACAGTTGCCAGTCTACCGGTCCAAATAGGGAGCCGTAAAACGAAAAGGCTAACTTCGTTGCCAGATTGACAACTTCATTGCCAACCTTTCCCTCTGTTCTGCTCACTTTCAGCTTTCATTCACCGTCACTCTCACCTGCTCGCTAACTCTCACTGACTCAAACACACACGCGCTGCGCACACACATCTCGCACTGTCCGATTCCCCTCCGTATGTCCTTATTTTTCTGTCACATCTCTCGACACGTTATTTGAGAAAAAATCTTTAAAAAAAATATTTTTAAGGGAAAGTTCTGTTACCAAACCAAATCCTTAAATTTCTTTGCGGGTCTGAGGAAATCCTGCAGCTTTCATAGTGGTTATGGGGCGTGTACCTGCGTATCACAGTAGATTACAAAACTGGATGGTGCTTCAGAAGTTGCAGCAGGGTCATTTTACCCTGCTGGGTCCTCTTACCCTGCTGCAATCTCACAGCTCACCATCCAATCCCAAAGTATGACTCAGGACGTAGGGAGACATTTTGAAAAAATGCTCATTCTTCTTTGAACCAATCAGGAGGAGACGCAACATTACGGGTGTTCGATAGACGAGTCGGGTGGCCAAACATTTCTCTCTTCTCTGCCAAAAGCCCTCCTCCGCCCAATGCAATCGGCATCGCTATTCATCAACACCATCACCTATTTTCTTGCCCCCTTTTTCTGGTGAAAGCCTCCTTGATGAGAACATGCTGATCCCCTTCTCACCATGGAAATGTGAACGTGGCAGCAGATGTGTTCTCGCCAGATGGGACTTTTTTACCGTTGGGTTCTGGTACCCTGAGACGGGAGAGGAAACTCTGGGCTCTCCCGGTGACCAGGAAATATAACTGGTGGGAGAGAGGCGGAAGGGGACACTGGCCCCAAACCCAAATTTCCTGACCGACTTTGATTAGTCAAAGTATCCCCCAGCCATTTTACCACTGTGAACAGTAGATCAGATTGAGTTACTGTAATCTAATTCATTTAGGGTCTTGCCTCATGATGACATTGTGAAATTATTTCCTGGCCCAAGCAGCAAGCAAATGATTATGAATATTTAGCTTTTATTTTGAAATGTCATCTAGAATTCGAATTACGTTAGCGAGTGTTTTTTGACATAAAGATAATCATGTGAGACAAATAATGGACCAATTATGTTTTGTTCAAAAAATGTTGTCTGTTAAGGTTACATTTTCAATTTCTTTGCCTGACAAATATATCATTGGTTTTGTTGGTTAATGTTTAGGTGTATTTATTATGGTTTGCTGTATGATCACACACACAGCAAACATTGCATTTGCTTAATGAGTACTTAACTTCATTTAGAGATAAGATATTTAAGATATTTATAGCTGACATTTTCTGGCAAATGTCAGTAGGAAAGCAAATATCACTGGGGAGTCTTCTAGCCTAACTGCTGTGTTTGGACAGTTACACACACACACACACACACACACACACACACACACACACACACACACACACACACACACACACACACACACACACACACAGGAACGTACAAACAAACACTTGCACTCATGCTTTCAGACACACTCACACACACATAACAAAAACACCTATCCTTATTTCTCTGTATTTTAAAAACATACATACATGTACACACACAACAACACACACTTACACACACACACACACACACACACACACACACACACACACACACACACACACACACACACACACACTAAGTTATTGGACAATTAGTGAGTCATGTGATGTACATCAGAGTGCTGTAAAAAGCCATCTGGGCATCTTGATGTGGTTTTAGGGAAGGAAATGGCCGAGCGAGAGCCCCTGCTCAGGGCTCTTATGGATTGAGTTGTGTTCCACGGGGTACGGCCACTCTCCTGCTGGGAGCCCAGCAAGGCTGCAGGCTATCAGAAGCCAGCCCCTTGCTGTGACTCAAAACCTTGTATCAGCCAAAGGAGAGTACTCTGGACCGGATACTGAACTCTAATGCAGTGCTTCAGTGCATCTGAAGTATAACACTTCGATCGCCCGGTTATTATATTTCAACCCTAGGGACCCACACCTGGTGACTGATGATACACAAAGTACCATTTCTTTTTTGTGAGCGTATTTCTGAAGGTGTTTGTGTTTCTGAAAGTGTTTGTGTGTGTGTGTGTGTTTCAGAATGTGTGTATGTGTGTGTGTCTGTGTATGTATCTGAATTTGTGTGCATGTGTGTTTCTAAACGTGTGTGTATACATGTTTGGTGTGTACTTAGCCTCTAAGCCTCTACCTTTACTTTCCATTCTCTCCCCTCTGGTCTTACGGTTAAAGAGAGAACTGTGCAATGCAATTTTACAGAAATGTATCATCCTAGATTCCATTCCATTATATCACATATACATAAAACATAAATAATGTATACATACATTGTATTCCAGAGTTGTTGGGAACTTAAATTGAATTTGAATGTGCTGTTGGTAAGATTTAAGAATTTAAGAGAGAGAGCAGAAAACAGTCAAAGAGGAGAAAAATCTCTACCATTGAGAAGTGTTACATTGATGTGATCAAACTGTCAAGATGGATTCCCTGAACCAGTCAGGAACATTAACCAGGAGAAGTCTAAATATCAATATGGTCTCATAAAGAGTCAGTTGCAGTTGACCAAAAACAGATACTCTCTCATGATGTGATGGTCGGATCTTTTAAAATTGTCCTGTTTATACACAGTAAACCGTTTAAAAAGCTTTGTTGTTATTGCAGAATCTGATGTAACCCAGGGCTGTCATCCTCAATGTTTTTACGGCCAGGCAGAATCGTAACGTTGTCTTTTATCTCATTTGAACAAAACACGATTCCCCGGCTGTGTTTCCCTGTTGATGGCCGTCGGCACCGTGGTGTCTTCTATGGCTCAGTGTAATATAGATCTCATTTTTGCATGCATCTAAATAATACCTGATCATCCTAGATACAGTGCGATGGTTTGAATTATCCTGACGCCTGTGGTCACTCAAAATATTGTTGCAACCATCTTGTTGCCCTGGTAACTATAATAGTTTCTGTTTATAACCTTTGTTCGCAAGAACTGTGGAAGACATGTTTCCTCCATCTGTTTTTATTTGAATATACAATGCAAACTATTTAGCTATATTGGATAACAAAAAAAAAACTATTTATATATATATATGGAAAGTGCAGTGACCCATGTGATTATTAAGTAGCATGGAGGGTTTACCTGAGCCATAATGCTCTAGTATTCCTACTGATAGACTGCACATGTCTGGGATCTAACCCAGAACCCTTCAATCCGGGAGTCAAACAACTAGACCATCCCCATTTGTGGACTGATAGCCAAAATACACACGTAATGATAAGTCATCCAGACAGGCCAAACTGTCCAGGAGGCAGCCCCAGCTACAGACAGACAGTCTGGTAGTAGCCAGACTTACCCTCACAATAGTTAGTTACAAGGTGCCTTAACATCTCATAACAAGGAGAGGTCATAAAGACAAGATAAAGACCCAGATTGTCTATATAGACACTGTGTGTTTACCTTGGTATCATTGCATGGACATTATGTGCAGTGTGTGTTTGCGTTTGTGTGTGTTTGTGGGGGGGGAGGGAGAGAGGGGGAGAGAGAGAGAGGGGGAGAGAGAGAGAGGGGGAGGGGGAGAGAGGGGGAGAGAGAGAGAGGGGGAGAGAGAGAGAGAGAGAGGGGGAGGGGGAGAGAGGGGGAGAGAGAGAGAGGGGGGGAGAGAGGGGGGGAGAGAGAGAGAGAGAGAGAGAGAGAGAGAGAGAGAGAGAGAGAGAGAGAGAGAGAGAGAGAGAGAGAGAGAGAGAGAGAGAGAGAGAGAGAGAGAGAGAGAGAGAGAGAGAGAGAGAGAGAGATGCGTTTTAGATGATAGCAGTGACATTGCCGGGAGAGGCATGAAAGAGTTGCGTCCACCTGACGTAAGACGCATCACACATAAGCCAAGCGAACCAATAACAAGACACTGCTGTTTACATATTCAAATCCACGAATGATCCTAACTCACCAATGCATCCAACTCCTTTTTTGTGTTCCTTTTAAAGCATCAAATGCGTGTTTCTGATTCAAGTACATCACAGAAAAAACATGAATTGTCTCTCAACCGAGTGGAATGAATACATTATGAGAACATTGGCACCGGACAAAAACAGCAGCTCCTCAACGGCTGTGTTCCTGTCTGACCAGTACCAGACTTTTCCATACATCGGGCCTTGCTCCGTCTGAGTCCTGGTGTCTTTATGGCATTGCAGATGGCCTTACCGCCATCTGCTGGACTGTCCCTCGGCCCATCGATTCGGGCATTGCTATGCCGTGTGTGAACGGGCGCACAACAGAAATCTCCCTGAACGTAGGTGCATGTGTGAAGGTTGTAAATCAATAGCGCTGCCTGCAATGTTATCCCGGTCATCTCCTGGGAACTATGCATAAAAGGGGGCTTAAGAGATCGGTAAATAAGCCATATTTTGATATGAACTCTGGACAATGTCAAGAAAATCAGGTCCGGACATTGTGCAGAGTTGTCCTTTTACAGATGTGGCACACAACAGGAGATTGCCCATGTCAAAGGAATTCTCACACACTGTCAATAATCTGTTGTTTGGTTTAGGCCAAGGTTGGCGCCTGGGTAGAGCCTGCAGACAGCAGAAAATGACGCATAATGTATGCTGCCGAAATCGCACTCCTTTGTTTACAGCACATCCAAGATGGCCGACAAGACGACAGACTCATTCGTAATGATGACTGTTATCGCGATGATATCCTCTTCGTCTACGGCTGTTCCTTATAGTTTGCCACCAGTCATCCGACGCTAGGAACTGCATCGACGCTTGCTGTGCAATTTCCTTCTTCGTCTTCTTTGCAATTACCGCCACTGACATACCAGAGTACGTAAGACAGGATGGAGTCGCTTTGATTCTCCGGATAATGACCTGATCTATCAGACATGGGCCCAATCAAACATCACACAGACGTTCTACGACGGAGCTGGCAGGGAAAAATTTGTTTAATGTCCGGTCCAACTCATTCTGACATCTACCTTCTCGGGTAGAGGTCTTCTGGGTAATGTCTAGATAAGTTCAGGGTTGCATTGCATTGTGTGAGGCATAGAAAGATGGGAAGGAACATCACTCTGCCATTGGTTAAAAAAATGACTAAAGCTAAACCTGCATTCCTCATTTCAAACAGAGGAATAAAACTAATTGTGTCCTTCTCTTGTGCTTCCTCTTGTGTATGAAAACAGGTAATGCCTGACACATCCACAGCTTCACTAACTGCCAATTATGTTCAGAATGAGTACAAAGTGTGGTTTCTTTAAATTCCCTTGTCTCTGATTTCATTTGATTTGTGTTATAACCAATTAAAAAACTGTCAGTGACACATGCACTATAATGTACGGTACTTCATGCCAGCAGCTTAGAGCATAAACTCTTAACAGAAAAACAACCAGTTGGAACGACTAGAAAGTGGGTGTTGTGAAAATTGCTGTGAGTGCATAGTCCATGCAAAACCATCTGAAATATATTTGCCCAATTAAGTCCCCTGGCATTACACAAAGGTTGGTGCAAGGTACATTTTAAATGTTATCTGCTAAATGCTGATTGGTTAAACAATGAACTATTGAATGTAACCAATGGTGGTAGGGGTGGTGGTAGGGGTGGTGGTAGGAGTGGTGGTGGTAGGGGTGTTGGTAGGGGTGGTGTTGGTAGGGGTGGTGGTAGGAGTGGTGGTAGGGGTGGTAGTGGTGGTGGTGGTGGTAGGGGTGTTGGTAGGGGTGGTGGTGGTAGGGGTGTTGGTAGGAGTGGTGGTAATGTTGATGGGGTTCAATAATTCACATTCAAATGAATATTTTCACCTAACTAGCTCGGTTCCGCAGTCATCGTCCTTTACGCCTAACCCATCCAACAAAATATATCAAAGAAGTTCAATACTCCAAGTAAGACAATTCAACGCTGTTTTTCTGGATGCCAATCCCACGAGTCGAGCACTAAACCCTTACCTCATAACCATTTCTAAGTGTCATGGGTAGTAGTAGGTAATCAATTTGCCACCATCTCTAAAGTACTATAAAACACCATGTGACCCCTACTTTTGATCTCTAGGTGCAGTCCCCGAGGATCCATTCCAGGTCAATAGTTAGGGGCCTTGGTTGAGGGAACAGTTTAACTCTTCTTACATTTAGCCTATCTTTGGTTGTGCAAGGATGAGAAAGATACATATTCTAATGTTGACTAGATTATGCAAGAAGAACTCTGTTGATCTTAATACATTTCGATAGTAATCAGATAATATCAAGAGAATTAAATGGATGTGGCTGCCTCATATGAGTGTTTGACATTCTCCATCTATGTAACAATGTGGCCATGATATGGCAAATTGTCTATTTCCTTGTTCACTTTGAGCTTTCATAAATGCATAACAGGTACATTGGCGAATCTGCAGTCTGTGTGTGTGTGTGTGTGTGTGTGTGTGTGTGTGTGTGTGTGTGTGTGTGTGTGTGTGTGTGTGTGTGTGTGTGTGTGTGTGTGTGTGTGTGCAATGTGATAACATTTGTCAGAGGGAGCAATCAATATTGCGAGAACGAGAAAATAGAAATGAAAGTGGGTGTGATATATCAAATGCTCAGATTAATGTGATCTGTGTTTAGACATAAACGTGCTCTTGGAGTTAAATTGAGTGCAGGGCATTAGTGGGGATGTGATTGTGGTGAGGAAGAGTTGTTTGGACAGAGAGGAAGAGGGTGAACAGCAGGAAGTAAGAAAGAGAGAGGAGAGTTTCATGCTTTTCAATATTGTGTTCCAACAAATTATTCATAATTTCCTGCCTTGTGGGTGTTTGCGTGTGTGTCCATCCGTGCTGCCTGCGTCCGTGCGTGTCCGTGTGTGTGCGTGTATATGTGTGTGGGTAAGGTACAGATGGTGGCTAAATATAACGTCTCTGCTGTCACAGGAAGAGGAAGTGAACCCTAAAAACAGACACTGGTAGTGATTGATGCAACGTGTGTGTGTTTGTGTGTGTGGGGGGGGGGGGGGGTTTGTGTGTGTGTGTGTGTGTGTGGGGGGGGGGGGGGGGGGGGGGGGGTGCATCGTCAGTCGTGTCTTACATAATAAGACAAATCCACTGCATCTGTGCCTTGCTCCTAAAACACAATTAATGAGAATCATGTTCTACTTACACACACACACACACACACACACACACACACACACACACACACACACACACACACACACACACACACACACACACACACACACACACACACACACACACAAACATAAATCCACATGAAGCCCATATCACTAGATGTAACACAATCACACACATACACAACTACTCATTGGATATAAGAACACACAAACACACACATTTCGCAAGGCTGACTCCCCAACGGTTACGGTTGTCATAGCAACCAAATGGGACGTCCGTATTTGGTGTTAAAATGAATTTACATCGCTTATTGCTTTATTTATTTTTCTCCTTTCTCCCTCTCCCTCCCTCTTCGGTGTTTTCATAAATTTTCATATCTGTCACCAATGCTCCGACTGCAGTTCTGCTAATCTGGAGGTAAACATTTTCTCTAGCCGAGTCATTCGTGGGCCTCCCGCGCCCTAAACACATCCGGTCACCATCGACTGTTTCCTCGCCCTGGTTGCTGCTATCACCAACACTGGGGGTGGGGGGACGGTGGGGGTGGTGGTAGGGGTGGTGGTAGGGGGGGTGGTAGGGGTGGTGGTAGGGGTGGTGGTAGGGGTGGTGGTGGTAGGGGGGGTGGTAGGGGTGGTGGTAGGGGTGGTGGTAGGGGGGGTGGTAGGGGTGGTGGTAGGAGTGGTGGTAAGGTTGATGGGGTGGTGGTAGGGGTGATAGGGTGGGGGTAGGGGTGCTGGGTTGATAGTATATGTGTATCAACCCGGGGTGTGTGTGTGTGTGTGTGTGTGTGTGTGTGTGTGTGTGTGTGTGTGTGTGTGTGTGTGTGTGTGTGTGTGTGTGTGTGTGTGTGTGTGTGTGTGTGTGTGTGTGTGTGTGTGTGTGTGTGTGTGTGTGTGTGGCACCAGCTGGCATGTCTGAAGCAGTGGTTGGATATCTGCAGTTGAATGTTGTCGTGACTAGCGTGGATCAGATTAAAGTGTTGTGGCTAGGCTATTCGATCCCCAATATATCCACAGCCTTTGTATAGAGGCATCCTTGAACTAAGACGTGTACCTTATTGCGCCTTAATTACTTAACAATAACAATTAACTCTAAGTTGCTTTGGCTAAACCCCTAATTTGTCATTCTTTAAAACATCCCACAGCTCCAGTAATCCAGCTGCATTGCGTGTGTTTTACTGGTGATGAAACCTTCTTTTCAAGCTTATCCGAACCTATACATCCTCCTGTTATAATATCATTGCCAAGGATGCTCAGGATCTGCCTATACCAGTGATTGCACGTTAGGAGGCCCTGTCCTTGTATCTGATGCCTTCCCGTCCTGATTGGATGGATCTGTTTCCCACTCTAGGGGCCAGATTAGGAGTCCTTAATGAAGCTTA
Source organism: Gadus morhua (assembly GCF_902167405.1). Classification (NCBI taxonomy): domain Eukaryota; kingdom Metazoa; phylum Chordata; class Actinopteri; order Gadiformes; family Gadidae; genus Gadus; species Gadus morhua. The sequence continues at coordinate 12,066,922 of NC_044065.1, forward strand.
ATGAGGTCATGTTTGACTTTGGAGTCACTATTTTGAATTTATTGGAATAATGTTTTATTAAAATACATAATCTGCGGCGGGATGATTGATTGTGAATAAATATACTTAATTGAATTTATTGGTTCTGTTTATTGATTTAAAATGCATACGTGAATATTTGACGAGAGTGAAGTGTTGTTTTGCATGAAGTTGCACATGTAACAAAATTGATATTGAACATTCGTCTTTCTCTAAGCTCAATCTCTACTAAACAACTACAACAAGCATCTCAATTAACTGTTATAGAAGCAGTCCTTTTCACCCCTTTAAGGACATGGTGAAATTGCATATTGGTTTCCCCCGAATGACACATTTGAGCTACATTATATTACTGTTATTAAAGGGGCTGGAAAGTTCCAAACCCACACTCGAACTTGTTGACACACACGCAAAGGAACCCTTGCTGACATTATAACGTTTCCTGTATTCTAATGAATAATTGAGCAGGCTGTGCGGGGCTTTTGTTCCACCTTCAGCTGTTGTTAGCGAACGACACACCTATTAAACAAGGATTAGCATTCTATTAGCCACGGATGGGTAAAAAGCGATGGCCGCCGCACGTCGATGGAGCACTTGACACGCTGCACGCCGTCTTAATACTTGTTGTTCCTTCCGGACAGCGTAGGCATGCGTGACTACATTATTTCACAAACTCATTCGCATACATACATGCAAATGAATAGACGATGCGCGCGCGCACACACACACACACACACACACACACACACACACACACACACACACACACACACACACACACACGCAGCACCAACGTACACACACGCAGCACCAACGTACACAAACACACACATGCACACAGTGCAGAAGCACTTAAAAACAGACTCCCATTCCCTCCCTCTCAGAAATACACTTACACTTTAATCACACACTTGTACACGAACAACATGCACGTGCATTGTACACAGCAGTGAGTGGCGATATTGGCATTCTCAGAAGCATCGAGATATAAGCACTGCAAGCCTGGACAAAGCTTCACAGTATGAATACAATTTTCCTATTATAACAAACACGGCCTGTTTCAAATCCTTTCGGTGCATGTCATTTACATAGTGACGCAGTGTGTCGTTTAGAGAAATGCCTGCACACTCACTGCACACACACACACACACACACACACACACACACACACACACACACACACACACACACACACACACACACACACACACACACACACACACACACACACACACACACACACACACACACACACCAAGGAACACATTCAAGCACACATCCTTGCACACACATCCACACAGATGCGCACGCAGACACACACACAGTCACACACACACAAAATGGAATTCTTCATTTCATGAAGAATTTGCATTTTAAAAGGATTCTTGAGGCTCTTCATCTGAAATGACAACATCTTGGTACAGCCTTTGGCTTCTAACCTTCTATTTTGATGTAAACAAGCACAACAGTGTTTATCAGTGTTTTTTAGGTTTGTGGATACAATTTGAGAGACAACAATGTATTAAATAAATATGGAATTGTGGTTGCACCTGCTGGAATGTGGGGTAAGCCTGTTTGTATGGGCTTCGTCCAAGTCTTGTAGCCCAGTCAGGCTTGGCATGGGGGTCCAGCGATTTGCCTGTAATCCACAGAGCCAACTCCACTATCCTAGGGAATTGTTCTGTTGACGCACTGCGAGGAGGCTACATGATCCACCTCACTGGTTAACCTTATAACCAGTGTTAGTCCTCGTCAGACCGTACCAAGTGGAGCTGAATGGAGAGGGGCTCTGGCAGCTGTCCTGTTTATTTATTCTGAATGTTTGTTGATCAATTATTGAATGCAAATGTGTAATGGAAACACGATGCGCTAGCGTTGTAATGATAGCACCAACAGATGTGTTTAGCTAGGGAGGAATTAAAAAATTCAAATTTGTTATACCTTCAGGCACCACTTAATGATTAGGAGAGGTGAAGTTCAACTTGTATCGAGGGAGAGAGGCTTGGTTAATGTGGCGCGCCGGTTGGCAGGGGGAAATGCCGCTGGTTTGTTTAGCCCAGTGAATGGTTTAAGTGTTTTCCATTAAATCGTGCCCGTGGTGGGCTTATTCCTTTAAGATTGTTCCTTGTTTTGTGTCCACGCCACAACTATACTAGCTGCTCGCTACCATCCCACCACCAGGGCCTAACAGCGCACTCTACACCTACTTTCATCCATCCCTCTTTCAGTCAGTCTGTCATCCATCTCGACGCCCATCCATCCTTTCATCCATTCATCCTTTCACTCGTCCATCCATCATCCATATAAACATCCATCCATCCGTACCTCTGTCTATCCATCCTCGGTCATTCATCCTTCCATTTAAACCTATAGCCACACACACCGTGTCTGCTGCCGTGCGTGATTTTTTTTTTTTTACCTAATCAGGGAAGCCAGTTGTTTTCTCTGAGTCCACACAGGTTCATGCATGCCGAACCCATCTGTTAGTTGATCAGAACCCTGCCCAGTGTGAGACGCAGCGCCACTGAGTGAGGCTGCCGCTCTGGAAGGCGGTGCTTTCGGCAAGAACACAACTAAGAGAGTCACATTTCAACGTTCGCAACGTGTAGCGCCACAGAGTGTTTCTGATGGGGGATGATTGTCAGGTTTGTGAACACTAGCGTGCGCACAAGCAGATGCACGCACATACGTACACACACAAGCGTGCACACACACACACACACACAACTCAGCTTCTGCTGGTGTGTTTCTTTTGGAGTGTGGGATTATGAAGCCCATGCTGTGTTTGTCACATTTATTATCTCTTCTCTGCTGTTGCTTACTGCATGCCACCATTTGGCCTGCCTCTCTCGTTCCATCTCTCCTTATCTCCCACTGTCTTAGTGTCTCTCTCTCTCCATTTGGCCTGCCTCTCTCGTTCCATCTCTCCTTATTTCCCACTGTCTTAGTGTCTCTCTCTCTCTCCCTCTCTTGCTCTCTCCCCCTCTCTCACTCACCTCTCTCACCTCATTCCTAGGTGGCTGACGAACCCCCACGCTGCCTTCTTTTACATGGTTTACACGAGCCGCGCGCCCTGCTAAAAGTTTTTTGTTTCGGCCATCACTTCGAGAGAACACATTAATTGTAGACCCCTAAAAGCTTTCACGCTGCTGCCTTTCTGGCTATGCAGATCAATCTTTGTTTATTGGTTTGTTTGTGCTATAAAACAAGACATCTGAACAGGACCGCGCACACAGTTTTTCCAAAACTCGTTTCGTCTGCCAGGGTTACTTCTGATTGAGTGTGAAAAACAGGACGTTTCCAAGGAAAAATATCCATAGCACAGAGTGGTATTTTAAACCTTAGTATTCATGTGTCCATTCTATTTCGAAAGACCACATTTCTTCTTGCATATGCCAAAATATGCTATATATAGTCTATTTTAAAATGAGAATACCCAATGTGCTGCTTCCACTTTACTTGTCTGTTTCGTATTGAGTTGAGCCAATGGTTATTTTTGTCTAGAGTGGCGAGGAGAGCAGCCAAAATCGATGAGAACTGTTTTACATTTCAATGCATGGTATGGAACACTGCCTTTCTTGTTAGGATTAAAATCACCAGGGCATACAAGGTAACACACAATGGTTACAAAGGAAAGGTGTCTGGGTTGATGCATTAGGGGCTAGACACAGGGCCCGTCTACTGCCCCTGTGTCTTCCCTGTAGGTTTATCTCACAGCATTAATCATCTCCCTGTTTGGCTGGTGTCTTCAATCTAATTAATGTGCATTCATCTTGTATACTTTTTGCGCAACTTAACTTTTATATCTGGCAATGGCAGCAGATCTATCATGCAGCCTATTTTTTTATGTATTTTTAATTTTTAATTGTTTGTCTTAATAATTGTACTGGGCTGGGCTTGTTATTGGGTATCTGCTGCAGACACCTGCCCGATCTATGTAAACAAGCCCCTGAGTAAGCCACGTAGAGTGGCAACGCTCTGTGTAGGGGGCCACTGAGTGTTGCTACTGCTATCAGCTCAGAAAAGGTAGGTAGCCACATCCACGCACCACCAATGGGATAAGTTGGAAGCAGCAGTGGCTCTGCTGCTGTAGATGTATTTTACGTAACAAAAGTGGTAATATACTTGTGGGAGTTTGGACCTTTCTCAATACCAAGAATGCAAAGAACAGACTTGTGTTCTTGGGGAGAAAGTAGTTGTGAGTCGTACTTGGAACAATTGACTGGCAATGTCCCACAGCACAGCGGCCGCCTGCAGTCCTCCAAATTGGAAACCAGGCTTTATCTCCCAAAACAGTTGAAGCTCAGCTGAGTATTCCTCAGCTGTACACTAAAAACGTAGTCTGTTTATAATAAAAAAATATCGATAGTCCCCTTTCGTACTGCTTCTGTTGTTTATTTTATTACATTTGTTCTATAGTTGTTGGCCTGCTTTTCCTGCGCCGTCTGCTCCGTTAGCTGCAGTGGTCTGTGGAGTGTGGGCTCTGTGAACGCTAGTGCCCGCCAGGCTAGCTAGCTCGCACCGCAGGTGCTTAAGGAGCTTCTCGATTCCGAAAAAAATGTCACTCACGTTTTCAATTCGCCACCAATTCACAAGAAAACTGCCAATATTCGAAATCGGTACAAAATATCTCCTCGTCTAAAAAATTAACAGAAGTAAATTGAGTGATGAAAAAGCATACGACAATTGTCCAAAAAAAAGTTTTTTGCTGCTTGCAACACCTCACTTGAATGCCAAAATGTACGCTAGTTCCAACCAATGCATCCTGGTTAAAATTTGCGTGTCAAGAACCATTCCGGGAATTTTAACCGTTCTTTACCAACTTGTGTAGTGGGACAGTATTTGTTCTGCAATATATGACATTTCACAAGGACACAATAACACGTACAAACAAGAACGCAGCTCGCAAACATGTTACAGGGTAAACCTGCTTTCACCACACACACACACACACTCAGGGAGAGATCTCCTGCATGGCAACATGGAGCACCAGGTCATGTATCATTGTCTACAAACTTTCACAATCAACACCTTTCAAAACCACCTCCCTGCGTCCTTGTCCTGAGGAGCCCAGTGAAGGTCACCTGTTAGTACAATGCAGCTATCCAGCTCAATTCAACACCATGGTTCGGGTATGGTTAAGAAGCTAGCTTCCAGCAGTGGCTAAAGTCACTAGTTATTTTTTTTAATTCAGGTAGTACGGTCCCCAAGCAAAGGTGTAGCAATCAGGCCTTGGCAGCGGACCACTCCAACGATGCTGTACACAGCTGTGAGTTTAGGATAAACGGAGCACCTCCTCTCTCACACCCTCATACTACATGTATGAAGAGGAGCCATCTTCTTGTATATAAGTTGTCCTAGGAGAAGCTCCAAGAGTTGGAGGAGGGAAGATAAAGTTCAAAACGTTGCAGATGACCTCGCTGACAGCTTTCTCTAGCGTCTCTCGGTGGGGATGCCAGAATAACCGTATGGGGTCAACAATTGCGAGCGAGTCCCTATAGGCAGAAAAGGTGGAAAGCAATAGGGCTTTGTAGTGTTCTTTTTTTTAATGAGCCTTTGGAGCAGGAAAGATGTCCAGACATAAGGTTTGATGAAGAGGTCTTCAGCTGTGCTTTGAACATTAATCAGTGTGTGCCCTTAAATCCCCTCTGAAATGGTACGAACCAGTGGTGAGTGGGATTATTATGCTCATCGCCGGCAAATAAATCAGCCTGGCAATCAAGCTGAAAGCAGGCTGCTAGCAGGCTGTAAGGGTGGGGGTCCAGATGATCTCCATGCAAATTAAATGTATACTCCGGGAAATGGTGGGAGAGGAGCAGGGAAGAATGACGATATGGGAGACGGTAGATTGTAAGAATGGATGTGTAACTCTTGTTTATTTATTACAGGATTAGGATCCCTTTAGCGTGATAAAAGAGGTTAAATATATCTTTGGACAGTAACCACTCACAACCGATATATGTCCTAAGGTATAATCAAGACATTTTAAGGAACAGAGATTAAGAGATTCAGGCACACCAGGTACTGTCTGTCCACAGTGGAAGTGTTTTCCTTCGGTTGTTTCTGTTTGGGATAAACGATTTCAACAGGGTGTGTGAGAGCTGCTGAGTTTATGAATGAACGTTTGATTTGCTGTGATTGTAAAGTGCACAATTCATCCTGAAAGGGTGTTATTAGAAAAACAGTGATTCATACCAAACCCTCATTACAGATAAAAGTCATTACTACCTGCCTCTGTGTGTGTGTGTGTGTGTGTGTGTGTGTGTGTGTGTGTGTGTGTGTGTGTGTGTGTGTGTGTGTGTGTGTGTGTGTGTGTGTGTGTGTGTGTGTGTGTGTGTGTGTGGGGGGGGTGTTTTGTGTTTATAAAGTTAAAAAGCTTGCGAGTATGGTTATGTGTGTTGTTGTATGGACAGTATTTGCCTTCTCAAATGCTCACAAAATGTTGTGTGTGTGGTTGCATGCATTTGTGTGTGTGTGTGTGTGTGTGTGTGTGTGTGTGTGTGTGTATTTGTGTGTGTGTGTGTGTGTGTGTGTGTGTGTGTGTGTGTGTGTGTGTATTTGTGTGTGTGCATGTGTGTCTGAGTGTGTGTGAACTCCAGCCAACAACACCCAGGCAGCAGGGTGTGTAGACAGTGACATAGTTGTATCAACGATGAATCAGAATCAGATCCCTGCTGGCTGCGTCGCTATGAGAGAGCAGGATCAACAGGCGTCTGTTCCCATTCAGTTAGAAACCCTGATATCTCATCTGCGCCCTTTTGACTGAAATCAGAGATCACACCATAAATGAGAGTAGTTTCACGCGCAGTGGCACTGTACCTCTGTGACGTCACCACTGCTCTGACGGTCCTGCCTACAGCCTACGACCTTGACCTTTCAGATGATCAAATCTGCTTCTGTTGGTACAGAACCCCAACCAAAACAACAACAATATTATCTCGGAGGTGCTGTCGTGTAATCAATTGCCTAATTGATTAGTGGCGTGGAAATAGGAACGCCAACATGGCGACTGCCCAAGACTTCTGGTCTTGCCCAGAAATCTGCGTCGTCCTGGCCTCAAACATTAGTGAGGGAAAAAGTAATATCCCTCTGACGTATTCTTCCTCAATTCCCCCATCCTTACATTTTAATAAGTGTAACCTTTACAGAAGCCAAGACCTTATAGCATAGACATATTAAGAAATATGCAGTGCGATGGAAGGAGAGGAAGCGACAGACAGAGGGAGAGAGATATGTAGAAAGGTAAAGGAAGGGAGTTCATTAGTTTTAATCTGAGCATCGGGTGCCATATCCTAGGATGTGAATCAAAAGCTCCCCGCCCACTATTATCCCACCAAGGCCAGCACGTCCCAGTCAATAAATCCAAGGTACCCCCAAGCTCCGCTGGCACTGTGTGACCTCTGTGTATGTGTGTATGTGTGTGCGTGCGTGCGTGTGTGCGTGCGTGCGTGCGAGCGTGTGTGTGTGCGTGTTTGTTTAAACCACCCAGGCCGCCTTGGGGAGAGGAGCTCACAGTGCGACACCCTTAATGAGGCTCGCTCGCCACACTACGGGAATTAGGGAAGCCCTGACACTAGTACAGTCCTTAGCAGTGTCACTCCTGTATCCTCTCTCTCGGTCTCTCTCTCTCTCTCTTCCTATCCATCTCTCTCATGCTATTGTTGTTTTATTGTTGACACACTCTTGTTTGCTCCCGTCCATCGCTAGTGCTCCCTCACCGGAAATGAAAAAAAGAAAAAAAATGGATGATTTTGATTTTTATTTCTCTGGTGCCTTTGCTCCCTCTCCCTTCCAGCGCTCTCTCCCCTCCCTCCCCTCGCTCACCTCTGCCTCCCTCCCGTTATTGCCTTTTGTACCTCCTTTGTTTGCTGAGATGCCCTGGTTGGTAATTAGCGCTCTGAGG
>NC_044065.1:12387342-12392342 GCF_902167405.1 Gadus morhua
TTCTGACATCGTGCCACAGTAAACACCTGATCTGGTGCATCCCTGCCCTGTTCCACTGCTTAGCCCATCAGGTCTGAGTGATTCTGTCTGGCTCTTCTTCCACAGGACTCAGGGCAGGTGGGATGTGCCTTACTGGGCCCCTCGTGCAACTATGCCGTCTTCCAGATGGTGGAGTAAGTGGTTCCCTCTGCCCTCCATTCTTGTCCTCCTGTTTCTCCACGTTGCTCCTGCCACCTTTCTGACTCTCTCCAAACTCCCCGTCCTCCCGCCCCCTTACCTCCCCCCCTGCACCCTGTGACCCCCATCTACCTGTTGTTTCTCCGTGGTCCCATGGCTCTCTGGGTGTGCCCCCCCCCCCGCCAGCACGGAGAGCGGTCTGCAGCTCAGCATGCCCATTATCTCGGCGGGGGGCTTCAGCTTGTCCTGCGACCACAAGCCCAACTTGCAACGGGTCCTGCCGCCAGCGCGCAAGGTGTCCAACTTCTTCACCGAATTCTGGAAGTTCAACCACAAGGTGAAGCCCGAGTGGGACTCCGCCTACGTCTACAAGAAGAAGGTCAACACCGAGGACTGCTTCTGGTGAGCGGGTTCGGATTTAACCGCCTGGTGACAGGGGGATTAGGGGCTGGGTCTGTCTGTCTGTCTGTCTGTCTGTCTGTCTGTCTGTCTGTCTGTCTGTCTGTCTGTCTGTCTGTCTGTCTGTCTGTCTGTCTGTGTCTGGCTGTCTCTATCATGCCCCTTTCACACCGCCGCAAAATCGGGGCCGGTTCCGGGCCAGTTCGGAGCTAGGGCCAGGGCTTTGGTTTCACACCGCCAAAGAACCGGCTCCGGCCCCTAAAAACCGGTTCAACTCTGGCCCCACTTTAGAGCTGGGCTAGAACTAGAACCGCTTTTACGCCGGGGGCAGGGGGCGGAGTTATCCGTACCTTCATAAACAGGAAGACCAACGAAGACCGGCATTTTTTAAAACACCGAAGTAAACAATGGACGTGAATCCGTGTATGGTTCTTTATTGTTTTTTTCTGATTTTGTTTTAAATCGGAATATTCAAAGAACGAACCATACACGGATTGAATCGAAGACGAAATTGTTGTTGTTGTGTTTGAAACTGGCGCGAGGGTTCTTCTGCGCGCCTATTGTGTGGTGGTTCAACGCGTCAACGCGCCAACGCAGCTAGATGAGTCCATGTCCATGCAAGTGAACGGAGCGTTCCCTCTTCGTCATAACTATCAAACCAAACATCCTTCACATTCACCGAGCGAACATTATGAAAGTAAAATGCACATTTCTCGCTAAAAATGTTTCCATAAACGCATTTGATGGCGTAACTATGTTACTATTTCCACCCAGAATAAAGAAAGATGTCGGCCGTATGCTTCTGTCCAAGCTCACTAGCCGAGACGTTTGCAGTGACGTCATGACGTTGCTCACGCCGGCTCCATGGCTGGCTCTGGCCGGTGTGAAACCAACCGGTTCTTAACTGGGGTAAGGCTGGAACCAGTTTGGAACTGGCCCTAGCACCAGCCCGGAACTGGCTCTCGGTTCTTTTTGGTGTGAAAGCGGCATCAGTCTGTCGGTTTGTCTGTGTCTGTCTATCTGTTGGTCTGTCTGTCTGTCTGTCTGTCTGTCTTTCTGTCTGTTTGTCTGTCTGTCTATCTGTCTGTCTGTCTGTTTGTCTGTCTGTCTGTCTGTCCGCCCATCTGTCGATCATATGTATGGGATGGCTGAATCTATACTTCAAACAGCCTACCTGTAGACCTCCTTTAGCCACATTGCCCTAGCTGCTCATTAACGGAGGCTAAGGGCGTCCGCTGAACGAGTCTGTAGTAAAACCGTTCCTCACACCTTGTGTTCAGGTATATAGAAGCCCTGGAGGCGAGCACAGCAGATTTCTTTAGAGATGTTCACCTTCATGTTCTTCGTAAGCCGTGGGAGCTCCAATCAACGCTGCGCAACCCCCAGAACCGGACCAGCAACCGTGAGTCTGCCATGTTGCTCAACGGCACAAAGCTGATTTGTCGTGTCTGTGGAGATATTTGACCCAATGAATCCAACATAAATAGATATAAGATATTTGCATTGTTGTTGCCGCCTGAAGTTAGCAGGAGCGTTTCCCTGTCGTCGCTTAATCCCGATTTAAACACAAAACGAATGCAGCAGCATTGTGCGATTCGCCTGCAGGACAGAGCCGTGGGACGCGTTCATCCCCTCCCATCACACCCATCACTTGAGTCTGCTCGATGTAAACATCGACCTACGTTCAGCTCTGTTCAACTACCTCTCGCTGTCACTTCTGATTGGATGGCAGTGTTCATCGCGTGCGGATCCCCGGCTGACATGCAGGAGATGAAGAACAACACGGCGGAGGCCAACAGCAAAGACATCCTCTTCTTGCTGATCGACCTTTACAAGTCAGTCCCTCTTCTCCCCCTCTTTCCCTGGCTCTGTTTCCTCCCTCCTTTCAGCCTGTCCTCCCCCACTTTCTACTTTGATAAACAGACAACACCGATGTACACAACTGACGCACGCAAGCACACACACACACACACACACACACACACACACACACACACACACACACACACACACACACACACACACACACACACACACACACGAGTTCACAAACTCACTTACACTCAGAAGGCAAGAAGTGGCAAGCTACAGCCTGCCAAGGTCGAGGGCTTCATGTTAGGCACAGTCCGAGGCAAAGAGGCGCACGCACGCGACGGTGTGCGTGCGGCTGCTAGGTGTCCCCTAACGCTGTGTCCCTGGGTCTCCTGGTTCACCAGTGATGAGTATTACAGAAACGCCACGTCCCTGCCCTTCATGGAGAACGTGCTGGTGCTGACCATGCCGGACGTCAGGCACTACAAAGTGGACATGGACCTGAGCGACAACACCACGGTGGTGAGAGCAGCAATGTTTAACATCCAGATGGGTTCGTTGATGAGCGCACTGTTTCACTGTGTGCGGAAATGTATGGGGAAATGTTTTTCAAAGCACATGCAAACTTGACCTATTTTGTTAAAATAGCATTCTCTGACTGATTCATTGGTGTTATAGTGTGAGGAAATGTACTAGTAAATGTTTAGTTTTTAATTATTTATCTATTTATAATTTTCTTATCTTTTTAGGTGTAATGACGGTTGTGATTTGACATTGAATCTGTGCCTTTCTTTTCTGTCCAGATGAATGACTACATGGCAGCTTATCATGACTCAGTGCTCCTCGTCGGGGAAGTGATGAGGAAGATCTGGGGAGAACTTGGAGAAGGCAGTGACATGCAGTCCATCAATCACAGCTACTTCAGGAACATCACCTTTAATGGTAAGAATATGGACAATACAAGAAATAATAGATTGGTAAAATTCGTGTTTTGTATCAAGACACCAATAACATTACCCTCCCCAAAAATAACATAGAATATTTTAACTGATACAGCGATATAAGCATTTAAGTGAAAATTAAGACAGTTGCATAGATGTAATGGACTGCAACAAATCATGTCAAATTCTAATTACGTACTACCCCTTAATTATGGGAAACCACTTCCCATGATTGGAGACATTCTACATTGGGCTTTAATTTGTCATTGCTGAGGGCAAGGGTCAAGTGGAGGCACTGTATGGCCCATTGTGCTGCTAGTGGTTTGTGGTTGTTGATCTCCTGCCTCACCTGTCCAGGTATTGGTGGGACCTACAAGCTTGACGAGCATGGAGACAGGGATGTGAACTTCTCGGTCATTTACACCACCGAAACCAAAAAGGTAACTGATGATCTGTAATATTCAGATAATAACAACTATTATTTTATTATGTATAGGCATAATACCAGAGGTGTGATAGTGGGGGCGAGCGCAGGTGTATCTTGTCGCGTTACGGTGGCCACTGGCACGGCTAAAGACCCATGGGTAGCTTTATGAGCCTCTGCTCTCTTCGTCCCTATAATACACTACAAGGTCTAGTCACCTATTAGCCGGTTAAAAGTCATTGTGAAATCTTTGTGCTTTGACGTCATGAACATTTATGAGCATGTTGTCGTGTGATTTTTTTTTAGTATGGAACCTTATTCGCGTTCAACACGGTGTACAATATCACCAAACTGAACACTTCAAACCCAACTTTTATCTGGGGGAACAAACTTCCGTACGCTACGCCATACCGGGGTATGTGTTCGCACGCACGCACGCACGCACGCACGCACGCACGCACGCACGCACGCACGCACGCACGCACGCACGCACGCATGCACGCACCTGATCATTAGAAGATCAAACTCCAGACAGATAAGTGTTTTTATGGCCTAAAAATGGAGCAACGATATGTCGGTGTCACAAATGGACACATAAGATTTAATAAATGAGGTTACTTCTTTCTTGAAATTTTTATTTTCTGTCGGGATTTTAATGTTTTCTTATTTAATCTCAGGTCGGATTCCCTGTACTTCGTGTCTCCCCTGTCCCCTAGCAACAACTAAACAGATTATCCTTTTTTTCTTCTTCTTCTTCTCCTCTCTGGCTGTCGACCCCCCCAGTAATGAGTACCAAACACATCGTCCTCATCGTTCTGTCGGTTACCGTGGTAGTGGTGGCAACCATTGCCTTCATCTTCTACAGGTTAGCAACAGCCAATTGAAAAAGGTCAAGTCAATGAGGTCAAGAAGAGCAATGCGGGTGTGAGTCATCGCAGTGCTATTGGCTGATAAGATAACCCTAATGATGATGATGAAACAGCATGTTTACATGAACAGTACTAAGCCAACCAGATAAAGACAGTCACTGGAATTATTTAGTTACTCACGTTAGTTCCATAAAGCGAGTTGATTTATCCCCAGAACACACTACTAATAAGCAATCATTATTGTAGTTCACCACTATTCAACTTCCGATTAGGACACTCTCACTGAAATTATTGTCAATGTTAACACGGTAAATAGTGTGTCCATACCTTAACGGGCGTATTGCCTTACTCTGATTAATCAGCCTTAAGTTAACCAAT
>NC_044065.1:12397342-12407342 GCF_902167405.1 Gadus morhua
GGTGGAGCCGGAGCTGTACGACGAGGTGACGGTGTACTTCAGCGACGTGGTGGGCTTCACCACGCTGTGCCAGTACTCCACCCCCATGGAGGTGGTGGACATGCTCAGCGACATCTACAGGGGCTTCGACAGCGTGCTGGACCACCACGACGTCTACAAGGTAGCCTGGCCCCCCCGCCGCCCCGGGGCCTCTAGGCTGGGGGCCGCCATGTTGTACTCCACCAAACCACTGTAGTTACCTTGGTTACTGAGGGCTGAGTACAGATGTTTCACATGTTATCCATTTGACATTTATTTTGCAACCATTGCCTTTTCATGAGGATTAACCTAGCGATGGTCAATGCTTGGTACTTGTTTCTATGAATATCTTTACTCTACCGACTTTGATATTGTTTCTCTGTCTTCTGACAAATGTACTTATGTAAGTCGTTATGGATAAAAGCGTCTGCTAAATGCACTAAATATAAGTGTGATGAGACTCCAAAATGGGCAATTGTTGTGAAAAGTCTCTAATTGTTATCAGAGGTTTGGTATCAACTGCATTTACAAACCTAACAACACATGCAGTGGAAGAAGGGCCCTATCTCGCATCAGGTGCAATTGACTTCCTACACTGACGCATGTGTCGTTGCTAGTTTGCAACTGGCGCAGAGCGTTCTTTTCAATATCAACTCGTCAGATTGAAATGCGCTCTTAAAGGGGATGGGAGATGGCACTCTCATTGGTTTATTGCACGTTACGCCCGAACCACACCTACGGGTAATTAGGCCACTTCAGACCAACCCTTTTTAGATTTGCGCCGGGCACAAGAGTCATTGTTGTGCCGGTAAAATAGCGGCATCGCCATAGAACCGCCAACAAAGTTACTTGCGCTTGGCGCTTCTCGTTTCAGCCCGTTAAAATTGGGCCCTAAAACACTTAGCATTGAGCTTCACTCGTTCTTCCACTTCACAAATTCAAACCCCGTAACTAAACGGTCGCCGTGGTGACGGTGGTTGTCAGGTAGAGACCATCGGCGACGCCTACATGGTGGCGTCGGGGCTGCCCAGGCGCAACGGGAACCGGCACGCGGTGGACATCTGCCGCATGGCGCTGGACATCCTGGCCTTCATGGGCTCCTTCCAGCTCAGACACCTGCCCGGCATCCCCGTCTGGATACGCATCGGCGTGCACTCAGGTGAGGGGGGGGCGGGGCAGGGCAGGGGAGCTGGGGGCGGGGCAGGGGAGCTGGGGGCGGGGCAGGGGAGCTGGGGGCGGGGCAGGGGAGCTGGGGGTGGGACAGGGGACGTGTGTCTGGGCTTATGTGTGGAGTGATGGGCTCAGATGTTTTGTATTGGGATGTGACCGTTGTGTGTGCGTATGTGTGTGTGTTTGTATGTGTGCGTGGGTGTATATGTGTGTGTGTGTGTGTGTGTGTGTGTGTTTGCGTGTGTGTGTGCGCAGGTTCGTGTGCAGCAGGAGTGGTGGGGATGAAGATGCCCCGGTATTGTTTATTTGGGGACACGGTGAACACCGCCTCCCGCATGGAGTCCACAGGACACCGTAAGCACCTTCATATAGATATAATATCTATCTATACTTACATACATACTACAGGGTACAATATGGAATCCACAGGGAGCTGGGCACACAATCATGTGTACAAGTATACCTCCGATGAACGGACAAGCGGACATCAGTCTGCTATACTCGTCAACACTCTGTACAGTATGTTTATACTACAGACGTCTGTGGATGCACGTCTTCCTATGTCTCCTCACTAAACAAAACGTGTGCCCCCCAGCCCTCAGGATCCACGTGAGCGAACCCACCGTCAAGATCCTGGGACGGACCGGCTGCCAGTTTGAGTTCGAGGCCAGAGGGGAGACCGTTCTCAAGGTACGGCTACGCTTTCCTAACAGCTTGGGGGACATGCAGCTACAGAGAGATATCGAGTGAGATAGAGGGAGATATAGGCATAGATAGACAGACATGCAGACAGAGAGAGAGAGAGAGCTGGAGAGATTGGTAGATAATGGACTGAACAAAGAGCAAGAATGGTATCTGCCAGGTATTATCTAAAATACAATGTCATAAACGAGTGTGTGTGTGTGTGTGTGTGTGTGTGTGTGTGTGTGTGTGTGTGTGTGTGTGTGTGTGTGTGTGTGTGTGTGTGTTTGTTAAAGGGTAAGGGCACAGAATCGACTTACTGGTTGACGGGCGAGAAGGGCAAGGATTATGACCTGCCGACACCTCCGACCACGTATGTCATCACTTCCTGTTCCTGCTCTCCTCATTTCTCAGTTTTCACACACACACACACACACACACACACACACACACACACACACACACACACACACACACACACACACACACACACACACACACACACACACACACACACACACACAAACGTACAAATCATATATTATCAGAGTGCACGTGTGTAAAGAGTGCAGAGCATGTCACGTACTCACATGATAATCCAATCTATATTATTTTGGTCCGTTTGTTTCGGCCAGGCACTCAGATAGTATATCTAATAGTAATAGATAACGACCGGATATAATTCCATCATGATGTGGGAAAATGTTTAACCTTTTAACTGTTGGGTTATAAACTTGGAACACTGGAACCATCGTCATTATCCTGTAAATGTTGGTTGTCTTTCCTTTAACTCTATGGACTACTACTACATTAATCTAAGAGGGAAGTAATCACTGATTCGATTTGACAGTGGGTGTATTTTTCCTCATAATTTCTAATCATTTTGACAAAACAGATAATTGCATTTAAAAAGTTACAAATGCTCTTTGGTTATGTTGTTCTATAGATGTAGCATTGTCGAATTGCTTTTGCATTGTTATTGTTTTTTCATATTTATGCTCTAAAGCTGTTGTATAGTTGCGTATCGATGTTATATTGTCATAGATGCTCTATTGTTGTCGTATAGTTGCCATATTCATGAAATATAGTTGTTAAATTGTCATATCTATGTTGTTGTCATAGTGATGACGTGTTTTTGTCGTATTGGCGCTCTATAATGTTGACGTCTTGTTGCCGTAGTGAGAACTTCCAGCGGCTACGGCAGCACCTGGCCCAGATGATTCTAGAGTGTGTGGAGCGGCGTTCCGTGGGCTCCATCAGGAAGAGGGCGCCGCGGCCGCAGAGGCAGATAAAGATGGAGCAGGAAGGGGATCACTACCAGCCCGAGTACCTCCACCTGGCCACTGTGGAGAACACCCTGAGCACCTTCCTGTGAGCCCGACGCTACTGACCAACCCTGCACCTAACCCACCCTAACTAACCAGCCCTAACTAGCTCACCTTAAGCGGAGCTGCCGTACCTCATCTCTGAACTGTATCTGACCGTACCAGTTTAAATGTGCGGCTAATCACACCAGGTGTGAGTGTGATTAGCCGTTTAGATTAGGTGTGTCCACCTAGATGTGTGCTGAATAGATCAGTCTACCAGCCTACCCAGTGGACTGTAGAAAACGTTGCTCATCTATGCGTCATAGATCTAGGTGGACACGCCCATTTGTGATGTCAGAAGAGGCCGATTTTTAAAAAGGCTTGTAGCACTCACACCTGGTGGTATAATATGTCACCTGATCGCACAAACCAAACCACACATACCCTGTCAGGTAAGGAGAATAACCTGTTTCAAGTTTGGCCCGCAATCCATAATAACATGTTATACAATATAACATATGAATCTAAATCTGACATGGTCATTATCATCTGTTCGATTAAGGTTCGAAGAGGTCATCTTGGATCAATCCAACTGACCAGAACATTTTCATCTAGTGCTTAGTCCAGCTAGACACCCAAGAATTCTCTCACTCAATACTGTGCATTTAGTATTATTTCTGTTACCTTTACTCTTTCATTAGAATATTTTAAGCTGTGTTGTCCTTTGGTATTCGAATATTTGCTAAATAAATGTGTTTTTATTTTGCATGTAAATCATAAGGGCCAGTATAAAGTCTAATATATATATGTGGTAGAGACAAGCCTACTTGACGCTCGTGTGAAGTTCACAGAAAATTGTTGTAAAGAAACAAACTTAACCATTTCTACTTTATAAACAAAAGATGGGACAACTTTATTTTGTTGAGGGTGAAATTCACTTACAATAAATAATTTAACCTCACCCTGGGCATGTATTGTGGAGATCATTGTACATGGTATATTACATCAGTTGGTTTCATGAAGTGACACAGCAGTTACAGGAAGTGATGGATACAGAAAGTGACTTGTAACATTTAGCTTGAGGCGATTAAGAGTCCAACGTTAGCACTCTGTACAATCACATTGGGTGCATGGGCACGTCCTCTTTTTGCAGTGATCAAAGGGTAAAATCCAGCACAACATATTTATTAATTCCTTTATTTTGTATTTGCCTGACACAGCTCGCTCACTTAAGAGGCCACTGTGCAGTCGGCTTGATTAAAAAGGACAGCAGTTGTACATTTGAATTGGAACTAAAAAGACACGGAACGAAAGTACAGCAGAATCATCAGACATGGTAAATAATTCAATGTGGTTCCACTAGCTATACCGGTGAGTGGGCGGCGTTCCCTATACAGTGAATTGAGTAGGCCTACTGCCGTTATAAAATGGAGAAAGTGGAAGCTTAACACAAAAACGGACGGAATTATATAGAAGATGAACTACACACAATTTACAATTTTAAGAGTTTAAAACTTGGATACTTATTCAAAATAATAGTGAACTGAAAAAAAAAATAAGCATCAATCCTTCACGTGAAACAAATGAAGAAATTCAAATGTAGGCTACTTTAAAAGAAAACACCCACACAAAGCACAGCAAATAGTGTCAAATATAAACGGCGAACATAATACATTCCCTAATAATAAATAAACTTGTAAACAAATAATAAAAAAACAACAACCATAATAAGGCATGAACTTCTTGAACTGTACAGCGTTGAGGCGTTCCATATAACAGGTGTTAGCCCACTCTATCTATGCACCCGTGCGTCACCTGTCTGTGGGTCTCCGAGACCTGAAGCGGTAACCCAACAAACACCACAAAGAAAGCAATCAGACTAAAATGTTGCTACGCGATTGCTTTGAGCCAAGTTGCGGTCAGGCATCTCCAAACTTCCCGTCGCATACCCATCCTGTAGTACTCCCCTGATAACACCATAGCGTTTAGCTTGTACACTTTTTTTGCTGCGTAAAATCAAGGCACACTATGATCCATAAAAACCCCACAAACAAATGAAATGCAAAAACAGTGCTGCCCTATCCGTTTTGTTCTATTATCTCTAGAAATGAAAGAAATTGGCTGCAGCATGAGTCCTAACTCGTTCTCAACACGATTTCTCTCTGAACATAAACATCAATGAGAAACGTAGTGTTGGTTATGCTTTAAGTGACCAGAAACTGGAATGTTGGTACCATAACAATGCTGCCATTCACGCGAACAAAAAAAACACCCTCAGCCATCGACAAAAGAAAGCTGAAGTCCCTCACTCGCAAATACAATTCCCCTGGGATTATCCGTAAGAATATCTCATGGGGTGAAACATAGCTTAGCTCCTCTTACCCTAGATTGTCTGTCATAATACTGATTGCCTATTGCTTTTACTAGTTATCACATGTGGAGTATCTTTTGCCCTAGACGAGAGAGCAAAATATATATTTGCCAATTTACCCTGATGACTATAGTGGACATAGGTGACCAGCAGGGGGCAGGCATAAGACGCTAATGAATGGGCCTACTCCCAACTGATAAACATGATCACTTCATTCCTTTGGGTTGAATGAAGCAAATATATACAATTATACAATCTGCCACATGCAGGTGTACAGTTAAAAATATATAGGAAAGCTACGTGTCTGCCCCCAAACAAATATAAAGTAACGACAGGGACAGGATACGAGCGGCCATCCTAAACGACTACGAACCGTCAGCCTGCTTCCAGTCTCCCTCCCTCCCTCCCTCCCTCGCTCTCTCTCTCTCTCTCTCTCTCCATTTCAATGCACGGTCCCATCAACATCTCTCTCTATCATTGTCATTCTCCAACGCGCACACTCCTGCTTCCAGTCTCTGACACCCTCTCTCTCTCTCTCTCTCTCTCTCTCTCTCTCTCTCTCTCTCTCTCTCTCTCTCTCTCTCTCTCTCTCTCTCTCTCTCTCTCTCTCTCTCTCTCTCTCTCTCTCTCTCTCTCTCTCTCTCTCTCTCTCTCTCTCTCTCTCTCTCTCTCTCTCTCTCTCTCTCTCTCTCTCTCTCTCTCCCTCCCTCTCTCTCTCTCTCTCTCTCTCTCAGCCAGGGGCAAAAGCTGGCCCTGGATGCTAGCCAGTAACAGTGTGCACGACACACAATCTATTACTGCTGAACACACAGAGACACACAAACACACACACTTGTGCCTCAGGGAGCATTCTCACAGCACGTCCCTACACGATGTAATCAGATGTTGTGTGGGTGCGTTCAGGACAAGCTGGGAAATGAGAAACTAAGTGGGGGGAGGTTTTCTGTGTCTAAAAAGACTAGGCTCAGCTCTGATGTCTCTCTGTCTTTATTTATGGGGACATAAGCAATGAAGGGTCTCTCTGTTGGGTGTCTCATCAAAGAGAGGTACATGGACAATGAGATTCCGTGCTTTGCGGCATTTCTTTCATACAACTCTCAAAGCGTTCTTTGTAGGACATTTTCAGTTTCTTTTTAACAATTTTGATCTTTGGTAACAATTTTACTAAGTTCACTACCTCCCCTGGCAGAGGAAATGTTTTGTAAACATTATCAGATAAACAATTTATTTTCCAATAAGATGAACATGTTACCAAATAGTGTCGACAGTTTTTCAGCAGCATGTTTTTCAAATGCTATTCAAATTGCATTTAACCCCCAAAAAAGGATCGAAATGCCGATTGGGAACCACTGAGATGTCACAGAAACGCGTTGCGTTCAAGCATATTCCTACCACCGACCAACAGCAAACAAGGTCAGAGTGTGTGCTATTTAAATGTTACATCCTCGATCCATGGATCTGGAAAAGCTGAAAAGAAAACCCCAGAAGAAAGTTAGTCGTTATGAATACAAAGCAGGGAGCAAAGCACAGCCTTTTGCTTCTACATTTCAAACTATATGTTTAGCCTGGGATGTTGATGATAGCAATGGTAATGGTGACAGGATGTCCAAACAGAGTATTATAGATGTCCATGGCCATGTCGGAACACAGGGACAGGATGTGTCCATCGACAGTAACATGGAATAAAAGTTATTTTATATAAAAAATAAAAATAATCAAAAGCTTGTTTCCGCTCTCTAAGCCTTCACAACATACATACATATCTCTGGGTAGAAACGGGGCCAACATAAGTGTGCGTGTGTGTGGTGATCAAAAGGACAAATTCTAACACCACTCGCTCATAAAGGTTGAGTTATTCGATAATACAGCACTGGTGATGGAAATCCATAGAGGGGACAAAGTGGACACACACACACACACACACACACACACACACACACGCCTACAGGTCATATTGATGAACTGGGCACATTGCTAAAACCAAGCCTGCCCTCTTTCATGCAGCTTCCAAATGAAAATGCTAGCTTAGCCCTTGCCTCAGTGTGATGACGGGCAATACCCTTAACTTCCACAATATTTAAATATAAATGGAATTATAAACACTACATGACTTTGTTTTCTATCTATTTCTCCATCTCTCTATATCAGTATATCCATAAATTAAAAACAAATAAAAAGATTAAAAACAAAGATATATATACACACATATAACAGACACATAAACACCCACACGCACACACAAAAGGTAAGACAACTACTAGCTCTAGCTCGCTAGGACATAAGGTAGCACAGGCTAGCTCGTTAGCACATGCTAGCTCATTAGCATAGGCTAGCTCTTTAGTAAACGCTAGCTATGGATCCTCACCCATCAGTTTCTGTCTGTGTGGCAACATGGCAGCCCGAGAGTGTCACTCTCTAAGCCACACCTCATTGGGTGTGGTCCCTCTGCCTGCCTCTTGGGCTTGACCAGCACCATCACCAGCACCACCACCACCCCCCTCCACCTCCACCTCCTCCTCATCCTCATCCTCAGCCTCCTCCTCCTCCACCTCCTCCTCCTCCTCAGCCCGGGCTGCAACCTCCTGCTGCAGATCCGGAACCTTCCATGAGCACGGCGGAACCACGGTACAACAGAACCACACACAAAAATAACCAAAGAAAATACGAGACAGAAAACGACAACACAATGAAAAAGGGGTGATTAGCGCATGAGAGAGAGAGAGAGAGAGAGAGAGAGAGAGAGAGAGAGAGAGAGAGAGAGAGAGAGAGAGAGAGAGAGAGAGAGAGAGAGAGAGAGAGAGAGAGAGAGAGAGAGAGAGAGACACAGATGTGATGAGATGGAGTGTGCTTGTGAGTGACATTTGAGCGGCTGGTGACATTCTGAGTTCTCATTGGAGAGTGCAGATCAGACAGATGACATAAGCATCTAGAGAGGGGGGAGGTATAACACACCCCTCCACAAGCACCCACTCACACACACAAGCACCCACTCACACACACACACACACACACACACACACACACACACACACACACACACACACACACACACACACACACACACACACACAGACAATGCAAACAAAAAGTGTGTGTGTGCATCTGTGTGTGTGTTCTATTCTAAGTGTGTTAGGGTGTTCTGTGAGTGTTCTCTGCGTGTATATGTTTGTGTGTTTGTGCGTGTGTATGTGTAGGTGTGTGTGTCTGTGCGTGTGCTTGTGTGTGCATGTGTGTTTTGTATCTGCACATGTTCTGTGTATGTGATCCTTGGGTGCGTGTACGTTTGCTTGTGCATGCATACATGCATGTGCATGCGTGCGTAGAGGATTGTATGTGTGTGTGTGTGTGTGTGTGTGTGTGTGTGTGTGTGTGTGTGTGTGTGTGTGTTGCCCCCCCCCCCCCACCTTGGTCTTGTGGCTCTGCTCGGTGGCCACACCGGACCCCGCTGTGTGCAGCTCCTTGGAGACCACACACAGGAACTCGGCCTGGTCCTCCGTGCCATAGCTGTATGACGAGCCGATGTTCACCATCTACAGGGGGGGCGGAGGGGGGGAGAGAGGGAGGGGGGCAGGGGGAGCGAGAGGGAGAGAGGAGACACGTTGTTGTGAGAATGACCATTTGAAAATCAGGAAGAAAGACAAAGTTAAAACAAAAGTGGAGAGAAAGACAGCGAGGGAGAGACTGAGTGAGTAAGTGAAAGAGAAAGAGGAGTAGATGATAGAGAGGAGTGATGAAAGTAGAGAGAAAAGGGCAAGAAAAAAGAAAAAGCTAGATGTATTCAAATAAGGAAGTGAAGGTGCCTGTGGAAAATGAGAATACATGAGAGTAGGCATCAAGGAGAGAGAGAAAGAAAAGCAAAATGAGAGTGAGAGGGATCAGAGAATGAGTACACAACATACACACACACACACACACACACACACACACACACACACACACACACACACACACACACACACACACACACACACACACACACACACACAAAAACAGAGGGAGAGAGAGAGAGAGAAAGAACAACAGAGAGAGATTGAGAGAGACAGACTGACAGACAGACAGACAGACATATCCAACATCATGATGGGAACAGAAGGAGATGCATGCTCATGGTCCTCAGAGGGAAAGGAGGCATCACACAGCAGTTCCTCCACACGCAGCGAGCGTTTTAGCGCCAACGTCTGCGGCTGGAGAAGATAAGTAGGGAGGGATGTGCAGAGGACTGGGGATCCGGGTCTGCTGCATGCACGGCCTCCTGGCGCCACGGCGACGGGACCTCGGGGTCTGTCCGACGAGCACGCCGACTTGTTTAAAAAGACCGGGAAATATCTGGCTTGAGGGAAATATTTATCACGGAGATAAACTAAATTAAAAATCCCCCAGACGTGCCCGTATCCCGTATATATGTTAGGGTCGTTATGGATGAACCATAAATACTCAGATCATGACTTCCTTG
>NC_044065.1:12412342-12432342 GCF_902167405.1 Gadus morhua
AACATCCACTGAAAATATTGTGTTTTGGATGGAATAGCACAAAATAATAGAGTGTATAAAGTCCATTCTCATGTCGTATTCCAGTAAGATACTACAAATTGCGGATGATTTACTGTTTATTTATAAAGGTGCATCCCCAAACATAAATATAGAAATACACATACAACATAAAGATAGAATCGCTTCGGGTTTACTTCTGTCACATACCACAGCTGTCCTGGAGATCTGTCTGACAGCCCATTACTGGGGTGATTATTATTAAGCGACAGCCCTGGGGCAGACGTCTGCACACACGCTGGGACACCCACCGTCAGCGGCGTCACTACATCTGCTTTCACTTCATGCAAGACCACAAACTACAACCAATTACAATTCACGTCATTCTGATTAACAAGTTGGAACCTCCGAATGAAAAATATTCTTCTACCGAGAATAAATAGAATATGCCTAATACACGACCACACTACTTATTCAAAGTCGACATTTGCGTTGCAGGAAAATATGATCCTACTTTGCATATTAATATTTTGTGTGCAACGGCTACTATGGTATTGCAGAGACGGCTGGAGGACAGCGCACGGCCCAGTTTGAGCGGCCATGTTCAGTCATCTTGTTTGCACGGGGAGCGTGCTCAACAGAGGAGAAGAATCGATAAGGTGACCGTTAACACACAGTATCAGATCAATTAGGTGAATCAATTTGTTCATTTTAGTGCTCACCTTGGGCCCACAACTGTTTTTAATCTCCACATATCATTAGCACAACTGCCTTTATTGCATCGCTAATGGATGAGATTCTGCAGGCTATTACACACTCATAATTACAAGTATTCATTGATCTGAGCTCTCTCTTAATGTCCACTCATGTTTGGTGGACCACTTAGAAGTATATTGTGGCAAGACCTACCTTTAAACCCTGTGCTGTAATCCCACACCATAGACTGTTTCTGATCATTGGAATAGAAATGTTGTTCTGTATTTAACAGCCAAATGACACACCATGTTCCACTGATAACACATTGATATCCACACACTATTGCTGAGCTACAAAACTGAACTGTTTGATGTTGTCAACCACGGCTTTTATTGAACTCTGCTGAGGTTGGGGGGAGCATCCTAATAGCATTGCTCCATATGAGCTACTTTTTATTTGAATTGATGATTTGATATGAATCCTCTCATGGTACCATGTGACTCAGCACGGCTAAAGCCAAGTGGTAGCAGAGAAGCTGCAACATTAGGTCTCTGGGAGCCATCAGTTGGATTCCTCTTTAAAGTCACATTTATCTACTTGATATCCTAGTTTGTGCGCTGACCTTTAGTTTTCCACTTTATACTCTGTTGACCATAACGCTTTATTTAGTATAATTCTTGGATGAACCTGTTGACAGCGGAAACCTCGATGTGATGCATTATGTTTTGACGTTGACATAATGTTAGACATCGATACATAAGTGGAGTTTATCATTCTTTATAACGAGTAATCCGGCTGTCTTCCATTTCCATTCATTAGACGTTGGTCATGAAACTACCCACACGGTGCTGATGCAGCAAGTCTAGACAGAGACTGGAATTCATCCCCACCTTCCCTAAGTCCAGACATGAGCAGTGGATAACAGCTAAAGCTGAAAAGTAAGCCAACCAGTGGGGGAACCTTCTTCAGATTACGGTCATTCAGACCTGGTCTTGAAGCAGACGGTCTGTCTCAGTTGGCAACTGTGCCAGGCAAACGGTCAGCAATCATATTATTAGTAAATGATACACATCCAGACTCTCTGTGTGTGTATGTGTGTGTGTGTGTGTGTGTGTGTGTGTGTGTGTGTGTGTGTGTGTGTGTGTGTGTGTGTGTGTGTGTGTGTGTGTGTGTGTGTGTGTGTGTTAAACCAGCAGTCTTGCATCTTGGATGCTTAGGAGGCTGATGCCAGCAGATTATGGAGACACAAATCTGCTAGTCTCCTCGAGTTTGACAAACAACAGTCTCTCTCTCCTCCCCCCTCCCCCCTCCCCCTAACAGCATGCTTGGCCTCACAATCAGTTATCATATTATCATCATTTAAAAGTCCATGGTTTAAGAGTCAGTAAAATGTGATGCAATTTTCATGAGCACTGCAATTCATATTAGTGAAGGCAGGATAGTGCACTATATGATTCATACTCATGAACATTGAGAGGTGGAAGTCGGTTAATGGCCATGTGACACCAAACACTTCACCTATTGAATGGGAACAAGTTCCCGGTCGATATGCTGCACGTCATCTCCAGATGCTAAATTCCTCTGCTAGCATCTAGAAATGTCAGTTAAAATTGACAGCACACACACACACACACACTTTACCTTGACGAACATCCTGAGAAGATATTACACCACATAACTCGCAGCCCGTCGCAAGGGACTGTAGAACAAAAGCATTTTTGCACTCTTCTTTTCCTTTTACTTAATTTAAAATTCAGACAGACTGCAGTTCACCGACATCTTGATCCATGTAATTAGTAACAGACGGGCTATAAAAGATGGGTTATAAAAGGCCTTGCACCTTATTGCACCTCCCCATTATTCTACAGAGCAGTGGTCTACACACCTACAAATGGTGCAGAAGACATGGGTAACCAAGTAACCAACAGTCGGATGTACAATCCCAGCCAAATCGCCTCGCTGTCTATAGGACCTCCTCCATATCCCACCCACCTATACACGCATAGAATTCTCTGCACTGCAGGGCTTTCGGAGGGAGAGGGGATATTTCGAGAAGAGGAGATGAAAGGTTGACAGGCAAGTGTAAGGTGGAGGCAGAGCAGCAGCCTGAGAACAAGAATACGCAGAGGAAAGGGGCGAGAGACACCAGTCAGAGAAAAGAAGATGATTGGGAGGAGAGGAGGAGGACGATGAATGAGAGAGGGAAGGAGAGAGAGAGAGAGAGAGAGAGAGAGAGAGAGAGAGAGAGAGAGAGAGAGAGAGAGAGAGAGAGAGAGAGAGAGAGAGAGATCTGCTGTGTTGAAGGTCACATTGTGAATTCATATTACACTTGAGCCCGTCTCACCCCTGCTTAGAAACTCGTTGACTTTCAATTTCTAACCCTCAGCACAGCCTGGTATCCTCATAGTACGCCTATATGCACTCACTCTGCAGATACGTGCGGACCGCGTAGACCACATTGTCAGTGCATCCGCTATAATGCCCCATACTGTGACAGGGTGTCCAACCAGCCAAGCGTTAAAACGTCGCCCACCTTGCGATCGCAAGCACCGGTCCAAGGCAGTAGAAGCAACTCCTCAAGTCAAGCTATTAATAATATAATAAAAAAACGAAAAAATAAAAAAAACAAGAAGGACATTCTTACGAACGACGGACCTACCGTGTCTGAGTGCAAGTCCTGCTGTTGACAGAGCCTGTAAAGAAAGGAAGTTTGTTCTTTGAGAAGGGTATGCCGCGTTGTGAGGAACACCGTGCCGCCGACGTTCAAGCGGACCCATTTCCCGCTGTTCCCCCCAGTGGGGTTGATCCCAGAGCCGTTCCCGATGCTCTGCGTTGCTATCCCGCTGGATTCAGTGGCGGTCGCCGTAGCGGTAGCCGTTGTTGTCGTGCTATCAGTTCCCTCGCTGTCTTTGTTGTTGTTATTGTTGTTGTTGTTGTTATTGTTGTTGTGGCCGTGGTGCGTCGTCTTCAGCATACCGACCTCTGATAAAGCATTTGGCACCGGTTCCCGTCTATCTTCTGTTGCCATTGGGGAAATTGTAACGGACACAAGTTGACGAAGACTGACGCGAATGTTCGCGTCCACAAGCTTCCTCCCGTTAAGGCAGGCGAGGATGCTCCGCCCTTTTCGGTCCAAACCATCGCCCGAACCAACCCGCCTCCGTATCAAGGATGTGTATACGAATCTGGGTGTTGTAGTTTTCTTTGGGCGTGGTTCCTGCACCAGTCGATGCTTGCTCTCATAGATCAACTCAGGCCAACACCCAGTCAACTTAAGTTTATTTTTATTAGGTCAATTCATGGTCATTCATGTCACGTTTCTCCCTGACAATCAAAAAAGTTATTTCTGTTATGCAGCTCTTTGAATTGAACTTTTGTTATTGGACAAAATAGACAAAATAGACCTTGACTATGCTACAACCTCTTCACTCTGCTAACTGCATAACCATATTTTGACAAATTCTTATACACCTTTTGATCAAATACATGTTGTGCTAACGTGTCATTATAATAATCTCACTTTCCGATAATAATATTAATAATAAATACAACAATAGGTATCCAGAGATACCCTCTGAATACCTAATTATTATAATAAATACTTCCTATAAGAGAGTGCCTTGTGGAGTTAACAAGGGTTAAATAAGTACAGTGTTAAAGGGAAGGGTGACACAGGTGATAGGAAGACATGTATATACAGTATGCCTATACATAGATCCGCCATCTTAGTGCTTGTTCACCATCGTCATAAGAGTAACAGCAACAGATGCTTGTACAGTATCTTTGGTCAAGAAGCATCAAGATGGCGGCATGAAATGTGTTTCAGGGACTTCAGATAACACGATAGAAACCCTTAACTACACCTATGTAGTTCTACGTCAGGGCTGGTGGAGAGTTGGCCGCACGGCGATAAAGGTGAAGTTGTAGGTTGGCGGTAGATCTTTATGCGCCGTGCCGTTGAACCATCGCCACGAGAACGGCCGCAGACCCCCCTGTGTGGTGGGACCGTTTATCACCTCGGCAACCAACTGTCGCGACATATGGTAGTCTGTTACCTGTACTGTGATGAAGAGAGAGTGAGGAGAGAGGTGTGTGTGTGTGAGTGGGGGGGATGGAGAGGTGGGGTAATTGTTCAATTAAAGTGTGCGTGTGAGTAATTACAGTGTGTGAAAGTGAGCGAGAGAGAGTTGGAGGAGGAATGAGAGAGGGATAGGTTACCAAAATAGCAATACATTGTCAAGACTGGCTTATAAATAATTGAGTTACACAGTATCTGACATTTAAAACTGTCCATATCGCTTTTTGCCCTTTTGATTTTCTTTTACAACATGACCATTAAAAAGAACAAAGGAAAAACACATCAATCCCGATAATAATAATAATAAAAATTCCTGAATGTTTAACAATGATAAATTCATCTGTGGAGTACTGAAGACTCCCTCAGGTGACCAGAGACATCATGACCCTGATCTCGGTAGGATAACAGTAACCTCTGACCTTTGTGTCATAACATCCACCTGGGCGCGCTCTGCGCAGCTTTAGGTCGTCACGGCAACAGATGGTTTTGCATGGATGTCCTCTGGTATAGGGATCACGCTTGTAGTCTGCAACAAAGGATGGACTGTTCCTACTCGTATACTGTAGCAGAACAACACACTGTACAAAGGCTAAAAATACACCACTCTTACAAGATGTTTTTGATAACATACATACATATATATATATATATATATACATACATACATACATACATACATACATACATACATACATACATACATACATACATACATACATACATACATACATACATATAATTTACAGAAAATAACTGCAGGCAAAAAAACAACTCAGACTTAAAATAATGCATATTTTTCTGGATGGTAACAGTAAACATGTCTCAAAAACATAGAAATATACGAGATAGTAATCATTCATTTCTTTTGGAAAAATAACTATAATCAAGAGCAACATAACTGCTTGGGTCAAAGTTTGTGGCGCCGAAAATAAAGTAAACAGAAAGCGAAAACTATAATGGAAAAAGACTGTGAGGATCATGTGAGTGAGAGCTTCCTGCCAGAGAACCAATGAGAGCCAAGCAACCAAAGCACCTACTGTTGTATCTCATCATGTGTTTCAGAGAGATCAAGCTAGAGACCCTGGACTGATCTCGACGCAGGATCTTTGCCCGGGGGCAAAGGTCATAAGAGAATTCCTCGCCGTATCTGCGCCACATCACGCCGTACCCGCTCAGGTTGTAGATGTCGGCGTGGAACGGCACATTGTACGACGGCCAGTAGCCTGTTCAAATATGTGTGGGGTAGAAGTCTCTTATTAGGGTGTCCTCTTTTAGATAAAGTTTAGGCACAAGTTTAACAACATTGAGTTGTACTGTTCTGTGTTGTACACAATATAATCTGTTGAGTTCCTTCTTCTGTTAAACACATCATCAAACGCATTTTAATAAGGACTTTTGCATGCCTACAACTAGACTGCGGATATTGTCTAAAAACCCACAACCATACACCGGTTAGCCCTACACTACCTACCCCCCTGTCCTACCTCTGCGTAGGGCCTGGGTCTGGTCTGAATGGAGGACCTTCCCAGGGATCTGCTCCACAACAGTCAGGGCCCCGTCCTCCATGCTTCGGCCAAGGGACACCTTGTTCAGGTCCAACACCATGTACTGGCTGTTGTAGGTGCCTGGGATGCAGAGAAAGAGAAAGCAGGCTTGTTTAACACCACCTTAATTCTCCATACTATAGCAGAGTACACACTATTGCGTAATAGGCCTCCATAACATACAGCTGTTGCATGACATAACCTGTCTATCGCCGACATAAGTGCGGCCCTCTCAAGCCCTTTTGGGACTGGCAATCACTGTAACTGTAGCAGCCTTCCAAATAGATGTCCCTTAATCTGTTTAGAGGCCAGGAAGTGCTGTGCTCCAGGGCATGTTTTCTGGGACATATTCCCTCAGCGCTCCAGGCCAGGGTCGGACCCCTCATTCAGAAACAGGAAGCTATAGTGCTTAGAGTGTATGTGTTTAAGGGGAAGTGGGGGGGCGGACATTTCTGGAAGGATGCATGTTGTGTCAGTGCTTGGGTAATCAATGTTAGAAACACACTTCACATGGCGTCCTATTCTCTAGCCTCCATAGCAACAAATGACCAAAGACCCAGGGCAGATGATGCATTTACATACACAAGGGTTACGGATTATAATAACAAGGAGAGGAGGAAGCGGAGATCTGGAGGAGAATCTGAAACTTGACATTTCCATTTTAATGGAAGTGCATTTTTAATGGGCTGGAATTACTTGTTGACTACTGAGTGAGTCATTTATTCGCTGTTGTTTCGGGATGATGATTCCACTTGTCTCCCCGTGTGCTGACTCAGCTCAAGATTAAGATCCCTCTCTCACACACACACACGCGCACACACACACAGACACGCACATGCACACACACACACACACACACACACACACGCGCGCGCGCGCACACACCTGAGTTGTAATTGGAGAAGACGCGGGCCCATTGCTCTCCGCTGAGAGCCATGGCGTTGGCCAACCGCACCCTCTGCCAGGCCAGCAGAGAGTGAGGGGTGAGCAGGGAGAAGAGGGAGACGTTGAAGACCACGTTGGTGGTCTGAGTGACCAGGAGACCGCTACCCAGGAGGTAGAAGTCATCCAGGGAGGACAGCAGTCCTGCGGGGAATGACGCACAACAAAGGTTCAAAGTGCACTGTGGGTAGGGAGGGAAGGGAAAAGGACCAGATCGGGGAGGATGAGATTAACTAACAATTGTGTATAAAAAGTGAGGCACCGTTTTTTGGTGCTGCTTTTTGTCAACCTTGCTCATTCTCTACAATCCCTGTAATGATTGATTTAGGCACGCCAAGTAAACACATGCATAAACACCATGCATGAACCATGAGCAGCATTAATGTCCAAGAAATGCTTAAAAATGTGTAGTTCAGAACAAGACAAATATATACAGGTGACTAACAAATACAGGTGAGGATTATACAATTATCTTATGCAAAAAAAGTACTTCCATTAACTACTTATGTATGTTTAGCACCTTTCAATAGAGGAGAGAGAGAACATGATACAGAACGAGAGAGAGGGAGCCAGAGACCGACAGACAGAGAGAGCGAGAGAGAAACAGAAAGACTGAGAGGGGAAGCAGAGCCATTTATTATTTATTTTATTTTCTCTTTTGCACTTTAGCAGAATGTTACTCAGAGATTGGACTATACAGTTTATATACACTGTATAAACACAGTATAAACTAAGCTAAAAAGACAAATGTGTGTATACATTTTTTTTAACACATAAAAATGTAAGCAAGGTTGTTTAATGCCCGTACACATAAAACAAATATGTTACACAGGATGTATACATGTTGTCTGTGAATGTGTGTATGCGTGCAGGTACTTGTATGTGACTGGGTGTGTGCGTGAATGCATTTGTACCAGGGTAGCTGCTGAAGGACATCTTTGCAGCGGCTGTGTGTTGACCAGAGATCCGGAGGTCCCAGTGTTTGTAGATGCGCATGCTGGCAGCGTAGGTGAACCAGCTAGAGTGAGCAAAGAGCAGGTTCTCAAAGCCCGCCAGCACCTGGGACAGACACAACACACGGGAGGTATGGTACATTGTGTTTGTCTATGTGTGTATGTGTCTGGGTGCCTCTGTGTTTGTGTGTGCAAGTGCCTCTGGTGTGTGTGTGTGTGTGTGTGTGTCTGCCTGCTTCTGTGTTTGTGTGTGTGTGTGTGTGTGTGTGTGTGTGTGTGTGTGTGAGTGTGGGTCTGCGTGCTTCGGTGTGTGTTCCTGTATGTATGTGTGTGTGTGTGAGTGCATGTGCCTGCTTCTGTGTGTGTGTTTGAGCCTACGTGCCTGTATGTGTTTGTGTGTTGGGTGTGTGTGTTTGTGTCTGTGTGTGTGTGTGTGTGTGTGCACCCATGACATGCGACACTGCATGAATGTCCACCGTTTGTATTCCAGTCCCCACACATTGCCCCCTCCTTCCTGAAGAGCAGGACAGGACGTGAAGCTTCTCCTGCATCTCCAATTCCAATGGGACGCTCACACACACCCAACCACAGGACCTCACTAGGTCACCGATTACCGCCTGCCTGCTTTTCCCAAGCACTGTGCCTACCACTCAACCCCCGGGGGCCTGGAGGGGGGGGGTGGGTTGGCCTGACCTTTATAAGAGCAGTGCAGTGGCCCATTCCTGGCATTCTCCACGGCCCCGTCCCCGCACTGGAGGACTTGGAGCGGGGAGTCAGGGCAGGGACTAGGTCCAACAGGTCCCCCATCCCATTCAGAAACTGTACCGCTAGAAGAGACAGCGGCTACAGGGGAGCGGAGGGGAGAGGGGGAGAACACAGGCGTTGGACAGAGAATACGAATGGGACGAGTCGATTTGAGGTTGATGATTCAGCAAGCGCATGCACAGGCACAAACACACACACACACACACACATACAATGGCCATATGGAAACTCTTGCTCAAAACAGACTGACATGCACAGACACACAATCGCATGTACGCACGCATGCACACACACGTACGTACGCACACACAGAAACACACACACACACACACCAAAAACCTCAAGTCCCACAAATTCAAGCCCAATACACGTGAACACACAATCAAGCATATTTAAGCACAAATACACAAAGGCAAAGACAATTAAACATGCAGCCACTCGCGCTGAAACATGCACACCTCCATTTGTTGGGTCTTCGACCAGTATGTAGCTCCGGCCTGCAGACCGTCCAACTGAGCAAGGATGAGTCCCATATGCCTCCACAAGATGTCACTGTTTCCCTTTAGTTTCACCTGCTCTCTGCTCCAGCAGTTCTGCTTGCTGTGATTAAATAAGATGTTGGCGAGTAAGTTCCAGTTTTGTGTGATGCGTTTACTTTAAACAAATATATATTTTTAGAATATTTCGTACGTCCATAACGTTAACTGAGTAATTGACCGTTAAATTCACGCTTTCGTTCATTTTCGTCCATATAGGCTACCTCAAAAAGCTTTCAACGGTATGAACCATTTCCTCGTCCTTTATCAGTTGTGGGTACATGTTGGAGTAGTGACTGAACATCTGTCTGAAACAAAGAAATTGTGATATTTTAAACGTCGAACCAAACGGTCTCCCCCAAATGCACATGGTCGCTGCACCGTGTTCGACCAGACCACTCACCTGGCCGTCAGGAAGCCCTCCAGGTAACCCGCCAAAAAGTAAGTGGTTTCATCGGTTTGTTTTTTTCCTCCGTACCCTGCACGGACTTCCAACAACCCCCACCCAGTCAGGAGGAGGGTATCATTATAGAACCCATAGGCACCCCCATCTAGCGTGTCCATCACCCCCTCCTTCAGAATTACACTTTTCTGGGCCTCGTTCCAGTACGCAGTAGCCTCTTGGAGATCTACCGTAAAGGATGATGATTAGAGTTGGATAACGATTATATAAGATTACATAAGATCACTAATCGGACACAAATACGTGCTTATATGTGGCTAGCATGTTTCTAACATTGTAAACCGAGATACTGTGAAGAAAACAAAATTATATTCAATACAGTTGGCAACTAATGTCAAACTTTTCAAACAGATTCATCGTTCCAATTCAATCAATTATTTTAGTCACTTTAAAAATGAAAACGTTTATCACATTAGTACTTAAATTCTATAGGCCTACCATATGTGGTTAAAGCCTGCGAATAAACAAGTTAACGAACTTATGAAAATATTTTTGGGAATAAAATGTAATAGAAATTGACCTGTACTTACGATTAGTGTGTACAAAAGCATAGAAAGCGAAAAACAACACACAACGTTCGACACTCTGCACCTCCATGTACATATCAGAGGAACATAGCCGTGTAGGGCTGAACTAATGATTTCCGTTCTTTCAAAAGATTACATTGCCTCGATCGACATAACGCGCTGATTAAGTGTTCTGTAGCTGTAACATTTGTTTTTGTTTTTGGTATTGTCCTATCACTAATCAGAAACTATGTCCATGTTTCAGTGTGAGAGAAGATAAAATAGTACCACCCCAGATGGGACTCGAACCCACAATCCCTGGCTTAGGAGGCCAGTGCCTTATCCATTAGGCCACTGGGGCACGATACTACCCTTCAATTTATGGCTATATTATAGTTAACACCAGAGCCATAACGGATTTTAGAGTCTCATTCAATTGCAAAGACACATGTTATTTTTAAAGGTAATTTAATTGAATAATCTACAAATAAGCAACGTATAGATATATAATACATTTTAGATGGCTTCGAGATCACCATGGTGATTTTCCCGTTTCTTAGTTCAAACTACTATTGCATACCAATAGGGGTATTCCGGTCACCGTATTACACATTTTACATTATATGTGCAAATAAACCATAGCATACTCTCGAATAATACTGAATTGTGGAGTCATTTTATATATTGTGTATAGCGATGACTATTTGAAAACATCTTCGAATTAATTGCCTGCGTGTAAATGTAAAAGGCCTCTACTTTAAGTAATGGCATCGTCGCACATGCGCTGTTGTCGATGTGCTACGCTGTTGATGTATTTTCTGTTGTAGAGGACATGTTCACTTTATTCAAACATTAAACACATTTCTAGGGCTAAATGGAGGTAATTGTATAGCATTATTCAACAACGTTTCAAGTAGGCCATCAGTGACAAACACCATTTTGTATTAAACTCCAGGTATGATTAGTTTATTCTGCAAAAAAAGCATTGTAGTTAGTTAGCCTAGCGCTATTTCAGTTATTCAAGTAAATGAACCCACTGGCTATTGTGTAACGTTTATTCTGTTTAGACATTCAAGAAATCGTTGACGAATATGCCGCTCTTTGGGAATACATTCACCCCAAAGAAAACCCCACCTCGAAAGTCTGCATCCTTATCGAACCTCCATACTGTAAGTGAATACTACTGACTCCTGCAGAAACACATAATGTGCAGACGACAACGTTTTGACTTTAATTCGCTCTGGTTTTAGTTGGACCGGTCAACGAGGGAGGTGGAATTGGGCCTTGAATATGGGGTTCCGGTGATGAACATTGGAGGCCAAAGTTTAAAATTTGAAGAGGGGCAGTGGACTTCAGGTAATGACTATTTTGAATATCCATCTAGCCAAACCGACAATAACATGCACATCATCAACCAGTAACCCACCCTTGTCAATACAATACTAGAGATAATGAATTGCATATCTATTTTTCCCGCTCTGTTTCCTCATGTTGTATGCAGAGTCTGGCGGAACTGTGTCTAGCAAAGAAATGCAGAGGCTAAAGAAGAGGAATCTGCAGCTGGAAGAGGAAAACAACCTCCTCAAACTGAAAATTGACCTCCTGTTAGACATGGTGAGGATTTAGCAAAGACCTTAGACCCACCCTTGAGTCAAATAAGCACATGCAACAACCCCAATGTCTGCAGGCTATCTTTAGGCATCATTGAGAAATGATGCCACTAAATAGGCAAGTCTCCATCTAAACTATGCAAGGTGTACTTGCCCGGCCTTTATATATAGAACAGAGGTTCAGGAAGCAGCTGCTTAGCATCAAATAAACATTTGGTCATTGGCAGACACTTTTTTCCAAAGCTCCTTCAAAATAATTTCTAGAAAAATCGAGACCGGTAGGATGCTCTGCTTTTGTCTGGTAGTCTGCACTATCCTTCCTCACTATTCTGTGTTTCCAGCTGTCTGAAACCACGGCCGAGTCCCACCTGATGGAGAGGGAGTTGGAGGAGATGAAGATCCACCAGCGGAGGAAAAAATGAAACATCTGAAGGCTTGGAAATTACAACTCTATTCAACATTTGACTATTCAGAGTAGTTTCGGGATCAATGTAATGGAAATTGTCAATTTTATCCTGGGTCAGGATAACCTATACTGACATCTGTTCAAGGTTCATGGTTGTGTGTATTGTTTATCTAAAAGAAACATGTAGTTCAACTGTCAAGTTTATATGATTCATTGGTGAGGTTTATATAAAGCCATATTTTTACTTGGTAGAGATAGTTAACAATGAGCCATCGTGACAAAGGGGCATCTGGAATGTCCTGTGAGTTCTCGAATCTCTAGATTTGCCTTCTATTACTTTTATTATTGTATAGTCAATGTCGCTGATTGCATTCAAAGATATGTTTCATATTTATTTTCCACTTTAATAAAGAAATAGAGTTGGGGTTAACCCTAGCCCCAAACGTATTCAACAGATCTTTGGTTTGTACTTTTTGAACATTCATTGCGTTGAAATAATATTTTTTGCATGGGTTTGTTGGGCAACAATCATACATTCTAACGTGGTGATTCAACATTTTATGATGCAACATTGCTTGTTTGTTTATTCCTCACAACGTCTGCTTTGAATTCTCTGGATGGTTAACATACCATAGTTCATCCAGGAAAACGGTTTTTTTATTACTACACCGGTTTATGTTGGCATGCTTTACCCAGTATGTGTGTTCGGATGTTGAGGACTATTGTAAGTGGTCTATATGAAATCGCCCGTAGCCTAATCGAAACCGGACTGTTATTTTTTTTGTAGAATTTGCAACAAGCTTGTGAGTTATCGTGTTTATTTCACCAAAGGTCGAGTACATTTATTTATCCAAAAAATATACATCGTGCTTCTATTGGCTGAATATTGTCCCACGGCGCTGGCGTCACCGATCTCTCCGGAAGCGACGGCTGAAGGCTACTGGCAGCGGGAGACACGAAGGCGGCACTCTCTTGTCTTTCTTCCGAAAATACGTTAGCGATCGTCAGTGTACCGCAAAAACCCGTTCCACTATTTAGAAAGTCAAGATCTGATTGTAGACATGCCACGAGGCGGTAAGTATTTGCCAACAATACTTGGGAAAAACATTGACGTGCTAGGTTCTTGGTGAGCTAGCAGCTAAGCTAAGCCTGTTAGCTAGCTAACCGGCAAGTGAGTCACTATAAAAGTGTTGCAATCACTATTGGCTGAATAACTCTCCCGTTACTTACATGTCAGAGAGTTATGCGCTGGCGTCTGTTAGACATTATGAAAATATATTTGGCATGTGCATGAACAGCTGTATTACCACATCCAGAAGCACCATGTGGACTACAGAGGCCGCACCGTCAAAAATTCGGGTAGAGACAAGTGATCCAACGGGATGTCAGTGGTGTCTGAGTCGGGAATGCAAGAAAACGATTGTAAACCCAAACGTAGATCACTGATTGACTCGGTCATCGAACACATTGCGGCACACCAGCTGCTCGTCTCCACTCTTGTGAATTCTCTAATATTGGCTAGCGCAGTGAACGTCATTTGTGACTCACCTCCCAACTGTTATCGTGTTCTGTGTTGCAGGAAGAAAGGGCCACAAGGGCCGGGGAAAACAGTTTAGCAACCCTGAAGAGATTGACCGACAAATGCGAGTACAGAGAGAGTTGGTGAGTCAATCAAAAATGCACAAATTTGACGCATTGCATGTTGAAACATCCTCAGGTCTGTTGTTGACTCGTGTTTTTGGGGTACTGTAGGAGGCAAATGGTGGAGCCGAGAAGGAGGAATCTGCCGGGTCGGACGAGGATAGCAGCAGCGACGAGGACCTTGTACGTTTTGCGGCAATGGGCTTGTGTTTGTACGGTGTTATTAAACCACATGGAACGATCTATAGTTCAATTTCAGAATGTAATCTCTAGATTGTTCAATTAGTTGGTTTATACTGAATATTTTGCCCTACTGTTGTAGTTGTATAGATTATCTGTACTACTGTGGCTGCATAGTTGTATAAGAAGCCCATGGGTATTACAAATCTGACTACCAACCAACCATTCACTGTCGCCAATGGAAAATAAACGTTTTCTATCGTCATAGCAATTTCCATTACGAGAGGGTAAAACTTTCAATTTACATTGCTTTATATTAACTCGTTCTGACAGTCAAAGAAGAAGAGCGGCGTGGAAGGACTCATAGAGATCGAGAACCCCAACCGCATTTCCCAAAAGAACAAGAAGGTTACAGAAATCGACATTGAAGCTCCGAAAGAGCTCACACGCAGGGAACGGTAGGAGCACACACTTTCACACACGCTCACTTGCCTATAAGTACTACTTTATTATTCCGATCATACGGACGATGCATATTAAGGAGTGCATAAGCCGTTTTCTTAATAACGTTCCTGTCTGTGTGCCTCTGTATCCACGTGGCCCTCCCTTTTCAGAGAGGAGATTGAGAAGCAGAAGGCGAAGGAGCGCTACATGAAGCTCCACCTGGAGGGGAAGACGGAGCAGGCCAGGGCCGACCTGGCCCGCCTAGCCATCATCAAGAAACAGAGGGAGGACGCCGCCAAGAAACGGGACGAGCTTAAGAAAGGTGAGGGGGAGGTGTCACCTGCTGTTGCTGTGGGATACAGGTCACCGAGTGGGTGGGTTATGCTATATCCATAACCTCTGTTTAACTTTTGAATCAACTGTTAAATGCTTTTTAAAGAGACTCGACCATCAGTTACTCTAAAGTCTGGAGTCTCTTTTTTAACCTATAACAAAGGCACAGACCTCTATGGTTTTACAAAGTTGTTCTTTTTTTTTTGGCAATGTACAAAGAGGCTCTTATGGTTAGATATATTGAAATGCATATTTTAGTCGACTCTGAACATTGTATGTTGCATTCTGTCATACACTGTCATTAATGCCATGTCTTACTTTCTCTCTCTTTCTGTTTTGATCCAAAACAGATACAGACGAGTCGAAGGCGAAGCGCTAACCCCGGGACACATCAAGAATTGACAGGAACAGCCGGCTGAGAGGGACGGAGGGAAGGGAGAGAGAGATCGGAGATGGTGTACCAATACAAGGGGAGGTGTCTGCTCAGGTTGTCCTGTCCCTCCCCCAAAAATATAGATCAACCAGGGAGATGAAAGTTGAGCCTCCCAGGCAATGCAAAGCGGACCGGGGTGAATAAAGGGAGGGATGGGTCAAATGGAGATGGAGAGAAATGGAACACCTGGGATGCCTTTTTCTTTTGTTACTTTTTTCCTTTTGGTTTTTTTTCTATTTTAAAATAACGGTAGCTCAGAATGTTGAGAGACGACGATGGCAGGCGTTCCAGGGGCTTGTGGCGTTCCTCGCTCGCCGTCCTCGCTCACCAGGGTCACCCATTCTTAAAGCTGCTGGAATTCTTCCATTCCTTTCGGTCCATCACATTTCCTTTTTCCCTATTCTTTTTTTATGCGTGGTCTGCTGCATGGTCGGATGACCCTTGGGTGACGGGTGAAGAGCTTTTGTAGCCCCTCCCGTCTGTTCTGGGGGATAAGGGATATGGTGGATACATGTATAGAGGTGTTTGGTATTTCTGGGCTTATTCCATCCAAGGTGGCACGCGTCTTTCTTAAAGCACAGTGTGCTGTAGCAGAGATGGATGCATGCAAGTCTATCTCATCTTTTGAAATGTTTAGGCCCAATCCCATTTCTATCCCTTACCCCTCCCCCTTGTTTTGAAGGGGGAAGGGGGAAGGGGTAGAAATGGGATTGGGCCTTAGTCTGTCGCCATCACCACCACCACTGCCCTTTTTGCACATGCTCTTTGGTGCGAACGTCACATGTTGGCTATTTTGGCTCCAAAGGGTGATGCTAGTGGATCCCAACTACCGCGTTGGTAACTGAGCAGCAGACCGGTTCCTTAAGGCGTTTTATGGCTCATAGCTGGGCCACTGCTGCTTGTCCTAGACTATTAATGTTGTGATCACCATCCCATGTAAACACCAACAAACCCTCACAAGACATCCAGATCCTATGGAAGGGTACATAGTAGGAGCACTTCATTTCGCATCCCCAAATTGCCCTGAATCGTTTGATATGCGGCCAAAATTAACATAATTTACACATAAGACGACATACTTTTTAATTTGGGTAGTTATTATTTCAATGGAAAATCAAAAAACTGCAAAAGAAGCCGCTCCTGTCTGACATGCCTTCGTGACCTTCGTTTCGACCTTTGTTTCTCCTTGGCCTCGTCTTCTTCAACAGACTGGACCAGGGACATCGACGCCTTGGAACGTTTACTGAAGACCAACTCACTGTCTCTCTCGGGTAGCCAAATGCCATGGTCAGACTATATATATCTATAGACGTTTATCTGGAAAGCCCTGAAGAGGAAAGCCATGTTCTCGTGGAAATTGCTGAAAGAATAATCTCATTAGTATATTGGTAAAACCATACAGTGTACAAAAATAGCCACAGTGTTTTTAAATCTCTCTGAGACTGAAATTACTTGTTCAATTTTTTTTTTCATGTTATACATTTTGATTTAAATAAATACATTGATAGATACATTACTGTCTTTGTTTTTGTTTTTTAATCTTTGCTAATGTAAGGTCTGTAAGGCCTATGATGGTTTGGACAATTCTTATTGAGTTTTTATAGCGCACATAAAATGATGATGGAATTACCCATTTACCATTTAGCCCGGGACGGATTAACTATATGGGCAACTGGTGTCCAGGGGCCAAAGATCGCTAAAAGGCCCAGAGCACACGCAGCATTTGTAAGATCTAATAGTACGTGAACTTACTGTCCCCCGCTGCACTACTCACAGTGCGACATGCTGCGAACTGACGGACCCAACAATTACGCGTGAAAAATGGGAGGATAGTTTGGTGAGAGCACCAAACGAAGTACTGTTACTTTTAACAGTAGGCATTTGTGCATATGTGAATTATGTTTTGTCTCTATTTAACACCACTTGAAGCATTGAATAGTTAGGCCTGCTCTAAATTACGCCTCTGTATTGAGTTCTATAAAAAAGTTATTGAACATAACTGATCATTAAGATGCACTTGATGATGATGGCCACAATGCGGTTACGTTTTTTGGGATCATGTAAAAATGTAAGCATCTTATAAAATAAATATTAACCAAACCTATAATAGAAAGTCTCAAGGAATGACACAATAGAGCAGTTTGCAAATGGTGATATATGACATCTACACAGCAGTGAGTGAGCTTGTTAGTTATTCTTTAACTGTCGTGAGTCATTTTGTGCTTCTTTTCTATTGCACGTTTCCCCTTTACCACTTGAGCGCAGCACTGAGTCAAAAGTAAACGGTGGTGTCTGTGGATAGCACAGCACAAACGTACCAGCATGCCAGACCCAGTCGTGCCATGCAGGTGAAGTTGAAAGATTAATTTAGTAGTATAGCATAAGAGCAGCCCCATAGCAACCCTATTATAAAATGCATGCTAATACGTCTACCACAGGCCAACTAAAAAAGGTATTTTTGGTTGCTTGTTTAAAAGAAGTAAAAATCGTTCAGTATAGCCATCATCATGCTATCGCCTCATTATTAACACAGCCAATTGTTCATCAACTATCAGCAGCAACAGCCCTCTGGCCCCAAAGAGCACAGATTCGTTTCCTCATTTAGATTTTCACATCCAGCTTATTCTCTTGCAGAGAGACACTCACAGAGACGGCGTTGTAGGAGTTTTTCTCGAAAACACGCTCCTGAAGCGCACAACATCTGTGGACACAATCATCACTAACTTTTAGCCCCATAGTTTCAAGCATAGGGTAGTGCAGTGCCAAAGCAACCCTTACTGTAGTAAAGAGACATAAAGAATCATGTATTTTGGTTCATCTTTTGAAATCACCCCAAGGTTACTAACTGCATGGTTTAATAACGACAAGCTCAATGTTCTATTGTTCAACCTAACAAGCCTTGCTATCCATTGATGCTTTATAAGTATGCCTATCCTAACTTTAGTTGTGTGCTTACTTCCACATTGAACAGCAAAGCTATGCAGCCATTGCATATGAAATCTCTCTCTCTCTCTCTCTCTCTCTCTCTCTCTCTCTCTCTCTCTCTCTCTCTCTCTCTCTCTCACCCCCCCCTGCTCTAGCTGATGTATCTCATCTGTTGAAACTTCCTCATTCTGTGTGATTCCGGCGTGCTAGTGGAGGCATGAGTGCACTTCTGAGACCACAGAAAAGCGTTTTAAAAAGTTACAGGGGATTTTAAAGCAAAACGCTCGGTGCCCAGGCCAAGACCCCAAAGCAGACGACCTGCTCCTACGCCTTTCTGATGCATTAGTAGGTTGTCTGGGCCCCGCGGTGGAGGACATTTTGAAGCCCATTTTACCGCCGGTGGCAGAGGGAAGGAGAGGGAGAGAGAGGGAGAAACGACCAGGCAGTTGGTGGTTTTGGGTCAACTGCAAGTATGCTAAATATACTGAAGCAGCTGGGCTCCGGTGGGAGGTACAGTACGATCACTACAGCTACACGCTAGTTATAATTCATTTAAATGTATAAATCATCATCATGAGTTCGTCTGGATTCAAGTTGTTAGACACTATTTCAAGATATTGTGTGTCATAAAGTATCATTTCTTTGAAATGATGGCTCTCTATATATTACTTTTGTTCATATACATTTTGTTCTACTTGGCTCATTAACTATAATTGTCGGTGACCTTTTAAAATTGTATTTGACTAAAGCATTACTGTTGCCTCAATGAGGTTCTTTGTTCTTGGAGGTGTGTCTGTGTTCACGGTCTGTGAGTTCATCAAAAAATCTAAAAAACTATTTGAGCATGGAGAGTATGAACGACTTTGAGGCGCGAAGCTCATGAAGCCGAGCTCAGTACATGACGTGTGCAGTGTGGTTTGGTAGGCATCATTGACTCATACGATGCCAGAATCCTGCAGCTGCAAGAGCACAGCATCCATTTGGCACGCTTCCTTCTTGTCACTTTCATTTCACTCAAAATAAGTTTGTTTATTTGGACAAAGAAACGCAGTAACATTACACAACGTAGTTGTGTGTGTGTGTGTGTGTGTGTGTGTGTGTGTGTGTGTGTGTGTGTGTGTGTGTGTGTGTGTGTGTGTGTGTGTGTGTGTATACATGCACACAACTATGTTGGTGTAATGTAACTGCGTTTCACACACACACAAACACACACACACACACACACACACACACACACACACACACACACACACACACACACACACACACACACATATAAACACACAATGTTCATAAAGACACAAAAGACAAAACAACCAGCGTGTTGACAGGCTACTCATAGAACATTTGTGTTTTACTGCTAGACTGAACATTGAAATAACAGGAGGCATGGGGAAAAGTGAAACGAGATTGATTTGAAAAAAGGGAAGTATATAGTGTTTCAAAGATGATGGGATCCCCTCATACTATTTGTTTTGAGTCATTCGATCTCGTGCCATATACTTTGTGTAATTCATCCACACACACACACACACACACACACACACA
>NC_044065.1:12434842-12459842 GCF_902167405.1 Gadus morhua
GTGTTCAGGTGTCAGACCAGCAGCGGCCCTCAAGCGAAGCAGGAAGGACTGAGGGAGGAAGTGGAGGAGGCCTGGAGGAAGTTGGACAACATTAAAGTAAGAGCAGTTATCACTTTAACCAGCTTCAACAAAATACAGCGTGACTGGCACGCTTGAGTTGAGTGCATCGAATCAACTATTTCCCCACATACGTTTTTATTGAGTAGTTAGGAATCTTGGGCATAGATGCCTACAGAGATTAGTATGTTTATTTGATTTAATTGTGGAAATGAAACCAATCCATAA
Organism: Gadus morhua; assembly: GCF_902167405.1. NCBI lineage: Eukaryota > Metazoa > Chordata > Actinopteri > Gadiformes > Gadidae > Gadus > Gadus morhua. The sequence continues at coordinate 12,435,128 of NC_044065.1, forward strand.
ATCATGACCATTGTATAACAGGTATATCAGGTTAAATTCTATTTTTTAAGGTTGTTGTTCTTTTGTGTGTTAAGGACGAGTACTCCGCCGACTTGTATCACTTTGCAGCTAAAGAGGACGACTATGCTAACTACTTCATCAGCGTGAGTTGGTTTCGTAAGATGTGGTGTCTGGTCTATTTTTGGTTGTACACAATATCAAATTGTGCTCAGTGCTTAGTTTTATCCATTGTAGAAGAAGAGAAATACAATACAAACCCATGTTACCCAGCACTATCAGAAATGGTTTACACTTTATCAGTCTGTTATCTTATTTAGGAAGACATTATATTAAGCTATTATACTTGTAACTATTTGATTGTAGTTGTTGCAACACCTGCTAATAATTTTGCATTTTTGACGTCTGATTCAGCTGTTGGAGCTACAGGCAGCTTACCACAAAAGTTCCCACGAGTTCCTAGAAAAAAACATCAAGGAGCTCAAAGATAACCATAGCCACAAAGGTATAGTTTATAGTCTGTTAAAGATCTATAGCTCAATGAACTTGAGTATCATAATGTCATGTTTGTGTGTGTGTGTGTGTCTTTGTGGGGACATTTCAGTATGAACATATTTGTGTTCTGTTGGTGTTTGTGTGTGTGTGTGTGTGTGTGTTTATGTGTGTGCATGTGTGTGTGTGTGTGTGTGTGTGTGTGTGTGTGTGTGTGTGTGTGTGTGTGTGTGTGTGTGTGTGTGTGTGTGTGTGTGTGTGTGTGTCTGTGTGTGTGTCTGTGTGTGTGTATACATGCAGATCCTCTGCAGATGGTGTCTAACAAGAAGGTGTTCGGGGAGCCGCTCCTCTCCCACCTGGCCGCCGGCCCCAGGGAGATCGCCTCGCCAATCCAGGAGTGCGTCCACATGCTGCTGAGGACCGGCATGAAGGAGGAGGTACTGGTCCTCAGTGTAGTCCCTCACATGGTCCTGACTCTGGGCTGGGATACGACCAGTAGAACCGAGGGTGTAACCCTCCCATATTAGCAAAGGGTGGATTTCTTACGTTGATTGCTTGATAAATCACCCTTAAAAGCATCACAATTCACTCCAAAGTGCTGTCCAGCAAGGAACATTGAAGCAGCTCAAAAACAGTGTTGCACTTGTTTGGAATGGAAACATTAACGATAGTTTGTAAGGGTCTGTGCGTGGGCGGGGTTGTGAGTTAAAATTTCATTTGCTGGGTTTGTTTCAGTTGGAATGAAAATCGATCTAAAATCTCACTTAAACTCTGCTTCAATCTTTTCATCTCAACCTATAAATCATGGTCTTACCTCTTTCTCTCTCTCTCTCTCTCTCTTTCTCTCTCTCTCTCTCTCTCTCTCTCTCTCTCTCTCTCTCTCTCTCTCTCTCTCTCACTCTCTCACTCTCTCACTCTCTCTCTCTCTCTCTCTCTCTCTCTCCCTCCCTCTCTCTCTCTGTCTGCAGGGTCTGTTTCGGCTGGCTGCAGCCGCCTCAGTGCTGAAGAAACTGAAGGGCTGTTTGAATCAAGGCACGGTGGACCACGAGGAATTCAGCAGTGACCCACATGCTGTCGCAGGTCAGGAGAAGGGGAGCACAAGCAGAAACAATCCCAGTGTACATAAAGGGGCTATATCTTTGGCCATGGGTTCGCAGGGGAGACCTATAAGCCCCTATTGACAGGTTTCTGGGCAAGGATCTTTGGTGCCGTTAACTGCGCTTGTCCCAAAAGCCAGGGATATATAAAAAAGAATTGCATACCGTGGGGTTCAATCCCTTGGAAAAGAATAAGACAGAGATGGATCGCAGACAGATAATTCTTTAAAAGGGCGGATTTGGTTCGTAATGTTGATGATTTGTCTGTACATAGATTTTCTTTAGTAGATGCTCCAGACTTTTCTATGCTAGACACATGTTAGCTATTACATCACATAACGGGCCGTACAATAGTTGGCCATTTGGACATAGCCTATCCAATATCCATTCATATTTAGGAATAACATCAGGATCTGGTTATGTTAGCCCATTAGTGCAGAACTATTTATTTCTGTAATCGTTGTAGAAGGATTTATGTGATGCCACCTGCCAAATCTTGCCACAAACCATATTCTCCCATAGGGATTATTATCGTTGATTCAAAGAGTACGCGATACGTTTAAAAAGTCCCATGCAGGTTCAATAATGAATGAAGGTTTCTAGTAACCCAGTTTACTAAAGGAAGCCTTCTACTCTTTCTTAGTATTACAACAGGGACAATTCTGTTATTTATTTGCGCAGTCAAATCATGGTCATCGAGTCAGTGATATTAGAATGACACATCACGTTTCTCCCCATGTTTGTAAACGGGAAACCCCGCTATGTGCAGGATACTCGAGTCATTGGCCAGCTGTGTTCGACTCCCAGCTGAAAAGTCCTCGGTTCAAACCCTTATGTCTGCCCTCTACCTGTGGCCTCAGTGAGCCAGAGGCCCTAGCCCCTACCTGCTCCTTAAGACATGTTTCTAAAAGGAATACACTTGGATTTGTCGATTTGGATAAATGGCAAATGATGTTCGTTGTCCATTATTCAGCAACCATAAATGTTTGTTTGGACAACATTAGACCGTCGCAATGTTGATTATGAAACAGAAGGAGATTGTACAATACATAAAGTCCCTGGATCAGTACTCTATGTTGATATATTTGCTTTGTTGTGTTGTTGCAGGAGCATTGAAGTGTTACCTCAGAGAACTTCCTGAACCACTCATGACTTTTGAACTTTACACCGATTGGTTTAAAGCTGCAGGGTGGGTATTGCCCCTTCCTTCGTATATTCTCACGATTGCCCAATTTTTTTCAGAGACCACGTGATGCGTTAATGTTAGCCTAACTATGCATCATGTTTCTTTTCTACCCAGGGAAAAAGAAACAGCAGATAAAGTGGAACAATTAAGAATTGTATTAAAGAAGCTTCCAGCAGAAAACTACAGTAACCTCAGGTATGTGAATCATTAAATGTAAATATCTCTGACAATTTATTCCATTCACAATCTATCCAAAGTCATGACAAATACAGTTCCCTTACTTTTCATTATAGACGTAAAGGATTCTATGAGAATTACTTTCCATACTATAGGGTTAATGTAATGGGGTTTCTTAGATTATACTGATTATTGCCTCATACGTAACACTCGGGTACAACAGACACTTACGAATTTGATCTGTTTTTCCTCCTGTTGTCCTCCATAGCAAGCCACATGTTTGTTCACATAGTAAACCCAGATGATTCTCCTCCCTCTAAGGTACCTGGTCCAGTTCCTGTCGCTCCTGTCAGAGCAGCAGGCGGTGAACAGGATGAGCCCCACTAACATCGCCATCGTCCTGGGGCCCAACCTGCTCTGGCCCCGAACAGAAGGGTCAGTACCAGGTCTTCACTCACCTGTCTACCTGTAACCAACTCACCTGTCTACCTGTAACTAACTCACCTGTCTACCTGTCCTTAACTCACCTGTCTACCTGTAACTAACCCACCTGTCTACCTGTAACTAACTCACCTGTCTACCTGTAACTAACCCACCTGTCTACCTGTAACTAACCCTCCTCTCTACCTGTACTCACTTACCTATCTACCTGGACCCTCCTTACCTGTCTAGCATCTACATGTGCCCTCCTCTGTCCTCTCCTCTGCTCTCCTCTCCTCTCCTCTCCTCTCCTCTCCTCTCCTCTCCTCTCCTCTCCTCTCCTCTCCTCTCTCCCTCCTCTCCTCTTCTCTCCTCTCCTCTCCTCTCCTCTCCTCTCCTCTCCTCTCCTCTCCTCTCCTCTCCTCTTCTCTCCTCTCCTCTCCTCTCCTCTCCTCTGCTCTCCTCTCCTCTCTCCCTCCTCTCCTCTCTTCTCCTCTCCTCTCCTCTCCTCCCCTCCTTCCCTCCCCTCCACTCCACTCTTGTCTTGTGTCTAATTTATACATGCTGTGGCAGGTTGGCTTGACATTCTAAACCCACACATCTTCAAGTGACACACTTGAAAAAACCCACAGTTGAAGTCTTCCTGTTGTTCTTTGTCTCTGCACTAATCCCCCCACCCACACATCACTCTCTCACCCATATCTCTTAGTTTCCCTCTCTCTCGTCAATCGAGACCAACCGCACAAATACCACTTCCTGGTTGCTGCCCCTCCTTCTCTTACCACTTCACACATTCCTAACTGTCTGCCTCTCTCTCTCTCTCTCTCTCTCTCTCTCTCTCTCTCTCTCTCTCTCTCTCTCTCTCTCTCTCTCTCTCTCTCGATCTCTCTCTCTCTCGATCTCTCTGTCTCTCTCTCTCTCTCTCTCTCTCTCTCTCTCTCTCTCTCTCTCTCTCTCTCTCAGGGAGATCGGGATGTTCGATATGGCCGCTGCCTCCTCGGTGCAGGTGATGGTGGTGGTTGAGCCTCTCATTCATCACTGCAGCAGCCTCTTCCCTGAAGGTAGAACGCACACACTCACACGCACAGACACACACACACACACACACACACACACACACACACACACACACACACACACACACACACACACACACACACACACACACACACACACACACATATATAAACACACACACACACATGCATAGACACACAAACTAAAAAACACACGCCAAATAGCACCCTATTATAAAATTATATATATGAACAAAACGCTGATGTGAACGTCACCTTCCCCTTCTTTATTCCAGCCGCCTCTTTTGAGATCCTGCCCCCCCAAGGGAGCGAAGCCGGTTCGACCCCACCGGCCCCTGAGGGCCACACCTCGGCCCAGGAGAAGAAGATGGCAGTGAGAAGCACCTCCTGCTGCTCCACGGCCTCCTCCTCCTCGTCCTGCAGCGCCTCCTCCCACAACCCGCTCTCCAGCAGGAACAGGTACCCCCACTCCTTATGGGGACCCCAGCCTCCACGGGGCCCCGGGTCTTCCCTGGTACCCCCAACGGCTGCTTTGATGATGGGGATCAATTATGAGGACGAATATATGAGAGAATAAGAATGATTTGAAAAATAGAAAGATGTTGGATCGGCAAAAAGGATTTGCAATGAATGATTTTAGGACTGTGTGTGTGTGTGTGTGTGTGTGTGTGTGTGTGTGTGTGTGTGTGTGTGTGTGTGTGTGTGTGTGTGTGTGTGTGTGTGTGTGTGTGTGTGATTGTGCGTGCGTGCGTGTGTGTGTGTGTGTGTGTGTGTGTGTCTTTGTTTGATTGTTTGTGATTGTGTGCATTTGGCAAACTACCCCCAATCTCCATTGACTCTCAGTCCATCCAATCCATAGCCATTTACATTTATTAATTATTATAATGTTTTGATCTGATTCTTAGTTTGTAAAAAATACTTCCTCTGTAGCACATCCCATGATCTGAACCTGAGCTGTTCCTGTGTCCCCCCCCCCCCTCCAGCACGGCGTCCCAGGACAGCGGCTTCTCCTCCTCCCTGGTGAAGTCCCCCAGCGAGCTGAGCCCCCGGAGAACCACCTCCTGGGACAGCCCTCAGCCCGGCGGGCCCCCGTCCTTCTCCTACCACCCCGGCCCCACAGCCAGGACCCAGGGGCCCACTCCGGCCGCCAGAGCGTCGGTCCTCCTTCAACCCCCGGCGCCCGCCAATAGCCCCTTCCTGAACCCCGCCCAGAACCCCTTCCAGAACCCCGCCGTGGACCCGGATCAGCCGCTGGAGCCACCCGGCTCCCCGCAGGCCAGGGTGAAGGTCGCCTCGCCGTACAAACGTAAGTCCGTCTCCCCGACCCGAGCTCGGCCACGTCGTTCAATTCGAAATTCTATTGCTCACATACAAGTCCCGTCGCGCTCTGGCCCCCCGCGACCTCCTCGTGACCTCCCCCCCCCCCCCCAACACCCCCCTGCGGTCCCTCTGGTCCTCTGACAAGGACCAGCTGGCTATTCCCCGCACGAGACTCAACACCTTTGGGGATAGGGCTTTCTGCGTGTTCGCCCCCCCTTAGTTGAATCAGCCCCCCCCCCCCCCCCCCCCCCCCACATCCACTGTGCTCCTTCCGTGGAGACTTTCAAAAAGTACACGAAAGCACACCTTTCTCTGAGGCCTGTGGCCTCTGACTCACGAGCCCACACAGCGCCTTGCGGAGTTCCCACTCTCACTCCCTTGCCTACACACACAGCCTCACCTCCCACTCTTGTGAAGCGACCGCGATCATCCTGTAGGGCGCTTTATGAAATAAATTATTACTATTATTATCATGGCTCCTGCTGTTGAGCTATTTGTGCTGGCTCTGAGTCAGAGCATGTGGGGTTCAGAAGCACCCTGGTTAGGGTGCTCTCCCCCCAGTTAGAAGCACCCTGGTACGTACGCGTCACTCAGATGCCATAATGCTCAATGATGAGTCGTTCTACTTTGTGATTACAGTTCAGTAGGTTTCCACATAAGTTCTGATGCATTGTGTAAAGCACTTATTATCAATGTTACGTTTATGATGATTCATGATGAACTTCCTGTGTGGACATCCTGAACTCTTACTTGTGATTTAAGCAATGATTTAAGAAATTCTTAAAAAAGAAACAAGAAGTCAAAGCCACTGCTTTTATATAAATGTTATAAATGGTTTAAGCAGGCGTTACCCGTGGCGTGCTGGTCCTGAGATGCGCTGACAGTGCACACACAGCCATGGCATCATAGCCTCCGTTTGGCCATAAAGTTGTTGAGGACGCGCAGCTTGTGCACCATCACTTTCCAGCAGTCAACAGTCCTACAAATGTTTTTTATGAACAGTGCGTGAGGGCCCTGAGGAAGTACATTCTGGTTTTGCCCCAGCCCCACTGTAATGCACGGCACTATGAATCAGGTATCAGACACCTTCCTCAAGGAGGCCTACAGAGAGACTGCGGGCATTTTGGTTTGAACCTAGAACTTTGTTGGCCGGAAGTCAAACCCCCCTAACCACCTCTCTCAACCCTCCCTCCCTCCCCCCCCTCTCTCAACTCTCCCATCCTCCCTCTCAACCCTCCCTCCCTCCCTCCCTCTCTCAACCCTCCCTCCCTCCCTCCCTCTCTCAACCCTCCCATCCTCCCTCCCTCTCTCTCTCAACTCTCTCTCTCTTCCCCTCTCTCTCTCTCTCTCTCTCTCTCTCTCTCTCTCTCTCTCTCTCTCTCTCTCTCTCTTCCTCTCTCTCTCTCTCTCTCTCTCTCTCTCTCTCTCTCTCTCTCTCTCTCTCTCTCTCTCTCTCTCTCAACTCTCTCTCTCTCTCTCTCTCTCTCTCTCTCTCTCTCTCTCTCTCTCTCTCTCTCTCTCTCTCTCTCTCTCTCTTCCTCTCCCTCTCTCTCTCAACTCTCCCATCCTCTCCCCCCTCAGCGAAGAGGTCCTTCGTTCAGAAGAGGCCCGTACAGCCCGATGAGAAGGTGGTGGTCCAGTACACTAAACCCAGAGACCCTCTGCCACACCCCGGATCCATCGGCACCCCCAAGCCCCCCTTCAGCACCAAGCCCTCCACCCCCACCCCTCGGCCACCCCAGCCCCCGGCTGCGGGGCCACAGCCGGCACTTGGGGGCCCCCGGCCGGCTCTGTCCTCCCTCCCCAGGAAGCCCCACATGAAGAGGTCGGAGGTCAGAGCTCCCAAGTGCCCCCCGCCTCTGCCTCCCCTGGCGGAGGTGAAGCAGTAGAGGTAGAGAGCGGAGCGACCGGGTTCGATTCCCTTCCTCGCCACGCGTCACACACCCTCCCTCAACCACCGCTCAACCACCTATTGGGTTTGGTCCACATGCTGAGGGTTTTGAAGTATTATGTTCTGTAGAAGTAAGATGGTTAAAAACACCTTTTAGTGCCAGTTAGTTCGAGGCTTGATCTTTCAGTATTGTATCGTTGCAACCAACCTTCCTTTTTTTTTTACAAAAATAAAATGTGTGTGATGTAAATCAAAATGAAATTTTCCACTCTAATGAAAACATGTTTATTGTACATTTCTGGAAGTAAAACAAAGGCAGTCCATACTTTTATTTGTGTTTTTTCTTACTCACTTGGCACGGATGTTTTGGCTGGTCAGCCGGTCTCAGCGCACAGGGGCATAGTGTACATTTCTTAAATCTTAAAATATCATGAATAGTCCCTTTAACGTAATATGTAAATTGTACATGTGAATTGCAGGTGCTCTTAAATACACGTTTAAGGGGAGGTCGTTGTATGTTCTATAGTAGAAATATAATGGTTGTTATACACATATAAACCTGCAGATTTCACCACAAGACGGTTCTTTGGTTTTCTTCGGTTATCTTTGTATAAAAGCTCCTGAGAATTTAGAATTCGACTCATGTCTCCCTTATTGTTCTCCTTTTTGGCCCTTGTGTGTTTCCCTCTTTTAGTGTATTCTGAGTAACACATTAACAGCTAACTGTCCTTCTGTGGCCGTACGTCTCATCGGAGAGAGCTGCTCGCCACTCTGTCAAAGGAAGTCAGCATGGCGATTATATATACAATATATATATGCACATATATATACTATATATATATATATGTATGTATATATAGAGATGTAACATCTTGTTGTAACATCCTTTTTGTGGCCCAAGACTTACTTCTTCTTCTGCCTCCTAGTTTCACCATCCTACTGTACAGATTTTATTCGCCTATCTCTGCTGTTCATGAGAGCTGTCAGTTGAGGAAAGCAAGCTGGTCTGTTTCTTTTCACTTACCATTCATATTTTCCTATGTTCCTTCAGTCGGTTCCGATTATAAACGTAGTGTTTTGTGAACTTTCACGGGCATTCTTGCAACCAAATGTCTTTTTTGTAGGAGTGGCTGCATAGGAAACGTGACCCACATTCAACGTCTGAAAATAATATTCCAAAGAATTACAAAGGGACGGGCCATTTTTCATATATAGTCCTGTCAACAGAAGGCCCATTTTAAAAGCTACTGATTTGAATAGAATTATGCGTGGAGTTTAGCTAGATAGTACAATATCATATGCGTCAGGCGTCCTGACACTCAGTACAACCTCAGACTTTAATCTCCTCCTCTTCGTCCACCTCGCCGTAGGACAAGCTCTTTGATTGGCTGAGGCTCTCGGATTCCAGAATCCTCAGCTTGGATCCAGCCACCCTGTAGTGACGCGCCAGCACATCCGCCGCCTTCTGGAAGCTGTCGGTCTCCATGCCCACACCGGGCCTCGCACGCCCGTCCTCCGCAGTGGGCCCCACCAACACCACGTCGGGCACCGCCCCTTTAAGAGGGTGCCCCGCCCCTCCGTTGGCCTCCATCATCATCATCACCATCCGCTCCTCTTCCTCCTCCCAGTCCCCTCCGTACGGGCTCTTCCTGCTGCCGCAGTCCTCCCTCAGCAGGGAGTCGACGTACGAGATGGTGGCCGAGTCCATCTCCGAGCCCTCATTGGTCATCCCGAAGGCCGAGCCCGCCTCCTCGGCCTCCCAGGCGTGGAAGTGGCCGTCCGAGTGGCCGCCGGGGCTGTCGATCATCCCGAACACCTCGCTCATGAGGGAGGGCCCGAGGTCCAGGGTGAAGGTGTCCAGGGACGTGAGGGACCGCAGGGAGTCGGAGTGGGTCGTCATGGTGACGGGCTCGAGGCTCAACGGGACCATGGTGACGGCGTAGGCGGGGCCGTCGGACGGGACGGAGTCGACGGCGTCGTCGAGGCAGGTGCGGGGCAGGTCCGGCGAACAGGAAGTGGGGACGGAGGGCAGCGGGCGCTCGGAGCGGGATAGGCGGGGGAGCGTGACGAAGCCCGACTCCAGACCTGAGGGGGGGGGGTGAGGCGGGAGAAACCATTAGCATATAGAGGGGGGTTCTATGTGGAGGGATGTGGGATCCTTTTACACATTTGTAGGTTCCTTGGACCAAAAACAACACTTTTGTTTTTGTGATTTTGCATCTATAAGTAACTGGACTGGATTTGGGACAATCTAACCAAATCTCAAAAGATCAACTTGAATCCAACATATAGTTTCCTTGCTCTAATCATAATTTTAAATGATGAAACATCATACTGCGGAAGTAAGTTTCACTCTTAACAGCCATTTCACGTCTACTGCCACTTGTCTGTCCTCAGTATTTGGGTAGGGGGCAGTATTGAACAAGTAAAGCTTAACATTCAAATACAGCTACAACATGCAGTCACCAAATCGTTATATAACAGGATACACGGTAGGCAATCGGACCATTGTTGAGTTTCCTCTCCAAGTCTGTAGACATAAGAAAGGTTGACTTATCGAAACGATCCGACCACTTTTGTGCGATACACTATTCGGTGTGTGGGATGTTATTCAAGTTGGCTGACGGTCTATAAGCAATTCTATTTTTTAGATTAAGGAAAATAATGCCATACACCCCTCCCCCACACACAGTGGGGGTAAGGCGGGTGTGAGAGTGGCGTGGGGTATGTCTGGCGGTCAAGGTTTGAGAGCGGGCGGGGGCAGCCCTGGTCTCTCTGGAAGTGTTCTGCGTTCCCGGTGGGTTTGACAGATTGAGAGAGTGAGTGGCTGATTAGGAGCCCAGGTGACTCAACAGAACAGGGACATCTGGGGCACATCTAGTTCATTGTGGTTTAAGTGGTCGCCATTAAAGTCTGTTGTGCGGGGAAATCAAAAAAAATCGGGGCTCAGTGGAAACAAAGCATTGTCTAATTTAGAGACGCGTACACGCTGGGGGCTGTGTTGTTGTGGCCGTTGTTGCGTGAGGAAGGAGTTTGCAGCAATTACACTGACATCAATTTCCTGCTTAATCAAGTTAGATTCTCGGCTGATAATGTCCACGTGACTTCCAGTAAGCGTGACTCCATTTTGAACAAAATATCTCATCATGTCTCTGGGAAACAATGAATGCTTCTCCACTGCTATAAAAGCCTAAAACGACCTCCTCTCCACAGAAACACCTTGGCCTTATCTCCTTCACTGAACTCGTGGGACCGTCCCTATTGTCAACAGCTTAAGCTCTGTCCATCCGTGTGTGTGTGTGTGTGTGTGTGGATCAACGTGTGCAGACCATACACACCGTAGGACGCTTTGCCCGCCTCCTGCGGGGGGAAGAGCTCCCTGACGACGGGACCCCCGCCGTTGGTCGTGCCCACCGCGTCCAGCCGGGGCAGCGAGATGGCGTTCTTGATGATGGGGGAAACGGCGGGCGGTGGCGGCGAAGACACATCCTTGGACTCTCCACCTCCTCCTCCACCTCCTCCTCCACCTCCACCTCCACCTCCACCTCCTCCTCCTCCTCCTCCTCCACCTCCACCTCCTCCCCCACTAGGCCGGCCCTCGCTCGCCGACCCCTTCCTCACCTGCCGCAGCGTGCGGGAGAAGAAGGCCCCGATCTTGTTGTCGGGGGTGGAGGTGGGGCTGGTCGGGGTCGAGGAGCAGGTGGTGTTGGCGTCGGCCTCGCGGTTGCGGCTCCCGCCGTGGTTGCTGAGGAAGGAGGTGTCGCCGAACACGTCGCCGCCGCGGCCCACGTGCATGGTGTGGCGGAAGTCGTCCATGGGCGGGCTGATCATGTCGGTGGTGAGGTCGCCCTTGAAGCGCCGCCGGCCGTGGGCGCCCGACACCAGGCCCTTCAGGCCCGACAGCTTGCCCTGCAGGTTCATGGCGCCGGGGGGTCGGGCGGAGGGGGTCGGAGCGCCGCGGGACGGTCCAGGCTCGTGCACGGGGCTCGGACGGGGGGGTCGTCGATAATCGATGGGTTAATCGCTGGCTTTCCACACTTTCGGAAGAAAAAAGGTCAGAATAGGATCATCGTCTTTCTCTTGAATCTCGCTTTTAGGTCAAAGGTCGAACAAGAGATGGTTCAGGGCCTTCTTTAATCACTGTTTTGAGGTACGGTCTGTGCTGATTCTGCGGTCTCACAGAGGCCAAGACTCAAAAATAATGAAGTCCAAGGCTCTTGGGAGAATGAAAAAAGGTCTTGAAAGGGTTTCTGGGAGTTCAGGGCAGTACAGTGAGGGCTCTATAAAGGGGAGGCTAATGGCGAGGGTGAATAGTTTGGTGTAATATAATCACTGTTTATCATCATCATCACAGACCGGGGTAATTTCAGGCCTCCCTCCTCCTCTTTACACCGCCTGCTGTTGCGCACACATGCATCCGAATGAAACGGGAGAGAAATGGGGGAGAACGCTATGCGAGTCGCAGGGCCTGGAGCCAAAGGCAGAATGCGGTCGGAGTCGCTCCGGTTTCAACCCCGGTCGGCGTTTTGGGGCGACGGGGGTGAGTGGACGTTGAGCTCAGAAATAGGTCCGGGTACAGCTGCAAATGGTTCTGTGGTGACGCCCCTGGAACCATCTAGAAAAGAAAACAGAGGGAACGAAATATTTCAAAAAGGGTTTAGTCATCTAAAAACGGGGGCTTTGAATTACAGCTCAGATCGCGCCGACGTTTTTGATTGGAAAACAAATTAGGTTTGCTTTTTTTTAGGTTGTTTCTTGTGGTGCGAGAAACAGACGTCCCTGCTCCGAATATCTGGCGACTATCTGGTTACTGACTTAATGAGTAGCCTGGCCCTAGCGTGGACACAAAATGGATCTATCTGGCAGTTTGGAATTCCACGTTCCCCTAAAATGGATGTTCTGGAACCATGGCGCTGTAGCCATGGCGCTGGGTGGGTTTATACAGACACACTGGCTTCAGGCGTCTGCTTCTTGTCCAATTAGAACGGGGAGCTTTCAAGGAGGTCGCTGGGGCTTTTTTTCCCCTGTTGGATCTGGCTACAACATGAGCACTAATTTATGGTCTGGCTACTATATGGTCTGGCTACGCTTACGCTCACTACACAGTTTCTAACAGATTTCCATCCAGCAGTATCATGAGAGAGGGGGGGGTGGTGTAGGGGGAGAGAGGAGGGAAGTTCATTCAACACTCCAGACTGGTTTGCAAACAAGCAGAGTATGCTTGATGAGGGACATATATTTTTAGCTTAAGGGATACTGATACACTACGATAAGGAACCCATTTTTCCCCGCTAGTGTCTGTGATAAGCATGTGAGCCGACCCATGACAAATGGCTTGACAAATAGCCAACCCTTTGTCTTGCACCCGACTGTGGTGCCGTAATGGATAGCCAATTACCGAATATTTTGATAGCGAAAAGCAGATTTGACAAGGGACCTCTGGTTCCCCTAAAGAGCTCTCTGGTTCTCTGGCTCCCAGGGGCCCTCCCACGCATCACGGCACGGTCCCGCGGCCCTTCATTAATGACCTGCTTTGGGTTTCCGTGAGACGGGGCCCTTGCGTCGGATCTAAGGCCTTCTAATTTGCCGCTCACCACAGTCCTCCAGACCTCCACTCACTCCCTTCCTCCACCCCCCCCCCCCCCCCCCCCCCCCCCCCTTCTCTCCCCCACCTTGGCCACCCCGGGTAGGGCTTGGTTTTTTAAGAGGTGCAGCTGGGAGCGGAGTGAGAGGTACGAAGCTCTTCAGGAGAAAACCACCATCTCCACTTGAGTTTACAGAGTGAGAGAGCTCTCTCTCTCTCTCTGTAAACTGTGGTGGAAGAGGTGCTTTACAGGGTCCCGGAGAGACAGAGAGAGCGAGCTGCAGCAGGGAACCTGGTTATGCTGTTAAGTGTGGTTCTCCATTCGAGACGGCGTTCTCCCCGCGGCGATGGGAACGTTGACCTCACTTTTCCACCAATCTGCTGAACTATTTACTCTTTAGTCCTTTTGGCAGACGCTTTCCCGCAAAAGCAACTCACGGTGAATTTTTGTTACATGTTCGTTCAGGAGCAGGTCGCCCTGAAAGGTAGACATTGTGGGTAATAGGTTTTCAACCCAGAACCTTTCTCCTGGGGGTCAACCAAAACACTTACCACTTGCCTCAACCAATTAACCCATTAACAAGTCACGTGTGAAACACATAGACATACATAAGTAAGCTAGCACGTGACAGAGGAGCAGACAGATACATTAGCACGGCCTGCGTGTTAGCGGTCATGCATTACTCCGGGTCTAAGCCCGGTGTCAGTGTGCTTACAGAAGTTGCCGGAGATCCGTGTCTGTCCTCTAATCCAGCCGGGCGACCCCTGACCCGGGAGGGGGGCCGTTGGGTCGGGTCTGGAGCTCTGGTGTTCTGCTCTGCCGCTGAGCAAGGCAGCCGCTCCCTCTTCTCTCCTTTCTTTCCCCCCCCGCCGTCTTAACCCTGCACACACCCTTATCCAAACCCAGGGCTGTAGCTGAATCCCTCGTGGTTCTCCTTCCTCCTCCTCCTCCTCTGTCTCCTTGGAGGATCTCCTGGTTGTGGGGAGGTTTATGAGGAGCAGAAAGAGAACCTGGCAGCCTGCCCTCCAGGAACCAAATCCAATGGATGAGCACACACACACACACACACACACACACACACACACACACACACACACACACACACAATCCCTGTGCGTGTGTGGATCTTTAAAGAGGGTAAAATGCTTTAATAGGGTAATCCAAGCCCCGGCAGTCTGCCTGTGTCTCGGAGCCCCAACAGGGGGGCTTGTCTGTGTCAGGGTGACTGGGCGGCTTGATGGGATGATGGTGGTGGTGTCGGGGAGGGGGAGGTTCACTCGATTATCCTCCTATGTGCTCATCCTCCATGGGTTGGCCCGGTCAGAGCAGCAGGGTTCTGTGGTCTCTGTCTGTCCGCTGGCGGTGGGTTGTCCTCACTACCAGCAGGACCACTTCTCTTGGACGGCTGCTCCTCGTCTTCTTCTGTCTTATTCTCTGCAGGCTCCACTGAGGCCTTCCAGCCTGTGAGAAGAGGGGGTCAAAGGGTACCACATTAGGATAGGACATTTGGTTGAGATAACCGGGAATGAAATTGGTCAACTTCCGAAAATATCGAAAGATTAAATATTTAGGATAAAGATTAAGATTATCGGCCAGAAGATGAGTGAAAAAATACCAAATTTAGGTATCAATTCTGTCTTGAAATAACCGGTATGATTAAACTAATTGGTAAACATCTGAAAGAGATATTGAAAGGGCAAACATGTACAATGACCCGTGAGGCATCGAGCAAAGGGGAGACAGCGGGCAGGGGGGGGAGGGGAGGGGAGGAAGAAATTAAACACACAGAGAGTGGAGGGCAAAGGGCAGGAAGATAGTGGATGGAAGGATGGATGACCTCAGAAGACGGACGCACAGAGAAAAATGGATCGGGAAGGAGAGAGAGATAACACTCATCCTTAAAATGAATCAACACCTCCCTGTGTTGCATTTAATGAAGTTTCTTTCAACTCGAGGCAGTTCAGATCACAGCTTCCATTGGTTTGTTTGTTCGTACCGTTGGATGGACACTGCACCATGAGGTCACATATCATACCCAGCTTGCTCTAGTGCAGTGCGCTGAGTCCTCTGTTTACTGACTCCCCCGGACTCCCCGCTCGCTGAGGACTCCAGAGGTTTAAATCCACCACCACCGCTATTTAAACCACCTCAGCATTCCAACATCGTTCAGTTCTTTCACTTCATTTGCCCGTCCCTACGTAGTTACATACGTACACAAGATGTAGAGTCATTTCCTGAGGTGACGCTTGGCTGGAAATAAACATAACAAACCACAGTCTAATGGGAGCAATGTGTGTGTGTGTCTTTCATGTTTGTCTCTGGCCATCTCCTGTGTCTGTGTGTGTGCGACAGCGTGTGTGTATCCCAAACAGAATGTGTAACGCAAGAACATGTAGAGAGACGCACACACAAACACACACAAACCTTTATTACTAGACATTACTCTAGACTAGAGAATGCGTGTGTGCCACCCCAACAGACAGTGAACAATAAACCGATAAAACACACACAACCATTTTACCCCCAACGCACACACACACACACACACACACACACACACACACACACACACACACACACACACACACACACACACACACACACACACACACACACACACACACACACACACACAAAATACAGACCTCAATGTAGTGTTCAGCCAACATCCTAGACGTGACTCTGTGCACTTTCCCGCTCATCAACCTGCCATTTTGTTTGTGCCCCAGCTCACTGTTGCGTTTGCTTCCCCGGAGTGTCCTTCACTCTCTAACCAGACTCACCAGGTGAACAAACACACACGATAAGGCCCACA
The DNA here is from genome assembly GCF_902167405.1 of Gadus morhua. NCBI lineage: Eukaryota > Metazoa > Chordata > Actinopteri > Gadiformes > Gadidae > Gadus > Gadus morhua. Next base: position 12,451,145 of record NC_044065.1, read on the forward strand.
TTTCTACACTCTCCCCCTTTGACTTTCAAACCCTGTTCCCTTACGCTTCACCCGGGCGGCCTGGTGCGACGCCAAGGAAAACACAGCAACCGTTCCTCGTAAACCCGGGAAATATGTGTGTGCTTTGAGACATGTACCGCTGCACACACAAAGCACACTAAAACGTACACATACACACACATTAAGACATTGACACAAGTACACACACACTTACACATTGACACATGCAAGCACCACCACAGACAGATATATACACACACACACACACACACACACACACACACACACACACACACACACACACTCACATGCATTCACAGTCACACACACACACACACACACACACACAAACACACACACACACACACACCTAGACATTTACCAATACACAAGCAAATGCACAAACACAAAGACACACACACTTAGACATTTACACATAAAAGTACACACACACACACACACACACACACTTACACACTGAACCATACAAGCACACCCATGCACACACACACAAACACACACACACACACACACATACACACTTACACACACACATAGACACACCTAAATGTACACAACTCACATGCATTCGCAGTCACAAACACACACACACACACACACACACACACACACACACACACACACACACACACACACATGTACACACACACACACACACACACACACACACACACACACACACACACACACACACACACACACACACACACACACACACACAAGCACACATACACTCATTTTCCTCCACCATTTGGGTGATGCCCCCTGCAGTGGTCTCGGGGTGCTGCTGGGAGGTGGGGTGTCGGGGTGACAGGGTGTCAGGGGAGGAGAGAGCCGTCAGACCATCTGGTAATGACAGCGCATGATGGAGCCCTGCCCACCGTCCAGCTTGTGTGGTATCACACCTTTATACACACACACACACACACACACACACACACACACACACACACACACACACACACACACACACACACACACACACACACACACACACACACACACACACATGCAAACACGCAGATGAACACCCTTTGCATGCCACACACAAACAAACAGATGTTCTCACACCACACACACACACACACACAAACACACACACACACACACACACCAGACACAAACCCACATGCTATCCTACCCAAAGACACACACACACACACACACACACACACACACACACACACACACACACACACACACACACACACACACACACCACACACACAAACCGAAACCGGTGAAATCATGGCGTTAAGACAAACATTGCTTACAGGCCAGAGCCCTCACACCTCTTACCCCGCCCCTAGGCCAAACGGCCTCCACACCACATGGCCCCAGAGGTCAGCGGCCCCCATGGGGAAGGTAGGGCCCTAACACTCACTGACGGAGGGGGGGGGGGGGGGGGTCGGTGAAGGAACCCTGAAGAGGCAAACTTAAATTGGCCAAATTGTATTGACACAATAATACGCTAATTGTGTGTGCGTGCGAACGTGCGTGCGTGCGTGTAAATGTATCTATTGATCGCTCTATCTTTCTCTCTCTCCCGCTCTCTGTCTGTATATATTTTTCGATCCGTCTGCCAATGTACAATCACACCCAACCTTCAGAAGACACGCAGCGATGTGATGACGTGTGCAGCGAAAGTCAAAGATTAAATCCACTAGTGCTGCATGGCTGGCTGCGAGGTCGGTGTCTAGTGTTGGTCTACTGGTGTGTCAGAGTAGATGAGGTCCTGGCCTATTGTCACAAAGTCAATTTGCATTTGGTCATTATTCACTCCTCAGTCATTGCCATGTGTCGTGTGTGTGTGTGTGTGTGTGTGTGTTTGTGTTATATATATATATATATATATATATATATATATATATATATATATATATATATATAGAGAGAGAGAGAGAGAGAGAGAGAGAGAGAGAGAGAGAGAGAGAGAGAGAGAGAGAGAGAGAGAGAGAGAGAGAGAGATAGTGTCTGGGTTGGTGTGTGCGTGCGTGTCAAGGTGTGTGTCAAGGTGTCTGTGTTCCTCAAGCCTTCTGTGTAGTATTTGCCATGTAGGCGCCTCTCATCGTCTTGTCGGTGGCGGGCCACCCAGCGCAACTTAGCACAAGAGATCCCCGCGGGGGGCAAAAAAGAAAGTTCACACATCTCAAAAGGGGTTCAAACAAGAACCCCTTGACGATGTATTAGCACATTTAAATACATGACACAATCTAGATGGCTTCTCACGCGCCACTTAATACAACCCAGTGATAAATAACTTTGCGAAGTCAGTCTGATGTCATTCTACATAGTGCTATAATTATTAAGTACAGAGATTCCTATCGCAACAACAACAACCCGCTGCGCTTGCTGAGCAGATCGTTTTACCATGACATCTCAGCAGAAGACCTGCACTCAGAGCGACCCGCAGACACACAGCTGTAATATGAAGTGACCACACGAGCGTCAGCCCCCATCCTGTAATGGTTTATTTAAGTAAGGTGTCATTAGCTGGTCGTAGCAACAACTACAGGCACCGACGCACATTTAGCAATACTGAATCGGTCCAACTGTCCATTGGATATTTATTTTTGACTCCTTTCCTTGTATCTTAACGCAGTACCCCCCCCCCCCCCCATGCTCGATGAAGACAAAGCCCAAAAAGTAACCTAAGGCAAAAAGAAAAAGTTTAACTGAATCACAAATGCAAAAAGTTTAAATTAACTTACATCAGGCTGTACACGCAGACAAGGCGCTGAGGGAAGTTGAACAAAAAATGTATCCCCAAGTGGACCTGTGCGTGGTTTAACAGGAGCGGAATGGTTTAAGCGCTCGAGCAGAAGAAAGTCCGTTGCGAGGCGACCGGTGTCCGCGCGGCCCGGCTGTCCCGCTAGTGCGCGTGGACTTGGGCAGGACTCGAGACTTTCCGTGGAGGATGAGGAAAGGGGCGGGTCCTTCCGAATACCGACAAAATCAGCAGACAGATCAACAAGTAAAGAACCAGGCAAGTGGAAATTGTGGCTATACGTTAACCCACACATTATTCTTGCTCCAAAAAATAAATCACTTCAGTGACTTGTTTTAACAACTCGAGTCTACAATTTGGAATATTTATTTTCTTCCGTATATTAACAGGTGTGGATAAACTTAGTCCTGCTACATAACTTCCCTGACATTTAAATCAAAAGTTGACACCACCAGTCACCATGAGGAAGATGTAACTTTAAGAAAATACATGACTGAATAGCATCGACCCCTTGGGGTGCCTCAGTTCCGTTATTTGCCCTGAAAGCTTCTGTGCTCAGTGGCATGGACATCTGAACAAGCGTGTCAGGGATGAAGCCCGAAGGGGCGGTTCAGTTTGTCAATCAAACGATGCGTGACGTTGCGTGATATGAATCAACCCCCAACAAGTTTGTGTGTGTGTGTGTGTGTGTGTGTGTGTGTGTGTGTGTGTGTGTGTGTGTGTGTGTGTGTGTGTGTGTGTGTGTGTGTGTGTGTGTGTGTGTGTGTGTGTGTGTCTGGAGGTGGATAGTGCAACAGGTTGGACGAAAGTACACAGCATGGGAGCTGGACTGTTGACAATTTTGATGTCATGATTTTAATTTGTTTTCTTCAATTCTTGAATTCATTCAGATACGACTCCATTCCTGGGAGATTCCTGAGAGACCCCTCACCCTCGTTTCCATGCCGGCATTTGACCAGGAAACTGCCTCTTATCAACGGTAACAGAAGCATCCTCAAAGGCTTGTAATGGGCAGACAGGAGGGCTGCAGTATGGACGACGGCCAGCCTATAGGTAGCACAAACCCACTGAGGAGAAAGACTCTCTCTCTCTCTCTCTCTCTCTCTCTCTCTCTCTCTCTCTCTCTCTCTCTCTCTCTCTCTCTCTCTCTCTCTCTCTCTCTCTGTCTCTCTCTCTCTCTCTCTCTCTCTCTCTCTCTCTCTCTCTCTCTCTCTCTCTCTCACACACACACACACACACACACACACATTCCTGTCTGTATGTGCTCGTCTCATGCAGGTTAATTCAGAGTTAATAAAGTTAATTTGAAACAAAGTGTTCTGGTTTCTATAAACACAGCATACAATGGCGACCCTGTGGAATGTGCTTTGATGACTAAAGAGCTGGGCTGTCCTTGATGACCCTGCTGCTTTAGAACAACCGACCACTGTTTTACAAACACCCGTAATCTGTGTATCACAATATTACCTGTGTGTGTGTGTGTGTGTGTGTGTGTGTGAGTGTGTGTGTGTGTGTGTAATGTGTATGTGTGTGTTTGTAAATGTTTTAAATGTCTGAATGTGAGTTAATGTTTGGATGCGTGTGTTTAATGTGTATATGTGTGTGCGCGTTGGTGTGTATTTGTGTGTATGCGTGTGTGTGTGTGTGTGCCTGTGTTTGTGTGTGTGTTTTTGTGTGTGTGTGTGTGTTTGTGTGTGTGTCTTTGTGTGTGTGTGTGTCTGTGTGTGTGTGTTTGTGTGTGTGTCTGTATGCAAAACGTGGACCTGTTTCGGAGCGCTTCATTTGTGTGTACTGTTTCCACTGCCCTCGCCTGGTTCCACCTCTGCTGTGGACCTCTGCCAGCCATCAGGGCTGACATTGAGAGGGCAACATCGAGCTGTCTGCCATGCCACCTGATCACTCAATCTGTAGCAGCATTTACTAACCCCCGTATAACTCTCTCTATCTGTCTATCAATCTAACCATCTATCTATCTATTTATTTTGTCTGTCTGTCTGTCTGTCTGTCTGTCTGTCTGTCTGTCTGTCTGTCTGTCTGTCTGTCTGTCTGTCTGTCTGTCTGTCTGTCTGTCTGTCTGTCTGTCTGTCTGTCTGTCTGTCTGTCTGTCTGTCTGTCTGTCTGTGTCTCTGTCTGCCTGGTACTGCCCCTTCCCACTGTCTTTTCCACCACCACCACCATAATCATCCCCACCACCACAGTCCCACCACCACCTACCCCCCTCCCCCCCCCCCCAACACCAGCCTCCCTCTACTCTCCACCCAGGCCATTCCTCCATCCATCACCTCCCGCTCCCCTCTCACGTCTTTTCCCAGGATGACCAACCCCTGTTGGGACACAGGCCAGTTATTTGTTCTGGAAGAGCGGCCAAAAACGTTTGGATGCCGGTCTAGGGGGGCCCTGGGTCAGCCCCCCCCCCCCTCCCTAGGGAAACATGATTACAGATTTAGCCCCACAATCTTTCCTTCTCTGCCTCTTTTACATTCTCTCTCTTTTTTTCTGGTTCTGAGCCCCTCATTCCTGGCCAACTCTCACTTTTCTCACAAGTCTGGGAACATGCGGTGATGATTCCCAGATTGGTCAACACCTCGCCGCTTGATCTCATCAACGTCATCCCCTCCAACGTTTCCCGTCCGTATTTCATGGTAGCGTTGTTTTAGTTTGTTTTGGTGTCTTTTTGTCTTTCTGTTAATCATTCTGTTCTGTGGTTCTTGGCTTTTCACGAACACACACACACACACACACACACACACACACACACACACACACACACACACACACACACACACACACACACACACACACACACACACACACACACACACACACACACTCAGAGAGTCCATGACACATTCACACACTGATACAACACTCTGGTATGAGGCCTCTGAACTTGAGCTTTGGTTATTGCTGCGTGTGTGATCTGTTTGTTTGTTTTTGTGTGTCTGTGTGTGTGCATGTGTTTCTGTGTGTGTGTGTGTGTGTGTGTGTGTGTGTGTGTGTGTGTGTGTGTGTGTGTGTGTGTGTGTGTGTGTGTGTGAATGTTTGCGTGTTTGTATGTGTGTGTGTTTGGGTCATGCACTGTTCAGATAAAACCCAGAGCAATTCCAACCCTTGTTGTTTTGGTTTGTGCGCTCATCCTTGTTTGGAGTCTGAAAACCGCCAGCACTATGCTGGGTTTGTTGTTGCTAGGCTACAACGCACTAGCTGCCACCATGGAGATAATTAACATCAAAACACTGGTGTATACTTTCCTCGAATTCAGCCAATCAACAATTCCGACTCGGGAATGTTGTGTTGTTCTTATTCTATCTTTGATCTTGCTTTGTTATTTTCTAATCAACGTTTTGTTATCGTGATCTCTCTTCGTCCCTCCATTGGGGGCCACTCAAGTAGTGTGTTTGTGTTTTACATTGGGCGGAACCAGTACAAGAGGGCCAGTGGGGAATAGCTTAGGGGGTCACATGACACACGTGCGCACACACACTAATACACACACACAAACACACACACACACACACACACACACACACACACACACACACACACACACACACACACACACACAAACACACAAACACTGGTATGTGTGTATGTGTGTGTGTGTGTGTGTGTGTGTGTGTGTGTGTGTGTGTGTGTGTGTGTGTGTGTGTGTGTGTGTGTGTGTGTGTGTGTGTGTGTGTGTGTGTGTGTGTTACAGAACACACTGTTTTGTTTCCAAAAGCAAGATGAATGGGTAATTACATGAAACCATAAAACAACAGACTGAGAGAGACTGAGAGAGAGACTGAGAGAGTGAGAGAGATACAGAGACAGAGACAGTGAGAGAGGCAGAGACAATAAACGACTTATTTGAGATTGGTGAGTTACATAGCAGTCATGTCGGTGAGATGGCATCTTTAAGGGAGAAGAGGTAAGGGAGTGCAGAAGGTTGTAGGAATGGATAATAAAGGAGGCAAAGAAGAGGTGGTGGAGTAGGAGAGGAGGTGGAGGAGGAGGAAGAGGTGGTGGAGGAGGAGGAAGAGGTGGTGGTGGAGGAGGAAGAGGTGGTGGAGGTGGAGGAGGTCGAGGAGGAGGAAGAGGTGGTGGAGGTGGAGGAGGTTGAGGAGGAGGAAGAGGTGGTGGTGGAGGAGGAAGAGTTGGTGGAGGTGGAGGAGGTCGAGGAGGAGGAAGAGGTGGTGGAGGAGGAGGAAGAGGTGGTGGTGGAGGAGGAAGAGTTGGTGGAGGTGGAGGAGGTCGAGGAGGAGGAAGAGGTGGTGGAGGAGGAGGAAGAGGTGGAGGGTTGAGGAGGAGGTGGAGAATAAAAGGAGTTGGAGAAGCAAAGGAGGTGGAGGAGATGCTGTGAAGGAGGAGGAACAGTTGGAGGAGGAGGACGAAGAGGAGAAGGAGGAGAGGTTGAGGCGAAGGATGAAGGAGGAGGAGGAGGTGGAGGAAGTGGACTAGCGGGAGATGATGTGGAGGAAGAGGAGGAGGAGGAGGAAGAGGAGGAGAGGATGATATGAAGGAGAAAGAGAGATTGAGGAGGAGGAAGAGAAGTGGAGGAAGAGCTGGGGGATGAAGAAAGGAGTCAGGAGTGGAGAAGGATGGAGTAGGAGGAAGAGAGGAATTCGGAAGAGTCAAGGGGGGTAGTGGTGGAGGCATCCAAAGAATGGGATGAAATCAGCTGAAGGGGAGGTGGAGGTGAAGGAGTGCAGCATTTTGGATGAAGGAATAACAGAGGAGTAGGAGAACGAGGAGGTGAGGGAGGAGGTAGGGAGTGCAGTGGTCAAGGAGACATTGATAGAACAGGATGGATATGTCTCAGACTGGGCGCTGGGATGTCTTTTCAGGAAATGACTTTCACACAGTGTGTGTGCAGACTCTGCCAGGTATGTGGAAACCACTTCCAGCCTCCAGTTCTGTTCTTTCTCTTTCCCCTTCCTTTCATTTTCTTCCATTCCTTTTCTTCGAAAAACAAAACTAGTAAGTAATAGGCTTAAACATATTGGAGATTAGAAAGACAAACTGTGTCCATGTTTAATAATCGTGATACTTCCCGGATGCCATATTCTCCCCAAAAAGTACAGAAAAAAAGTATAGAAACTGTTTTCTTTTTCAAAGTTACTCGAAAAAGGTTCTAGGAAATACATGTGGACTATATGGCTTCTTAACATTTCAAGGAACATCTATACTGACAAATATTTCAACAACAAATGTTAAAACGCAAAAAGTATATCCTTACTTTGAGACAGGTTAACCCCCTATTCGGCAGTTACAAAGAACTCCTCCCCCATTGGCTGGTTTAAATTAGCCCCGCCGTTGCTAACTTGACTCCTACAATAACAGCAGCTACTGTGTTTTTCAGAAGTCTGCCGTGAAACGTCCGTCTGGGGAGTCTGCAGTCAGACACAGGTGCTTTCACACGGTCACACACGCACACACACCCACACACACACACACACACACACACACACACACACACACAGACACAGACACAGACACACACACACACACACACACACACACACACACACACACACACACACACACACACACACACACACACACACACACACACAGTCACGACAAAGGCACGTACACATGGGGTCAGGAATGTGAGTGTGGTTTCCCCACCTTGTCTGCCTTGCCGGCCATGGAGGCCTGTCAGGAAGGTGGGGGTGGGTGGAGTGGGGCTCTGTGTGTGTTTAAGAACCGTAGAGCTGGGCAAGTTCTTAAAGCGGTGGGGTACGAGGTCAATGCTTTCCAACGGTGACCAGCTATGTCATCGTCAAGGCAAGGGCCGGTGGGCATAGTGCTCCCTGTGTGGTACAGGAGTAGCGTGGTACTCGTGGGTTGAGTGGACGGGCTGAGTGGATTGGACAAGGGAGAAGCTCCAAGATGATATCAAGATGATATCTGGTTCCCCCAGAGGAGACGGGGAATATGGTCGTGTTACGGAGGAAACCTTTATAT
>NC_044065.1:12464842-12604842 GCF_902167405.1 Gadus morhua
AGCATTTTCTACCCTGGGCCAAGAGCAAGGTACCGAGGACTGTGTGTGAGTGTGTGTGTGCATGTGCGCGTGCATGTGAAGAGGGGGTTACACAAATGGAACAAATGAGACATAGAAAAGTGCAAAGCAAAGAGGGTGTAAGGTAGCAGGTCTCCTTATATAGACTATCTGTAGTTTTATAGCCGGATTCAGATCCAGACCCTTTGCCTACACGGCAAAAACGGGGACTTTCTTTGCTATTGTTTTAAGTCCTGAGACGTTTTTCATACTGACTGATTTGCCATTAATAGCGTCTGTTTATAGTCTTGACCACTCACAGCACTATTGTTTACTAAAGACGGAGCACGAAATAGGCCAGAATACACGATATCCAAACATTAAAGGCTGACTATATATACAGTATATCCAGTCTCACTTGTTTTCCCCAACATTGTAAGGAGATGTCTCCTCTTGCAATAAAGATAGAATCACCATTGAGTATTTGACAAAGAGCAAAGATTTGGGTTCATTTCTTTAGTTTTGAATTACTATTAACTTTTGTCAAACAATGCTCACGGATCTGATCGCCTTTCTCCATTCCCGTCTTTGTTTTACTGTTCCATGGCAGCCTTTCCCCCCCTTGTTGAAGCCGTATGAATCAGTTCCTGTGACAACAAGCTCTAAGAAGTTCAATGTTGTAATCATCGGCCTAAAAATAGAAAAATATACAACGACATGATATTACTAAAATTTTCCCACTCGAAGACTATCCATCCCTTATAGGAGTCATCCTGCTGTCACATAGTATGCCATTACCTCCTCATGTCATTGTATGTGCGCGCCTGTTTTAAGAGCATAAGCATGTGTGCATGGGTGTCTGTGTGTGTGTGTGCCAAAGACTTAAGACATATTGAAACAGAGGAGCCAAAATAGTTATTTCTTTCTTTTTTTTGGAATCCCCTCTCTCTCTCTCACACACACACACACACACACACACACACACACACACACACACACACACACACACACACACACACACACACACACACACACACACACACACACACACACACACACTCCCCCTCGATCTCTCCCTCTCTCTCTCTCAGTCATTTTCATTTATTGGGAGTATAACTAAAGCAAGGCTTCTCTTGTCTATCCCCTGTCTGGCTGTCTTTGAGCTTTATTCCCACTCATGATATAAGCACTTGTAATTTACAGGAGCAATCATGATTAACCATAAATTAAACATACCCCGCTGAAACCTCCTTACAGAAATAATGATCTTTACACAGAGACAGGGAGAAGCAGAGATAGAGAGACAGACTAATAGAGAAAATGTGAGTGTGTTAGGAACACCACAGGAAACAGAATGAGTTTGGTTGTGTATCAATACTTTTTCAGTACCACCTCAAGCTACTGAAGGTTTATTCCAAAGCGGCCATCAGTGACCTAGTTAAGGATGGATTAAAAAAAAGATGCAATGAAGCAGGGCAGCACATGAATAGCTGCAGAACCTCATTGCAATCCCCAAAGCCAATATACTGATACACTGTAAAGCAAAACCGCCCTTAAGACCATATTATAGAAGTTATTACAGAAACTAAAACACAAGGATATAAACTTGTGTTTTACTCCAAGTCAAAAGTCTTTGACTTGGACTAGTTTCTCAGGAATATTGGATTATATAATTGCCTCCCCCAAAAACCCACAAGAGACTGGCAAGGGAATAAAGAATGAAAAACAAAACGGCGCGGCGCACAGTATTGTGCTCTAACGATGCACATCCAAGAACTCAACAATGTGATTTATACTCCGGCGACAGGACAAGCCAAATGCAGCTCTTTGCCTGTGATGAATGTGTTCTTTATATTTGGTGCACAGTCTATGGTATGGCGTCTTTGTGGAAACCCGAGCCTAGGTCCTGACACTGTAATGGCCAGACTGTTCTCCGTAGAATCCAGGAAACCACAGAGAATAAAATAAATACCACTATTCTGAAGAAACCGATCAGTGTTGGGAGAGTTCCTTCCAATCTATATGCGCCATTTCGTTTCTCTGCTGTAATTCCCAAGCTTGAAATTTGGAGGCTTGAAACTCTTAATGACTTTATTGTAAATTCATTGTTTTATATTATTGTTGGTTTACTTTTGGTTAGCTGCAGGGACAAAGGTTCCGAGAAAAAGGTTTTCAGGTGAACTCTCATCTCATCTCATCTCTCATCTCAAACCCTTGAAACATTGATCAAATTAAACTTTTGTGATTAAACATTTTCAAACCCATTAATAATTTGCAGAATCCTTAAGTGAGGACAGCTCTAAACAGGTATGACCTGTTTAGAGCTCTTCTAAATTTCCGCATTACCCCCCCAAAGTACATAAATCATTAAGTACCACCGGTCTGCACTGCTCAGAGTGCTTGTTGCATCTTTACAGAGCCCACAGGCATTTCCTGTAGGAGGGGCCAGAGAGCAGAGACTTTTTGGGTCAGGCACCTCAACTTCCTGTCTCTGTTCAGCTCTCCAACTGAAAGATGTGGTGTTTTTTTTGTAACATTCTCTATGCATTTATTTATATCCGTCCATGACGTTATTAATGACCATTGAAGGGGCTTTTGCCATGAGCTTATGTATGTTTGACCCAATAATTTCATGTCTTACTTACAATATTTTTTTATATTAGCTTGGTCTGTTTTCAATCGTAATCCAAGCAGGCAATTGGAGATAAACATGGTTTCGCCTTATTTTTAGGAGTTTGTATTGTTTTGACTGAAGACCAGGGGATTTACAAAAAGGGAATCCAGTCAGCCAATAGATCTTATCTTTCGGTGCTGACATGATGCTGTTAAATCAATATCAAATTAGGATCCTTGGAGTGAGCAAGTCTCTTCTGAGATTCTCCTTCCTCTCTAATCAACCATGAACCACCTTTTTGTTGAGGACTTTAAATGTTTTAAGAGGGAAATTAATGGCACAGCATGAGGCTATTACTATTCACTAACACACTTTCAATTACAGGGAATTACAGGGCCAGTAGTCCATTACTGCCATTTCACTGAAGGTACATACTCGACACATTGGTTGCTACGGCGTTCTTTATTCAAATTTAACCTCATGCTGGCATGAGGTTGAATGTGATACATCCTTTAGTGTGGTTTTGGTGTTTGTTAATGTGTGGGTCTTACATGCTAATGTATGTCCCTGTGTCTGTGTGTGTGTATGTGTCTGTATGCGTCTGTGTGAAGTCCCCACATGAGTCAACAGCTGAAACAATTATCTGGTGTTCAACAGATGTGCCCTACAGAGTAGTGTATGTTTTGTTTTTTGCTGGTGCTGATAACACATTAAATCAAGGCAAATAAACAAATGTCATTGAATTATCTTGAAAACCACATTACAGGTGCCCCAACAAAAGTCTAACATTTCAATTGATATTAACGCTGGTTTCAATAAAATGTAATAGTTCTGGGAGCCTGGAAATGCACATTACTGCTCATCTACTGCCCCCAAGTGGTTGTTATAACAAATACCGAATACAAATAATTAATTAAACGTTGTCTGTCATTTCAGATTAGGTTTGCAAAAATATATATATCTATTAACAATCATAAACACCTATTTTTAGGGAACTTTCATCACCTGTCCTGAAAAGATCAACACATTCACCTGTGAGGTCATTCAGTCTTTATGGTCCCTATGACAACAACCATATCAGGGCTCTTCTTCTATTTGCTTTCAATGAGAGAGTAGAGCAGCTTGATCTGTTCGGCAAACTCAAACCCCGGCCTGTGGAGAGAGGTCAGACGTTAAAGTGCAATCGAAACCTGAAAAAAAAAAAAAGCATACTGATGCATGCTGAAAATGGCATGCAGCCAAACCAAAACTTGGTACTTTTTTTTTTGTTTATAGCTTGACTAGAAATGAGAAAAGAAGGTATATGTATAAAAAAATGTCTGTTTTTTTTTTCCAGCATGCTAAAAAAGCTCCTTTCCATCTCAAAATCACAGAATACCAGAGGACGGAGGAGACGGCTACTAATCCATCCATTGTCTCCACATCAACTGCAGTTCACCCCCAACTTTGACCCTTATGTCCAACAGTCCCCTCACCGTCCGGGCGTCTCTAGTATCAGAGGGATGTTGTCCAGTCTGGGCTCATTGACGATGTCCCGGAAGGCTGAGATTCCTATCTGACCCTTGCCGATGTCTTCATGACGGTCCAGGTGACAGCCAAGCTTACCTGGGCCAAACACACATAGTGAGGTTGGTTGGTGATACAAATGTGAAAATAGACGAATGGTAGAAGGAACTCTCATTTAGGATGGATGTGTGTGTGTGTGTGTGTGTGTGTGTGTGTGTGTGTGTGTGTGTGTGTGTGTGTGTGTGTGTGTGTGTGTGTGTGTGTGTGTGTGTGTGTGTGTGTGTGTGTGTACCTTTGGAGTCGTTGAGGTGGACGGCTCTGAGGTAGTGCAGTCCCACCTCTGTGTCAAACTGGTCCAACATGGCCGACACTCCTCCCACAGCCGCCAGGTCGTATCCTGGAACGTCCGACCGATTTCATCGTTATCAAGAAATAACAGCCACAAAGTTGGTTTCTAACCTTCACTTGGAAGCTACAAATCATATGCAGGGTATTTCTGTACCCTTAAGTATTTCATAACTTATTCTGCCAAAAGATCCATCAAGGCAAATTTATTAATAAAGCGCTCTATACACACACACACACACACACACACACACACACACACACACACACACACACACACACACACACACACACACACACACACACACACACACACACACACACACACACACACACACAGGTCATTCAGAGTACTTAACACAGGCAGAGATCCCGTTTTAAGGAGGTGTCATGTGGATCAGACTGACGAACCGGCTGCGAAGGCGTGGCAGGTGTCCAGACAGACGCCCACCCGGCTCTGGTCCTGGACCCGCTCTATGATGCTCCTCAGCTCAGAGAACTGACCCCCCACCGTGTGGCCCTGGCCACACATGTTCTCCAGCACTGAGGTCATAGGATGAGGGAACAGGCATTTAGAGGGGTGGATCAAATAATTAACTGGACCCCCTTGCGCCAAATATACACCTACTCAATATGGCACGTATCTATATCATGGATGATTTATATTCAATGTATGTCACCACATTTTGTCACAATGGACTAACGCCACTCTTACTTCATGGCAGCAATGTTGTCTCCTGTCCATATACACATGAACTAACTCGCCAATTCAGGTTCATACTCCCTTTCAAATCATTCAATGGGAGATTTAATGTCATTATAAAATGCCAATTTGGATTAAACCTAGGTATTATATTCAAATACAAATGTATTCTAATTCTTCAAACAATCATCAATGGGAAATTTGTTGTTGGGTGGACTGTATAGTGTCTGTCGGACGATGCTGTTTGTGAGTTCTTCTGAGAACTGGCTTGCATAGATTCATTGGCCACACTGGGCCACTGACTGGATTGTGAAGTTTGGGAGGGAAAACATCATTATATAGCGGAGGATATAAGTGACACCAGCCTACCGGTGACCACAGCAGGAACCTGGCGGTGGGCGTGGTCGACGGCCCCAGCTATCCTCTGGATGCACTGATCGGTGGTGATGGTGCCCAGGGAGGAGCCGGGGTGGAAGTTGTAGAGGCTGAGGCCCAGAGCCCTGCAGCGGCCCAGCTCATCCACAAGCATGGCCTGGCTCTTCTCATAAACATCTGGGAGGAACCATGGATCACACTGATTGATGAGATGGCAGCATGAGCCGGTTATAGTCATCGTGGTTATAGGGAGTTTGATGTCAATTTTAATGTATATTACTTAGGACAGATGATCCTTGTTGTCCTTGTTTAGGCTGAAGTCAATCAATTTAGATATTAATGGAAATTGTAAGATGATAGGATAATACGATATATTTAATAATACAGAGTGAACTAAAATACATTTTATTTTTTTTGGGTTAGTTTTTTGTTGCATTTTCTACAAACCATCTTTAGGAGATCCACAGTTCATGAGGTAAGAGCCGTGTGGTAGAATGTGCGCAGGGTCGAACCCCTGTTGAGCGCAGAGCTCCTTGAACTTCCCCGCCGCTGACAGGTCGAGGGCAGGCCTCTTCCACGACCGCTGGGAACCCAGGAACAGGGCGAAACTATGTCCTCCCATTTCTGTGCAGCTTTCCACCGATTTCCATATCCCACCTAGATCGGCAGAGTAGATGACAGTACAACGATGTAAATTTGTAAATGAATGTCTGTTATTTATGACAACTGACGTCACCGTGAACCTACCTTGTATGCCAACGTGCGCTCCGATGTATTTATTACTCGGATGGCTCTGCCTTTGCCGTTTGGTTGGACTACCCTCGGCCCGTCTCTTTGCATCGGGCTTAACTGTTGCTGTCGAGTTCTCTCCTTCTGTCCCCGATTCCAATGAATCCTCCACTTTACTTTTCTTTGCGGCTCTCTTTTTTGGTGCCATGCTTTGATTTTTATAATACACTTTCCGTACAGCAGCTATCGCAACTGGTAAAATATGTAATTGGAAATTCTGATGAATAATATAATTGAACGCAACGGACGGGATCATGTGGAAAAGCAGAAATCAGCCAACGCGTTTGATTTAAGTGCGATTTTAAAAAGTTAGTGAAGGTCAAAATAGCGCCTTTCTTGCATCCCTGCTGACAGCGGACAGCCAGTCAGAGCCCGTCCACGCAGCTGCTACGAGCTGCCGATTGGAGACACTTCATGCTGAGCAGCAAAATGGCCGATCGTCAACCGACTGACTTCACAGCGCTTTGAAATGTACATTCTTCTGCACATTAGGTTTACATTATAACAACGCTAGTACTTATTTACAAAAAAGGATTAAGCTTATACGTAGTCTAGTTCACTATCCGCCACTTACTTGATGTATCTGCTCAGGCGTGGCTGATCTTGTAGCCGCGACGAATGCCTCAAAAAGCTAAGAAAAAAATCGCACTGAAGCACTTTAGCCAGCTAGCTAGCACGCTAGCTGATCTTCATATGTGATTCCTGTGGTGAGTAACGACACATGCATGCCATTTAGATGCTTCACGGTGTCATGTCTGTTTCATTCTCGTAAATTGCAGGGATAGTCTTGACCTGACGCATGATTACCGTTTTATGTGGATGCCGTTGCAAACCTAAAAGGCTAGTGCGTAAGGCAAGAAAAGCTAATGCAGTTGACCAGCGGTGCTAATGTCAGTAATGTTGCTAACGTAGCGAGCTAAAGCTGAAATAACATGGGGCCATTTAGGCAGTTGCACATATGCTAGCTGGATTTTCATCACAATCGCGACAAACTGCACTCGTATTTCAATAGTGTATTTACGAGCACAACAGCCGTGCGGTGTTTATATTTTGTGCGACGAAGGGGGATTCGTTCGCCGTCTCTTAAGTCTAGATGTCAGTTATGCTAAGCTAGTAACCAATTTGCAGAGCTAGCTGGTTAACTAAACCGGTGCAGCTGTTGGGGATCCTGTTGCTCTTTTCATCCTGCACGGGTAGGAAGCGGTTGTGGTTCAAATCTCGTCGTTAGTATATTCTCGGGCGTTAACGGTATTTTTCGGGGCACGTCGACGGACAGGCGACTGCTCCTGCTTGATCTGCGCGAGCGCCCGTCAACCTTTTATAATGATGCCATCATCATACAGCCATTGCAAGCTCGTACTGGTTATCTGTATCGAAATAGCAAGCACATATCAATGACGGTTAACGTGCTTACTGCAGTATTTGAAGGTTCGGCCGGTGTAATAAAAAAAAAAGTGAGGCCATCAAATTTGGTTGCCCTAGGGGTCGCTGTTAAACGCATCATGGTATGATACACAGGTGAGGGGATGCTAATCCCCTCTGATTTGGTTATGGGATCATAACTTATAATTGGATTAACGTTATAGCACGTTGAGTCATTTATGTACGATATGATCGCATATTTTGGCCCATGCCTTATCAGATTTGCGGATCACAGACCTGTGTTCAATTGCCTTTCAATGAAAACCCCTTATTGGAAGTAGTAGTTTCACCTGTTGTGTTGACAATGGGGGTGAATTTGACAACAAGGCATTCCTGTATGTCTTTGCATGAAACAGTTGTAAAAAAGCAGATTTTCACTGTTTTCTTCAAAGTAAGACGATTTTTCTATTCTCATTGTAAGCCAAACAAAACAGTCAATAATTGGTCTCACTCCAATCCAAATAGTGACTCATGAGATGCAACACAGGGGCGCATGTTAATTTAATGAAGCGTAGGGGTTGGAATTGTAAAAAGAAAAGCAGCGTTTATATTGTGAAGAATGTCAGACACGCGTATTACTCGTTTTAGTATCTTGAGTATTGGTTTTGAAGAGTTGAATGGGATAAGCTGGATCAGAGTTTGAATCGCTCTTATATGGCTCCATATATGCTTGTTCTACCCACAAGTCTTGCAAGTGTCTTGGCTCTAGACCTTAAAGGCTGAACCGTCTTGTCAAGTTTACGGCCTTCATCAACTGCCAGGACATGTTGAAGTACACCAATTCTTTGTTCCGACCAGCCTACTCTTGGCTCTACAATATACCATTCTTCCAACTAAATAGAGAAGGAAGAAAAATTACATACTGATTGCTCAGTAATAGTCTCTCTGCTACGCTAAACGGCCCTTATTCAGAAACGTTTTCTACGTTTAGGAGAGGGAGATCGTTTCTAAAGTTAAGCTACCCTCCGATGCTTTGTAACAGTCCGACGGTTCAAACATGTTTTGATTCTTAAGGCAATTATTTAATGAATCGTATAGTCTTAGAATGTGTCTTAACATTTTGGAGAATCGAGTCCAAGTTCTTTCCAACCTTAAACTTTCTGTGGTCCTCTGATAAGTTCTCCACTTGTTTATAATTTTTCCACCAAATGATTGGAGCTAAATGTTCATCCTTTCCATTTGAAATGTATAGTGCTAATGTCCTTGTTACCTTTTTAGATGAGATGCTGAAACCTTATAAAGTTAAGACCTCCCATGCGAGAACAAAGAATGTGGCTACAGAATTACTGATATAAAGATATCAACTACATCAGTCAATTATTGTTAACACTGTCAATACAAAATTATCTCCTAAATGTTTCAGACTTTGAATTCAGCCTCCAGACATTGCTGTCTTAGACCACAAAATTGATCTTCATCTGTTGACTACAGCTGGAGACTTTCTTTCCTCCTGCTGTGTCTTTCAGTCACATAATACCAGTTCTTCTATTGTATTCATTCAGCACGAGATACTGAACAGTACCAAAATATATTATATAATGGCAGTCACATTATGATATCTTTAATTATGATTATTTAGTTGATGGATTAATTTGATTTTCCGGTCCTTTTTCTTTTGAGTTAATATCTTGGGATGCCTCCTGCCATAGTCATCCCTGTTCGATGTGCTGTAGGGATGGGTGTTGCACAGCCTTTCTATGTCATTGAACCAGATCCAATCGTTTGTTTCCATTTCAGAAAGGGATATCAGGACAGGAGGTCGTAGTTCATGGAAGACAAGAAAAGGAAGAAAGACGACAAAAGGAAAAGGGAAACCTCTCAGAAGGTATGCTCGAAAAATAAGAAATATAATATTAGTGGGCCAGGCTAGTTTAGTGTTGAGGGTGTCAGACTTGAAGACGATGCTCTTGAACAGTCTATCTCAAGGCACTGCAAGTCACTAAGTAGTAGCATATTGCCATATTTAATCTTTAACAACTGCATGTAATATCATATGAAGATGTAGCCCAGCTAATCAAAAGCAAAATGTTTTCCTCCTGCTCAGAAGTAAATACAGAGTATAATCTCTGTTATGATCAGCATTCTTTCTTTTAGGTCATTAATGAAGCCAATCTTTCTCACGGTATTACTTGGGGACCCTTGTGTTTTACTTTTAACTGTCTCATTCTTGAATTACTCCCTATTGGCACTAGCAACATATAGTTCTCCCTTCTATATGCAGAACAATGTAGACATGAAAATATTGTTTAAATATTATTATTATTTATGTGTGAATCTACCGTTTTTTAAAGGCGCTTGTTTTTTTGTGTTTCACAGGTTGCAGAGCAAAAAAACAAAGGTAAGAACATGTCGACATGTTTAGCATAAGTGCATGTGGAGTCCGGATGGGCTCGTCGGTCACTATCTTGGCATGCTATTGACAATCGATTGGTTTTAGCTCTTGAACCAGTGGTCAAAGCTAGTCAACTTCCTTCCTCATGAAGGAACAAGTACTGCACAGACGGATGTGCAAGGATTCAAAGCGTGGCATACAGTAGGGATAACTAGCAGGGTTTTCTGCCCTCTAGTGGTCAGAATTTGTTTAATGCCTCATTTATCTCGATTCATCACATCCTAATGCAGTATCAGCTTAGTCATGCAATATTTCTTTCTTACTATGGTTTTTGGACACATCCTGTACTAGTTGAACTAGGAATCAAACATTCAGAATCTAAAAGTGAACAGACGAGAGTAACTTATCCCTCCAGATGTCAACAACTCCCCTGTGCTTCCCCGCAGTGTCAGACGTGAACAAGCCGGTGTCGTCGCAGCCTCCGGCCGCCCCGAGCAGCTCTGCCTCCCCCAGCCCTGGATCCACCCCCTCGGCCTCGCCCTCCCCAGCTGCCCCGAGTCCTGGCAGCGCCACCGCCCCGGCCCAGGCCGCCAACAATGCCAAGCGCCCGGTGGTGGCCAACGGACAGCCCCCCTCCTCTGCCGGTGCCCCTGGGCCCCCTGGGAACGCCGGGGCCGCAGCCCCGCAGCAGCAGCAGCGCTACATGCCGCGAGAGGTGCCACCTCGATTCCGCTGCCAACAGGACCACAAAGTGCTACTGAAGAGGGGCCAGCCGCCACTGTCCTCCATGCTGCTGGGGGGAGGAGGAGGTGGAGGTGGAGGAGGAGGAGGAGGAGGAGGAGGAGGTGGTGGTGGTGGTGTGGGAGTTGGTGGTGGTGAAGGCCCCAATGCAAACATGGCTGCTGCTTCAGGTGTGTGTCCGTGAAGGTTGTTCCGCAGCATTGCATGTGTATAATGTAGTCTGTAAAACATAATATTGTATAGGTGGACGTGATTTTGTTTTTAAACCAGATCTTTATTCTTACAAGTTGGACTTTGTGGTTTTGTTTGTAGATTCCAGTGCAGCTGCAGTGTCTCTGTCCCTCAACTCATCAGTCGCTGCTTCAACTACTACTTCTAATTATGCAAATTCTATGTGGGGGACAGGCTCTGGAAGCCAGACCTCCGCTCAGGGCAGGGTGATTGTGGACGGGAACAACCTGGAAGAGTGGCCCAGCATCGCCAGCGGTGACGGCGGCGGCGGAGGCGGCGGCGGCGGGGGATCCTCGGCCGGCCTGTCTGTCGGCGGCGGCGGCAACAACAACAACAACAACGGAATGCTTGTGAAAAGCAGCATCAGTGCCTCTGGTAGCCAGCCCCCACCCAGCTCCTCGTTCCCTTTGCCCAATGAATGTATGCAGTCGTCCGGCGGTGTGGCGTGGGGGTCGGCTGCCCCCCAGGGTCCGCTGGGAGGAGGTGCTCCGGTGGCGGCTGGGGGGCCTCTGCTGCAACCGCCTTCCTCTCTTTCCAAAGCCCCCGCTGCACCAGGGAGCCATGACGCCGCCGGCCCCCTAGAGGGCAGCAGTGGGATTCCAGGTGCCAACTTCAACCCAAATGCCAACCCTTCGGCCTGGCCTGCCTTGGTGCAGCAGGACGGCACCCCCGCCGCGGGGGAAGGGGGGCAGTCTTCCCTCAATCACCCAGGTCCCAGTGGGTCTCTGTCTGCCAACAGCACCGCCCCCCTCGGCCCCGGGCTGGGGCCGGGCGGCGTGGTCGGGGTGCTGGGGGGTCACCCACCTTTATCTGTGAATCAATCAAACGCCCATCAGCACCAACTTCACCAAATGCAATCCAGAGACAGAGAGACGGGTGGGGGGGGGAAGTGGGAGGGTGGATCAGTAGGACCAAAAATGGCCGCCGGGGAGCGGGCGGGCGGTGTGGACTGTGAGGCGGGCGGGGCGGGGCTCGGCGGCAGGGGAGACCCCGGCCTCGCCTCCTCGTGGAGGGGCCAGCCTCCTTACCCCGCCGCCGTCTCCAAAACGGGTGCCTCAAGGACTGACGAGTGGGAGGGCGGCGGCGGAGGAGGAGGAGGAGGGGCCTTCGGGGCCGCCGACGGGGACAACGGCACCTCGGGGTGGGGGTTCCAGGGTTCCGCGAGCGGGGCCGGCGCGTGGGGCGCGGCCGGCAGCGGGGGGGAGAGCAGCAGCAGCAGCAGCAGCGTGCAAGCCTCTGCGGCATCTCAGGGAGGGTGGGGCTCGAGTGGCGCCGCGGCCGGAGAGAGGGCGGTGGCGGCGGGCGGCGACTGGGGCGGCGGCGGGTGGCGGCGGCTCTGCTGCTGTGGGTCGGAGCCAATCCAGGGGGGGAGGGGCAGGGCGGAGCCTGCGGCAGTAATGGCAGCAGTAGCGGGAGCAGCGCCGGAGGGGCCCCGCCCCCCACCTCGGCCTGCTCCCCCACGGCGCCCGCCATGAGCAGAGCTTGGGACAATCAGAGGGGGGAGGCCGGCGAGACCGGGGACTGGGGAGGGGGCCAGGGGGGGCGGGGGGGGGTCCTCGTCGAGTGGCGGGAATTCCAGGAGCGGGAGTGGACCTCACGGCGGCCACTCGCGGGCCCACCGCCCGGCACCAAACGCTGAGGCTGCCTTACAGAACCTGCTCAGCCGCTCGGACCTGGACCCCCGGGTGCTGTCCAACACGGGCTGGGGCCAGACGCAGATCCGGCAGAACACGTCCTGGGACCTCGACGCGGAGGGGAAACGTGTTGCGGCAGGAGGAGCAGCAGCAGCAGCAGCAGGGGGAGGAGGGGGGGGGAGGAGGAGGGGGAGGGAGCAGCAGAAGCGGCTCCTCGTCCTCGTCGTCATCCAAACACCAACAATCCAGTATAAGTTCTTCGTCGTCTTCTCAGTATTCTGCTGGGCCGGGGGCCGTGGCCGCGGACTCGATGGGCCCCGGGGTCAACCCGTCTGCGGGCTCCTCGGGGGAGGGCTGGGAGAGCAGCAACAGTAGCAGTAGCGGAGCCTCGGCGTCCGGGAGGGGGCAACCGCCCCCCCCAGGCCCACACATGAGGAATCCCGGCGTCTCACAATCTAGCGCCATGAGCGCGCCCATGGGAGCGGGGGGGATGGGGAGCATGCATAGCCAGCAGGGGAAGCCCACAGGCTGGGGGGGTGGTGGTGGCGGGAGAGGCATGGGGGCCGGGGAAGGCCAAGGAGCCAAAGGTTGGGGAAATGAGGAGTGGAGAGGCAATAGAGGCGGCGGAGGTGGAGGAGGCGGAGGTGGAGGAGGTGGTGGTGGTGGTGGTTGGGGTGATCAGGGTCAACAGGGTACCCCTGCCAGTGGAGGCTGGGGTGAGAGCCAGGAGGAGAAAGGCGGAGGCTGGAGGGAGATGGGTAGGGACGGAGAAGGAGGAAGAGGCGGTGGCGGTGGCGGTGGGTGGGGTTCAGGGCAGAGGGGTGGGGGTGGTGGAGGAGGTGAGGAATGGGGAGAGCCCAAATCTAACAGTGGCGGTGGAGGCGGCGGCGGATGGGGGGAGGAAAGGAAGGACATTGGAGGAGGCGGCACTGGAGGAGGAGGAGGAGGAGGGGGAGGAGGGCGAGTATCAGGATCAGGCGGGGATTCAGATGTAGGAACATGGGGGAGCTGGGACGAGGCTGGCCCCCGTAGAACCTGGGGGGGGGGTGGTGGAGGTGGAGGAGACGCGGGGCCCAACAAGCCCCACCAAAGCTGGAGTGGAGGGAACGTGGGAGGAAACAAAATGCACCAGATGCCAAACAGCCAGTCGGGCGCCATCAAGGGCCCGGCGGCACCACTGCAACAGCAACAATCACAGCCGCGCAATCAGCAGCAGCAGCAGCCGCCGCCGCCGCAGCACGCTCTGGACCAGGGGGCTATGCAAGGAGGCTGGGGGCGACAGCCTGCCTCCCAAGCCCAGAATCAGAACCAAAGCTCAGGCTGGACCTCGGGGCCCATGCCCAGTGGCCCCGCTGGAGGTGGAGAAAGAGGAGGAGGAGGAGGAGTTGGTGGAGGCTCGGAGCCCAGTGGCTGGGAGGAGCCTTCGCCGCAGTCCATCAGCAGGAAGAACGAGATCGACGACGGCACGTCAGCGTGGGGAGATCCGACCAATTACAATTACAAGCCGGTCAACCTGTGGGATAAGAACAGTGCACCTGCGGGCCAACCGCCGCCACCAGCGGCACACGGCACGGGGCCTGGCCCAGCTCAGGCCCAGCAGCAGCAACAACTTCAACAGCAGCAGCAGCAGCAGCAACAACAGCAACAACAACAACAACAACAACATCAACAGCAGCAGCCACCGCAGCAGGGACCTCCAGTACAGCAGCAGCCCGCTAGACAAGCTGCAGCGCCGGCTGGGAATAGGGACATGAACCCTGGTCACGGGTCCGGGAAAGTTACAAATATCGGTAAGAGCTTTGTTTAAATTTTGTGTTTTAATTTGAGTTGTTAGTTAATGTTCTGTCTGCCATACCAATAGCATTTCCAAAAACGGCCCTACCTATTATTCCTGCTGAATTTACAACTTGTAAAATTCATATTCCAACATCATGGCAAACGTTTGCATCATCATCATTGTCAAGTTAAGTAAGGATATTAGGCCAGGGAGACGACCGCATCATTCCAACGCGTTGGCCTTCCTCCCAGGTCCGTCCGGCTGGGGGAGCACGTCACCCAACAGCCCCCCTGTGGACAACGGTACGGCTGCCTGGGGGAAGACCACAGAGGCCCCGGCTACCTGGGGTGACCCTGGGGAGACGGCAGCCAAGACTTCGGGCTGGGGAAACCCCTCTGCCAACCCCGTCAAACCTGGTGAGGGAGCACTGCCGCCTGGCTCGTCCGTGCTGCGGGGGTTTCGTGCAGCTATGTTTTGGGAAACGGCTCTCTTTATATGCTCATAGGACACTTGGCTGATGGTCGTGGTTTCTAGTTCAGGAAGTGATTCTGGTGTTAAATCGTAACATTAGTGAATCTGCAGACTGCAGACAGTATATCTAGCCCGCTTGCATAAACACCAGCATTTCCGACTGACTCACTCTCCCCCCCCCCCCCCCCCCCCCCCCCCCCCCCCTCTGTCTCTCACTCTGTCGTCCTTTCTCCCTCTCTCTGCAGGTGTAAAGTCTATGCAAGATGGATGGGGGGAAGGAGAGAGCTCTGTGGCGGCCACCAGACACTCCAGTTGGGAGGATGAGGAAGATGGTGGACGTGGCGGCGGGGGTGGTGGTGGTGGTGGTGGTGGTGGTGGAGGAGGAGGTGGAGGGGGTATGTGGGACAACACCGGCTCCCAGGGAAGCGGCTCCTCCTGGGGCCAGGGAAGCAACGGTGGCTGGGGCCAGGGTCACGCCCCCAAGAAACCCAGCAACAAGGTGGGGTATTCTTTGGGACGCATGGGGAACGCCTGTGGCGCTTTGGGGCTGCTTGTTGTCGTTTGGCCTGCCGTGTGACCTTGACCACATGGACTCGATGTATGGCGCGGTTTAAAACGTTGTTTATTGGTACTTTGTACGGTTGTGTGAGATACATTTGAGTGCTCATATGTTCTCCCTACCGACCCTCAGGGGCCAATGAAGGGGCCAGGCGACTCCTGGATGAACCCCATCAACAGACAGTTCTCCAACATGGGGTTGCTGGTAAGATTCCCCGATCCCTCAGGCGCACTGATTCGCCGATGAAGTTACAATGAACCCAAAATCACCCTCCCTTGGGAAATTATGTTTCATGAAATTGAATAAAGGGAGTATCCATTCCAAAATGTAAGGTACTCATTGGATGGATGCTGTGGCTGAACAGCACTAAATTTCATTAAATTCAGATTTCCAACCAATCCCATGGTGTATACATAAGAATTATGTACCACGGATCTCGTCTAATTAAGCATTGCGACATCAAAACTATTTAACCAAATGAACAGATCGATTTTCGGGTAGCAATGCGTCGGCGTAGAGTAACATTAAAGCCCATTGGATTTGTGTGGCGGGTATCCTTCCCTAGTTTGGAGAATCCTCCGCTCACTCAGCGGCCCGTGCTTCGTACTGACCCTCCCTCTGCCCTCTCTCACAGGGGGAGGACCCCAGCGGCCGCAACATGGACCTCGCCCCCGGGCCCGGCCCGGACAAGAAGATGGAGGCGGAGAAGCGGGCCATGGGCATGAGCGACTACAACGGGGACATGCGGAAAGGCGGGCGCGGAGGGCCCATATCCTACCGGTCGCCCGGCCCCAAGGACGTGGGGCCCTCAGATCCCGGATCCTACTACGACAAGGTAGGCCGTCTCTGGGAGAGCTGCTCCATGTCCCCGTCTCCCCTCTTGTCTCTTCTTGTCTGTTCAGTTCACTTAACTCTTGTTGTCTTGTATGTGCTCTCCTTTCTCATCTCCATATCTGTACCCTCTCCCTCCCTCCCTCTCTTGTCCTTAACTCCTCCTCCCTTTCCTGCCCATTCTCTTCCTTCTTTCACCCAAACCCACGCCCCCACCCATCACTCAAATTGGGCCGCTCCCATTGGCTTGTCTCTGACCAATCAGGACGGTTACCTTGGGGACGAGGGTCATGGCTCTCTATACTCTCCGCCCACTGTCTTCAAGTCCCACCCCCTCTACAACCACACTATCCCCCTTAGACAAGTAAGATCCCAGTTTGTCTTGTTTTGTGTGTCGGGCATCACCTTTGTCAATGTGGCGCCGTCGCCACTCGCATTAGCGGCCGTAACTTTCCTTTCAATCATAATGTAATCCTGCCAAACCAGCCCTGCATAGTTTTGTTGTGTGTCAGTCAGTGTGTTTGTGTTCGGGCTTCAATCTCCTTGATTACATTTCTTGCATGTTTCTGCGTTCCGATCTCAGGGCAGTCACAACATGTTTGGCCTTGCCGGAGGGGGCGTGGCCCAGTCCAGGCACCAACCCAGCGTGCCGCCCATTAACCCTTCCCCAGGGATACGAGCGCAAGTGCCTCATCAGTTCCTGTCACCACAGGTTTCTGCCCCTTTATCACTGCTGTGTTGCTTGTCTTGCACACTTGGCTGCACATATTTCCTATACAAATACTCAGAATGCTATTGAATGTGTGTGCCCCAACTGAGTCCAAGGGAGGAAACTTAGCGGAAGATATTGTCACATAAATGGCCTGCATAGCCAGGACATTGTTGTAAGATAGACTCCAGCAGCTGTTTGCACCAGCAGAATGCAAGGTCCCACTTAGGCTAAGGTGAAGGTAAATTGAAAAATTACACACAGTTGCACCAAGCAGATAGTTTTGATGTTAAACTAAGTTATAACCTGTATTTTACACCTCCCCTCTAGCTAGTTTAAGTTCCATTCTAACGATAAAGACCGGTAAATACGTTAAAATATTTAAATACAAAAGATGGCTATTCGTTTTGAGCAATGGGTAGAGGAGTTTCAACGCGGTTTGCGTCGTGAACGGATTGTCTGTGACCGTCTGTGACCCTATCGATCCATTTCATCATCGTGATGATGTAGATTTATGTGCGCGATTTCGGTTTTGCTGGGCGGAATTATCTAGGATAACCGGCCTTCTTGACAACGACCTGCAGCACAACACAAACCGAAATTCGGCTCCAAGTCCAGCAATGTAAGTGTGTTTGGCTCGGAGATATTTTGCCACTGGGTCTTTTCAAAACCTAGTTGGTGACTCGGTCCATGTGCACAAGTCTACTGTCTGCAGAGTGGATCGAGCTGTGGCACACAGTGCGTTTACATGGGCCAGCTACTTGCTACTCGAAAGGACCGTGTCAATTATCCGAACGTACATGGCCTTTAAGAGATCGGATAATGGCCGGAGCGTGGCTGAATCCGCTAACCCAGGTGGCGCTGTAGCCCTTTCAACAAGTGGTTATGGAGCCACTTCGGTTGACCTCTACATCCCAGCAACGTCAAACACAGGCTGCGTTCGAAGAGATGTTTTTAGTAGACAGCTGTCAGTTCACTTCGGGTCCATGTCATTTCTCAGACGCTCCTTTGTTCCGACCTCTTGGTCCTCCTCCCACTGCTCCGCCGCCGGAGGAGTCCGCATACGACCGAGAGGTCGGAACAATGGAGCGTCGGAGAAATTACATGGGCCTGAAGTGGACTGAGCGCTGTCCCGCATACGGCAACAATCCCTTTCTCCTCCATGTAGCGTTTCAATCTTGACTTCAGAGTCAAAGCCAAAATTCTTGTTCTTATCCGATCTCGCTTGTCCGTTCATGTACCGATTTCTGTCCGAAGTAGATCGGGTAAAGGTGTTTACATGCATTTTAAAATTCTGGTTGAGGTCTTATTCGTTTCTTCATCCTATGATGAGTCTGCATGTAAACACACTATGCAGATATCTGAACACATACGTTCGCTTCCCTGTACAGCCTGCAGAACTAAATCTTGTCCGTCAACAATTTTATCAGATCGTTGGTTTCCCAAATGTGACAGGCTGTGCAATTTTGCAGAAGTTGGCAGTTAATTCCGTTAATACCTTCTTCACGTGTCTTACCTCCTTGAGAGATAAAATAAAAAACAACTCCAGCCCACGTACAAACCAATATTCTAGAGCTATTCCATACAATGCATAGCCAGGTAGAGGCTAACTCAGACAAAAACTCACGACACTCACACAACGAATAGCATACAAAGCAGCAATGAGCTGCAATTTATTATAAAAATTTGCCATCAAACTGCTTAACTTCACGCCAGTACCGCCCAACTCAAATTTTAGAGAATAAAGGACTGTCAAACTGTTTTGTTTGTCCTCTCATTTGGGTGCTAACGCATCCTCACTCGGATAAGGTGGAAACTTGCCGGTACTTCCTGTTTACAATGTTGGCTGTCGATGATTGGCTTGAAATGATCTAAACGTCATTAAATGTGACACTGGTACAATTTACGCACTACTAGTAACGTTAAAACTTAAGTTATGGTGGTGCAACCAAAATTTAGAATACCTTTCTGTTTGAAACTAGCTGCGTCGCGCGAAGGGTTAAGGCGATCTTTACACCCGAACTTCTTATCGGCTTTAAGTTCTGCTGGTGCAACGCACTGCAGGTGTTGTGCACGCTCGGATGCAGACACACACAGCACAGTCAAGATGACTGGGAACCACCATTAATACCGCTGGTATCACTGGGAGTCAAACAACTGCTACTTGGAGCCTTATTGGGGATCATGAAGTTTTGGACAATCACAACCGGTGATCATATGTTCCCGGTGATCATATGCTCACGCGCTAACGCGTGTGTGTGTGTGTGTGTGTGTGTGTGTGTGTGTGTGTGTGTGTGTGTGTGTGTGTGTGTGTGTGTGTGTGTGTGTGTGTGTGTGTGTGTGTGTGTGTGTGTGTGTGTGTGTGTGTGTGTGTGTGTGTGTGTGTGCCCATCCAGGTGCCAGGCTCTATGCTGAAGCAAATGCCGCCTCCCAGCGGGGTTGTAGGAGGTGTTTCGGGGGCCGGGGGAGGCGTGTTCCCCCCTCAGCTGTCCCCCCAGCAGATTGCCATGCTCAGCAGCATCTACCCCCCCCACATCCAGTTCCAGCTGGTGAGAGCCCCACCCGGTGCCGGCATAATGGGCGATACGTTGCAGTGCTTAAAGAGAAATCAGATAACGCTTTGATAATATAAAGTTAGTTTATTTTAGGCTGCCATTGACGTGAGTAGATTATCTGTAATTATTCAGTAAATTTGCATTCCTGTTTGACGAACATTCACAAATTGGTTGTCTCAGAGTTAGTGGAATGTGCCACGTAAAAGGAAAGCCAAGCGTTCATTTTTTGGATTATTTTCATATAGATGTTCGAGGCGGAAGTCAAAGCAGTTGCATCGCCACCATGTGTATTTCCGACCACTTCCTTTCACGCACTATTTTTTTTCCTTCTCTCTCCCTCTCTACGTCTCGTCATTTTTCTCCTTTTCATTTTATTTTGGCCCCCTTCCGTTGTCTGGGTCTCCCTTGTGTCCTTCCTTCCTTCTTTGCATCCTTTCCTTAAGGCCTACCAGCTCCTTCTCCAGCAGCAGCAGCAACAGCAGCAGCAGCAGCAGCAGCAGCAGACACCCCAGCAGCAGCTGCTCCAGAACCAGAGGAAGTTCCCCCAGAACGTCCGCCAGCAGGCCGACCCACAGCAGGTCCGTTGTGCATCCCGGACGGAAAATTCAGGCTTACATTTTCCTTTATTTTTTAAGAACATAACGATGTGTTTTATCTGTGTTTTAACCTGACTTGTTGTTGTGTTTTCCCGTCCAGCTGGCCAGGATCATGGCCGTGCTCCGTCAGCAGCAGCAGCAGCAACAAGTCGGGGTTCTTGGGGGTGGCTCCAAGCTGTCCCCCTCCCACCTCGGCGTGGGAGTGGGCGGCCCTAAGCTCCCTGGCGTGGAGTCTCTGGGCCACGGCGGGCTGGGTGGCTCGGTGGCCGACATGCACCCCAAGACCCACGGGGGCTACTCTGGTGAGTGGCGGGCCGCCCCGCAGGCGCAGAAATAAGGCCTTGCAGCGCTGTGTGTATATCATTCATTTCCATAGTAATGTAGTCGCGCTTTCATCCAAAGCGCCCAGACAGTGAAGTGAGATTCAAAGCATTGAGGAGCAGGTAGAGGATAGGCGTCTCTCTCAATGGACGCTGGGGAGCCAGGCTAGAACCTTATCACTTTTGACAGGCGACAGGTGACCACAACACTACCCCTAATACCAGGCTTGGCAGAATCTGATTTTCCTGACATGATTTCCGTTGACATAACGGCTCCCCTCTCTTCTGCCCACCGCCTCTCTCTACCCGCTCCGTCGCTCTCTCTCCCCGCGGACAGGGTTTGGCTCTGGGGTCAACCTGTCTGGCCTGGACATAGGGGGCTCTGGGATGGGCGGACACGGGGGGATGAAGGACATGGGGGGCCAGCAGTCTCGCTTCAAGTGGATGATGGAGGGCCACTCGCCGCCCGACTCGGTCACTCCCGAGAGCATGCTCCACAAAAATGGTAGGTTACCAGTCCCTCCAGAAAAACGTGGCATTTTTTTGTGATTGTTGCGGCCAAAAATCCTTGCTTATGCGGCACGTTTTCTTAAAAAATGCGATGAAATATGCGGCATATTTATACAATGAAATTGCGGGGACTTGCGAAAAATGCAGCTTTCCGATGACATTCACGTTGCGTACTTACGTCACTTCATAACGTTCCCATGGCAACAGGGGAAATGGCTGCTCTTGTGTGAAGTAAACGCAACTTTTCAACACTTTCTGCTAAGATAGGGTACACTATTTACAGCCAGTTAGAGTAAAGAGAACCCTCTTCTTGAGTTTCTTTAATTCTGAGCGTACCCCGCCTTCTGACTTCTGAGGAGCTCAATCTTACACATTGCACCTTTTAACTCTGTCTGCGTCTCCCAGGTCCTGTTACCCCTATGAAGATGCCCGGGGTTTCCCCTTACTCCCAGTACGACATGAGCGGAGACCCCCTAGGGGACAACTGGCATCGTACCCCTGGCAACAAGATGGCATCCAAGCCTGCCTCCACCACCAGCTGGCCTCCAGGTAAAGGCCTCGGGGCCCTGTGGCGCCGCCCACGATTGGTCGTTTTGTTAACTCCCAGGATTTAGGCGTGCATTTGTGACCACCGTCAGCCAATCGCATCTCTCATCCCCCTGCAGAGTTCCAGCCCGGCGTACCCTGGAAGGGAATCGACCGGGTTGACCCTGAGTCTGACCCCTACATGACCCCGGGGAGCATGATGGGCAACGCCAGCTCCCCGAACCTCAACGACTCGGACCACCAGTTGCTACAAGATAATGCAGGTGAGTGCCCCAGATGGACCTCCCCCGGTGGGGTGACTGGGTCTCAACC
Organism: Gadus morhua; assembly: GCF_902167405.1. Classification (NCBI taxonomy): domain Eukaryota; kingdom Metazoa; phylum Chordata; class Actinopteri; order Gadiformes; family Gadidae; genus Gadus; species Gadus morhua. The sequence continues at coordinate 12,486,718 of NC_044065.1, forward strand.
ACGAGGTAGTCTATTTTGAAAGCGGCCTTTGTCTTCTGATCTTTGATCTGTACTCAAGACTTTCCATTAGCTCTGTGTGGGATTATCTTCCCGCCATTATTAGTCTTATCTATTATTGGGTTTGAATTGAATCACTGCAAAGCAAATCGGCACAAATTTGAAACTAATACAGGTGCAAAAATGGGAGGCATAGAAATTGTGCTTGAGGGGAAAATATAATTGAGTTGGTAGTGGTTGCATCATATTTGTGGTGATTTGTTGATGTTGGCCTAACTTGGATGATTTTGTGATGTACAGATTCTACCCCTTCCCTGAACACCTTGCTGCCTTCACCTGGTGCCTGGCCTTACAGTGCCTCAGACAGCCCCCTCAACAACGCACATAATTCAGGTAACTCACACACCACTCAACTGTGGGCCTGGGAGTAGGGTATCACTCGGTGCATGAAATGGTAAAAGCTAAACTTTCATTTGGTGTTATCTTAAAGCCTGTGTTTCGTACAATTTGCAAGAAATGTCTAGCTCCAGTAATGCTGAAAAAACAAACACCTCATTCCCTCTCCCGACTCTCTCCAAACCCCGCCTCTCATTCTCTCTCCAAGCAGGGGCGGGGTTTTGGCTTAAGGAATATGACATGGTATTTCTCTACACTGCTGCAGCGGAACAATTAACCTAGTTCCCTGTAGCCTTAAGGTTACGGTCGATAAATACGGACAGACTGAATCCTGTATGTTGAAAAACACTAGCAGTGCACGCTACAAAGACAGTCTGTGTAACTGGTGCAAACCCCCACTCTGCCTGCGTGACTACGTGTGTGTAGTCCGTGTTCCAGCCCGTGTTTCAGCTGTTAGTTGTTTACATGACGGAATGTGTTTTACACAACATGCATATTTAAGGCAAGATATATAAAAAAACGTTGGCTCAACTTTGATAAATTCTCCTTTTCAGTAAAGTACACAGATTACAAGGCCAGCTGGCCCCCAGAGCCCATTGGACACAACAAACCCTGGAAAGCTGGGAGCCGCAGCAGCCAGCTCAACCAGAACCAGCTGTCCCGCCCACCACCTGGCCTAGCCAGTCAGAAGCAGCCGATGCCTTCGCCCTGGTCTGGGGGAGCCCCGCGGTTGTCTGCCAGGGGTTGGAGCTCGGGCAGCAGCGGTAAGTCCTCCACACTCTTCCCCCACGTGTACCAAGAGACTAAAGCTTGTCATGTTTCCAACTGTACGCTAAAGAGCCAGGCTTGGCCGGCTTACCTAGCCTGGATGCAACACAGAGAGAGCTCCTCTAGAAATTAAAAAGGTCTTTCCCTACATTCGTTTGATTTACTTTTAATTTCCCTCGCATCTGACCTTTCCTTTCCTTTCATCTCCCATCAGCGTCCACATGGAGTGACGGCAGTGCACGAGGAAGCTGCTGGTTGGTGCTCAGTAATCTCACGCCACAGGTACACGCACACACAAACGCAAACACCGTCCGCTTACACAATAACATGGGTAAACTGGAAAAGTACTTCAGAAGTTTGAGTGGGCCACTTAAGAGTCCCGGTATGGACGTGCATTCAAGCGCCACAGTCTTGATTGCGTTTTGTTTGTGTTCCATCTCGTCCCTCCAGATCGACGGCTCCACCCTGAGGACCATCTGCATGCAGCACGGCCCCCTGCTGACCTTTCACCTGGGCTTGACCCACGGCACGGCCCTGATCCGCTACAGCTCCAAACAGGAAGCGGCCAAGGCCCAGAGCGCGCTCCACATGTGAGTCACGGCGACGCCCCCCCCACTCCTGACACAAAGTCTCATCAAGATGAGAAGCTTTGACACAAGAGCGGCCTCTATGCATGAACAAAATACAAGCTAAATACACAAACAAACGCCGCTATATTAAAGACAGTGCAAATGCATACGGACCTCGTGTTTTTGGTCTTTCGATGGAAAGCAGCCCCTGAGCGATGTGTCCCTCCCTAGGTGTGTCCTGGGCAACACCACCATCCTGGCGGAGTTTGTGAGCGAGGAGGAGGTGGCCCGCTACATTGCACATTCCCAGGCAGGAGGAGGAGGAGGAGGCGGCAGCGGAGGGGGAGGAGCGGTCGGCTCCTCCGGCTCGGGCCCCATCGGGTCTTCCTCCATGGGGGGCAGCAGTAACGGCGAGAGAGGCGGAGGATTAGAAGGAGGATCTGCCCCGGGCGGAGGCTCGGGAGGCGGGAACGGAGGCCCCGGGGCCCCTGGCTCCGGGTGGCAGAGCCTCGACGGTACAGGCAGCTCACAAGACCCACCGGCCCCCCAGGGGCCCGGCCTGGGCATGTTCGCGCCCTGGAGCACCAACGGGACGGTGGTGGGCGGCGGCGGCGGCATGGAGAGCGGGCGGCAGGGTCTCTGGGGGGGCATGGGCGGGTCGGGGTACTCCAGTGGCAGCCTGTGGGCCTCCTCGGCCATGGACGACCGGCACCAGATGGGGAGCCCGGCCGCACTGCTGCCAGGGGACCTGCTAGGGGGAGGCGGTGACTGATACACTCACACACGTATACACAAACATGGTGTAAACCCTTGGTGTAACTTAAAGGTTTGTGAATTTGTAATTTATTCACATGAATGGATAACATTGAATTCCAACTACACTGGCCACTGATGTTCAGATACACTGTCTCTATCGCACACAAAAACAAACACACACATACACACACACACACACACACTTATGTACACACACACACAAACGTTTATGCACAAGTTAATTTCCACATACATCTATCCGCTTTACCTTTAAAATGAAGACGTCAAACTATCAAAACTTGAAGCTGAAAATGGTATATATATCTATATAAAAAAAAAGGTCCTTCCATACGGGCGGGAGAGAGACGACTGGATAGCGCTTCTCTCCTACATGCCGCTGCCGCCATCTCCATCCAGAGAGAGAGAGAGAGAGAGAGAGCCCACCACTCAGGCATGTGCTCCACGGAACGACTCCAGCCACGAGTCGCCTGTGAACAAGTTCAGCTCGAGCTGTTTTTAGTGTGCCACAAAATGTTTTGTATTACTATTTAATGGTTGAATCTCCACAACAGGAAAAAAAAAAAATGATTACACAACTTGCGGACTGAGCCTTCGTAGATCTGGGTTTTTGGCGTGCCTGCGAGTTTTCTTCCCTAGCCCCTGCCCCCTGCCCTGCCCCGCCCCACCCCGCATCCCTACCCCCGAGTTTTTAAGCCTGAGGGCTAGAAAGAAAAAGGAATAAAAAGGAGGTAGGGGTGGGGACCAGAGTTTGGGGGTGGCGGGTGGGGTCTCATAGGAACATCGGCAGTACGCGACAGTGGCTGCGGCTTCCCCCACCCCCATCCCCCTTAACCAATGCTGCAGCAGCATTTATGCTAGGTACACACATACACACATCTACCTTGGTTGAGATGGATGGCATCGCCATGGCACCCAGGGTACAAAAACAAACAAAAAAAACATTAGCCAAACTTGCACTGTTGATGGCTCTGGGTACCGCGGGGACCCGTCGTGTGGAACTCCTTCCATTTGTTGTTGTTTGGTGTTTCTTTTGTTGTTTTAAATGGACCCAGAACTACACACAGCGACATCGCTACTACTCAGACCTTTCCAGTGGGAGGTGATTTAAAATCAACAGAGGCCTTGGTCAATGTCCCAGAACCCTTCCAACCCTAGTACCCGCATCCCCCCCACCCTCCCCTCCCCGACTATGAGATGAACCGTGTCAGGTCATTTGCATTCTCACCAGTAACACTGCTCTTAAAAAAAAAAGAAAAAAAAAAAGTTGACAAGCTTAATTTTTATTTCCTGCTAAGCGTGTTGTCCATTTGTTTATCGTTTTAAGACGTAAAATAACATTGTGGAATCCGAACCCCCCCCCCCTCCTCCTCCCCACACCCTTTACCTATCCCCCACTTTTTCTTTGTCCCCCCCCCCCCCTCTTAAAACACTGACCTCATAGGGTTACGTCGCCACCTAGTCTGTCACGTGAAGCGCCGTAACATTGGCACTACTTCATGTCACTTAATTTGTTCTGTTTTTTAGCAGTTTATTTTTTGTTTTTTGTCAAGGTTATGTTCTGTTTTCTTTTGGTGTCCAAATGCAATAAAGAATGTGTTTGATTTATTATTTCATTTTTTGTCTTCATTAAGAAGCAACCAATTTGAAGGCATTTGTACGGAGATGCCCGGATGCGTACCCACACCGAGCTGAGCTGGAAAAAGGTGTTTTATAGACACGTTTAAGACGTTACCTTATGTTTTGTTATTTTCTTTGTTTTTATTTTATGTATCAATTTAAATTAAGTCTGTCTTTGTTATCACTCCTGTTGAGGATCTTTTTGTTTATCTCAGATGTTACAAAAAGGAAAGGAAATTATTTAAAGCAGAAAAGAACAAGATAATAAAGGTTGAATTCAAGCCTGTGGTTGTTGGGTCATTGATTAATCATTTGTGAATTTCGAATCCCCATTCGATACCTTTTCGTCTCTTTAATAGCAACAACTTGCGAAACTGCATGCTTTTTGCAGTATTTTTTTAATCCAAGATATTCAAATTGATTGGTCATTAAATGTTATACTCATTCAAATTTTGGTGTTCGAGGGGGCTGAGGCATGTTTGATAGTTCTGGCAGAAACAGGACAAACTGATGCAGCAATGTTTGGTGACAAGACACTAGTTGTAGAGGAAAAACATTGAAGGTTTGCAGTAATTTGTTAATGTGTTATGAGATAACACGACTAATGTAAAATTTTAATTCAAAGTAATTTTAGTGCATTGTTCTTCAATCTGCTTCACCTGTATTTAGTGCGCGTTTCTCAACGCAACGTTCAGCCGACCCTATAGTTCTCGTCGCATGTGGAGTAGGAGATTCTGATGTACTGGTGGCTGGGCGGGTTCCAATGAGGGTCCCTGGCCAGGGCTACTTCCTGCGTGCCCAACGCGTGCCTGGACCTCCATGGCCTGGACCAATCGGGCATCACTGGAGCACAGAACAATGAGGTAATCAAGTCAACACACCTTTGAGAAAGGGGTTATTCATGAATTGCTCTTGGAGACCATTGGTAAAAAACATTTCCTTCCTTCCTTCCTTCCTTGCTAGGCTTGGATTTAACACTGGCCTTATCCAAATGCATTGACATTGTTTTTAATCAGAACAAATAGTGGGTGTTAAGCAGCACCTTGCTTTTAGGATTCCCTCAGCGGCTGATATTTATTCTATCCTGTAATTGTAAAGCAGTACCAACTCCCCATCAGGGAGAAAAGCTTGAGTTTAGGCCTATAGGTGGGTGGAAACCGGTTGACTTATCAATAACACTTAATTTAGTTTGTATTTACGTTCCCAAAACTTTATTACAATGTCATTTTTGCATATTTTATGAATAATTAAAATGAGGAAATATAGGAATATGTCTACTTTGTTCATTGAGAAGGATGGGTCGAGCGAGTTAACAAACTTTCAGGGTAACCTCAATAAACTTATAGACGAAGTCGATTTTTCCATGAGTTCAATCAATGTCCGTTATTAATCGAGTAATGACCTACCATGTGCCCGGCCTCGACCCAGTCAGCGGGTGGGATAGATGTAAATAGACTAGCGCATGCGCATTAGTTTTGCCCAAGTCCTTGTACACAGAGCTTGTATATAATGGCAGAGGGCTGTGATTGGCTGAGCCGGTCAGTCCTACGGAGTGGGCAGAGCGCTCTCCAACTCGTCTACAGTAATCCGAGGGGATTGCGTTCGTATGTTAACTCGCCAAACGATAGGTGTAAAATGGTTAAATCGAATGAACAACGGCACGATTTTTGTTAAAAAAAAAGGATAATTTGCAAAAGGGGAATCACTCCACGGCGTCCTCTACTTATTTTACAGTAGTGGCGGAGTACAGAAGGAAGTTAGAATAACTCGAGCGAACAAAAGCAGACGTTGACGGAGGAGTTCGCTTTCGCCGAGTTCAGAGGACGGGACGTGATGGCTCGGAGGAGGAATTAAGGTCGCGTGGTTTATATTCTCCGGGTTTGGACCGAGCGAGGTGGCTCAGGAGCCCGTTAGCTGACCAGTTACGGGTGAGTTAAACAAAACAGATCGGATCCGCTGAAACCATGGCTGAAACCTCTAGAAGGAGTTGTATTCACCTGATTTTGTTTGCATGTCAGGGTTTAAATCCAATTTTTTTAAATATTGGAGGCTAGTAAATCCTTTGTCGGCTAACGGTTGGCCTTTTACTGGCCATTAACTAATTGGTTCCAGAGAGCGTAACTAATTTGTTGTTGTGTTGAGTCATTCGTATGTTGCCCTATTTGTATAATAGATATTTTTTACTATCACATTTTGCATACAAGTGTATAATCTATCGTGTTTAATTACATTTCTGGTGAAAAGACTACTTCTACTCAAATGATGTACCTCTGCCTTAAAATGAACGGAACGATATGACACGTCAAAGCGACGCTGGCAGATTGTTCAGACAGCCTTCATGTTCGGGTGTTATTTATTTTTGTATTCCTAACCAATCAGATGATCGCTGTTCGACCGTCACCCACTTTTATTTGACACCATGAACGTACCCCAGCTCACCTCACCGATTGTGTTACTACTGTAGGCCTAATAGTTGTATTCGTGTCCCTCTCCCCAGTACCACCACCTGTACTTCATCTATCTCTCCACCATTATCCTCTGTCACTCCACGGACTGATCTTTTGACCTTTCAAATGCAACACAGCTTCTTTTTGACATGGTCATTGTCACTTTGTGTGTGTGTGTGTGTGTGTGTGTGTGTGTGTGTGTGTGTGTGTGTGTGTGTGTGTGTGTGTGTGTGTGTGTTGCATTCAACCTGGGCTCCATTTTCAGTGTTCATCTGCTGATACATTGCAAAGCAATACAAATGACCCCTACACACACACACACACACACACACACACACACACACACACACACACACACACACACACACACACACACACACACACACACACACACACACACACACACACACACACACACACAGTTTGCAAACATAATGTATATACATCACACACTGAGCCTAAACCTCCTGCCAATCTATGTAATCCTGTCTGACCACTTCCTACTCCCATGTTATAACGTATATTAATAATTTAACTGTTACTGATGAGTTAACCTCTTAACCTATTAGTCATGGTAACCTAAATGGGAGTATGTGTTATGCATCAATGAACTGACTAACGATGCAGTAAAGACATGTAGTGACGTAGAGGTTACAGTGAAGGAGAGATGTTGGACTTATTTGTTCCTTGGTCACCAGGTTGTCATGACACTCTGGTGTGTGTCTTTTAGTCTCCTCTGTGCATGCCATAATATACCCTATTGTAGATCTCGTCTTCCTTCTTCTTATTTTCTTACTTTGGTTCCTTTCTGGACATTTGCTTGAGTCCAAGTGATGCTGAAGACCGACTCTGCCTAGGGCTTGTTCTCTTTGGTGAAATGTCAATTTTATGTACAAATATATAAAATAAATACTTTTTTCCTACCCTGCTCTAAGCCAGGTCAGTGAAGAACTTGACAAGATGCTTGTTACATCATAACTCCTTCGCCTGCTTCCCTGAGTCCATCTCTGGTCTTTACCATCTACTGAGCAAACGTTGCACATATATAGCCTGACATTCTGACAGACCCATATGCTCTGCCCCCTCATGGTAATATTCAGCTCAGAGTGGTCAGATCGACCATCAGGAGAATGTCTGTTTGTCAGCTTTGACATACTATTGACCTATGCTGTTGACTTTGCCCTCAGGCAGGATAGACCACACTGACACAAGCACAAACCCAGACACTCTATCCTTGACTCGGGGCCAGATGAGACATTCCGGTTGTCTCCCACCCCATCTCCCTTCAGACGACGAGGCGGCCTCAACGTGGCGGTTGACTCAATCGATAGGCCTGCTGGTTAATGTTTCCCAATGCAAGGCGGACATTCTTCTGTTATCAGGGTGATGTCAGCCTCTGGTGTAGTTGTTTGTGGAGAGTCTCCGCCTCGGTGACAACGCGGTGGATCTGTTGTCATAGAGATGAGGTATACTTTGTTCTCCCGCACACGGCTCGGCGACTCATCGATCTCGTCTGTTTGTTTGAATAGAGGGATGTGAATGAATGAATGGAAGAACAGGTTTGAGGTGAATCGTTTGCAGATATGAAGTGGAGCTGGCTGATAAGGGTTGAAAGTATGCAGTTTTTTGCACTCCTGGTGCAAGGTAGTAAAATATTGATATTCTAGGTTCGGTCCCCAAACTCCACCATCATCATTTAGTATATGAAGGGTCCCGTGTTCATTTAAAGGGCCTGTGAAGATCTTTTAGTCTGTGATCAAGGGCTTTAAAAAAGCAGTTGACGTGACTGAACACGGCTCTATGAACGGTTCAGAACTCTGCCTCTCCCGTCTCTTCAGATGTCGTGGCTTGTAAGGCGGGGCGTGCCGCCCTTGCCCCCCGTGGGGGTCACTGTGGCCCCCACAGGACCCAACATCTCCTGGTTCCCAGAGTCTCCCCTTCTGAGCCCGGACCAGCCCACCTTCCTCATGACCACAGCGGCCCAGGCCATCTCCGGCTTCTTCGTCTGGACCGCCCTAATCATCACCTGCCACCAGGTACGGGTCCAATCGTTATATGCATTACATCACCCTCACTGCACATCATATTTGAATTACTCTCACCCATCAGATTTAAGGTTGGCCGCCTCCTGCCAGACCCAGCTCTAGGAAGCAGGCTACCCAGAATAGTGGGCAATCCTGTGCTGAAAGGCCTAGCACAAAAAAATATTATCTTCATTGGCTGCAAATGGACCTTTTTCCTAAACTTTAGGGAAAAGTTATTATTATTATTATTTTTACTAAAACCCTTAAAAAACCTCAAAGGCTGATAGATGAGCTGAATTCAGTGGGAAGTGGGCGTTTCCCTTTCTCTCGCTTCATATTTGTTTCAATCGTGTTGCTGGAGGCTAGGATCTGTAACCACAACACGGTGTAGATTGGCCACTATAGATATACTCTTATGATCATACACTAAAATCCCCTTCTATAAACGTCATCTACTTGCGCTCATTTTTAGAATATAGATTTTGAATATCTCCGTATTGAAGCAGCAAAGCCCCTCGGCCTTGTGTAAGCCCCTTGCAGCTTTCGGTTCATGACCTAGGCTCTCTGCCATGTCCCCCATAAGCTCTGCTATCCCATAGTAGTACTGCTGGATACACTATGATATTGGAATAGGTCAATACGTTATTAAATTGTCAGAATATTAGTAATTCAAGAAATCAATGTTGTGTCATGGTCTTACCGTTACAAAACAAAAGGTTCAATGTTTGCTCTGAGGAGGTAGCTAGCTGCATCTAGGGGTGAAGGGAACTATGGAGAAATAAAGAATTCTGCCAGGAAAAACCTAACTCATTTGTGTGCACAGAAGAATGTGGGTGTCATTGTGTTTTTTTCCAAAATTGGGAAGAGGACAGGCAATCTAATGCCAAATGTGGAACACAAATGCACTAGTAAAACGTTGTGCACACAGATGTGCACGCCTGATCAAACAAGGAGTGCGCCGCGGCGTCACTTGGCAACGCCTAGCAGGTGTTTGCGTGTACGGACTGGAAGCGACGCAGGAAAGTGCTGAGATGTTTCCATAATGAGAGGGAATCTGACAATCTGTGAGTCATGCGTGGCTCACGCATGCTGTTCTGTCAACCGGCAACTTTAAGCTCCGAAACTGAGGTCAATAAAATGGCCTCATCACACAAATTGACAAATCTTCATTTGGACAGGATCAGCTGTTTTTCTGCCTTTTTGTAATATCAGAGTATTGCCTTTATAGCCGTGGCCTGAAAAAATTGCAGTCTGCAACATGAGCTCTGTTTCGTTATTAGACAGACCTATCCCTGAGTTTTATTGATTTATATTTTTCCATGGACACAAAGTCGGAAACAAACGTCCCTCGCTACACCCCCCTTTCATGATGTGTCCCATTCTTAACTTTCCAGCACTTTCATCATTTCTCTTCAGGGATGAGGATCCTGGGAACATTTAGAATTGTTCCCTATTGTAATGAATCATATTTGGGATAACCTTGACTAATGTGCCTGTAATCGTCCACCACCGGTCCCTCTCGCTCTCTCCAGATCTACATGCACCTGCGCTTCTACCGCGCACCAATGAGCAACGGCACATCGTGCGCATCCTCTTCATCGTCCCCATCTACGCCTTCGACTCCTGGCTCAGCCTCCTCTTCTTCACCAACGACCAGTACTACGTGTACTTTGACACTGTGCGGGACTGCTATGAGGGTAGGCCCGGGCATGTGTGTGTGTTGGCTCATACACACTTGTGCATGAATGGGTGGATGTTAGGCAATATTGTAAGGACTTTGAGTGGCCACTGGTTAGAAAAGAGCTGTAGAAATGCAGCCCATTTAGGTATTTTCCCCTGCTCACCTTCTTGATTTAACATTGTTTTTGTTTTCTGGATCTTTCATTTTATTTTCCATCTAATATCTGCAGTAGTTTCAATTAGTTTCCCCTTTTCTGACTATTCGATATTCCTGTATAACCCCACCGACAAAATTTCAAGCACTAAACTGTGAGGTTATTTAATCAGTTATAATTGCAACCATAGTTAAGTTTGTCACCGCTCAGCAGTTTTTAGTGGAAAGGGGTCGAAATCGTGTTTTGAGGGCCTCAGAACAAAGTTCACCTAGACTAGATCGAGGGCAATTATTGCTGATGTTTCTAATTTGGTGTTTTATCTTGGAGACTGATAGCCGATATCTCTTCTCGGTCATCCACCTCCTCTCTTCACATACAAGGCTCCACATTTTCAGCAGTTTCACTGAGTCACAGGGATCTGACATCACTGACTTCATGTTATCTCTCCATCTCTCCCCTCTCATTCTTTCCTCCTCTCCCCTCTATTCTCTCTACTTAGGCCACATTTATACATAGCAGGGTATTTATAGAAACAAATATTTCCCCCCCTCCGTTTCAAAAATAACATTGTGCACACAACTTTTTTGAACATTGTTCAAAAAAGTTGTTGTTTACATCAAACCTCATAAATACGCTGTCGAGGCGCCATTATAACTATGCCAAACCTATGGGCGGCAGTGTAGGGAGTAGGATAAAGCCATGCAAGCCAATCAGAATCCTCAGAATCAAGCCAAACAAACTGTAAACAGGGCGCTCACATGACGTTAAGCATTTCCTGGCGCATAATGTGATGCTTCAGAACCTAAAACCCAGTTTCTCGCCGTTGAAACGACAACACATAACCGGCGTTTTCAGAAATCTCCACTTTGGCCGGAGTTTTTAGAAATGATAGTTTTCTGTGATAAAAACGACGTTTTCGTGTAAATGAGAGGCCAAACCGCCTGGAAACATCTGCGTTTTCCCTTTGTGTAAACAGGGCCTTATTCTCCTTTCTCTTCTCTCTCCTTTCTCCTCTCCCCTCTTCTTTCCCCTCTTTTCTTCTTTTCTCTTCCTCTTCTCCTCTCCTCCCCTGCCTCTTCTCTCCTTCTCGTCTTCTCCTCCCTCCTCCCTCTTTATCTCCCATCCCTTCTTCCCTCCTCTCTCCTCGACCCTCCCATTATCGTGATTTTTGTGCCGGGAATGCTTGTTGCACAGCAACCGTATCGTGGTCCTGGTTCCACCCCCGTGCTCAAATCACCGGCCATGCTGGCCGACATAATGGGCTCTCCACCAAACCGTGTGACAAGAGTGTACATCCAGCCAAACGTTATCGCTATGGCAACGCCCCAGAGGGGACGAGTGAGCTCTTGGCTGTGGTAAACAGCCAGGAAAAACACACACCACACACACACACACACACACACACACACACACACACACACACACACACACACACACACACACACACACACACACACACACACACACACACACACACACACACACACACACACACAGAGAGACAGAGACACACACACAGAGACAGATTTTGAGGCAGCAATACTCTTTCTTGCCAGTTAACCTCTCGTGTGTTTTGTTGTGGTAAAGAATTTCAACTGGCATGAATTCCAGTCTTGGGTTCTTTGTGAAGGAGCTCGAAAGGCTGAGGGACGTAATGAAAGACGCCCAGATAGGGCATTGGGAGGAAGGGTGGATGGGTGGATGGGTAGGCTGGGGTGGTGTTGTGAAGGAGATAAGACTGCAACGGGCGGAGTCGGGCCGGTTGTTATGGCGGCAGCTAGCTTGAGACGTGCTTTGGCACAGGGGAACTGACACAGCGCCCCCTCCCTACCCAAGACACACACACAAGCACCGCACAGATAGGAGGCCTGAAACAACGGGCATAAGTGTGTGTACTGTCAGCTTGAAGTCGAAACAGAGTTGCTAAAGTATGATGTCTACTTCACTAGCTCATATGGGAAAGCATTAGAACACACATGCACGCACACACGCACACGCATATACTGACACAGTGCAAAGTGACACTACAGTGCTCCCAGCTGCTTCAGCGAGCTAGGGCTGACATTCAGCGCTCCGCACAGCCCCTAGGAAGCCGCTTGCCTTCTCTGCCAGCAGCAACAGCTGTCTGGCTGTCAGTTTGACTCATGTCGGCCATCTTTAAATATGTGTTCCAGGTAGATTGTTGGGGGTCAACTGATCCTGTAAAGTAAGAGTGGATATTTAGAATTTCATGATCAATAGAAAATTTTATATACTAATAATATTTGAGAGTGAGTGAAAACCATTTTGTTTCTGCTGCTTTTACTTAAATAAGTTTCATTGTATTCAGTGGGAGACTTAAGAGGGTAAGTTTTAAGAAGGAACTGGTCTTTTTTGATTCTTAAATTGTTATTGCTTAAATATACAGAAAAATTATATTTGGACACATTTCTCAGATTAGTTTTTGTGATTCCTTTCGGCATTCTTTCCCACCAATAGTGACGTGAACCCTTCTTCTTGTGTTTTCTCCACAGCGTTTGTGATTTACAACTTCCTGAGTCTGTGCTACGAGTACCTGGGAGGAGAGAGCGCCATCATGGCCGAGATCAGAGGGAAACCAATCGAGTAAGTCCTACCATAAGATGACGCTATATGAAAGCAAAGTCAGGCCCTTTATTTAAAAAGCAGTTTTGGTCATAGTTGTTGACATTTCCTGTAATCAATAAATCCAAAAAGAAACGTAAGGTATCTGTGGCCGCCGCAGGCCTGTCACAGGCCTATCCATTCATTTAATCAAAGTTCACTAATGGGTGGAATTCCGTAAAGGGTTAATCAGCCTTCACACTTACACTTGTACGACCACACAGACGTGACCTATGACCTCTCGGGAGGTCAGCCCCCTCCCTTGATGAAGACGTTCAGTTTTGCTTTTAGGGGGCAGTGACGACCCTCACTCAGGCCTCCATACAGCAGATTGGGACTCAGTCCCTGCACGGCCGTTAACTCCCTGCGTTGTGTCCCGTGGCGAGCAGGTCCAGCTGCGTGTACGGGACGTGCTGCCTGCGGGGGCGCTCCTACTCCATCGGCTTCCTGCGCTTCTGCAAGCAGGCCACGCTGCAGTTCTGCGTGGTGAAGCCCCTCATGGCCACCGTCACCGTGGTGCTGCAGGCCTACGGGAAGTACAAGGACGGAGACTTCAAGTGAGAGAGGACGGGGTCGCATGCACACCAGGGCACGCATACCATCGTAGATTAAAGACATCTGATCGGAACATGATAGACGTCCGAATATCTGACGCCTTCACGTTTAGAGATCAACGAAGTAAACATTGTCAGGTTCATCGTTTACGTATACCACTAATCGATAAAGAGATAACCTAATATAACAAATATGTGATTACTCTATAGACGCTGTCAGTCTATAGCTGATGTCCTAATCAAGTACTTATAACTCATAACCCATCATTTACTCTGTCTTTTATATTATTTACTCTTTCCCTTGCTGTCCATCTGTCTTTGTCTCTCTCGCTCTCTCTCTCGCTCTCTCTCTGTGCCTCTCGACCCCTAGTGTTGCCGGCGGCTACCTGTACGTGAGCATCGTGTACAACGTCTCTGTCAGCCTGTCGCTGTACGCCCTCTTCCTCTTCTTCTTCGCCACCCGCCAGCTGCTCAGCCCCTACAGCCCCGTGCTCAAGTTCCTCATGGTCAAGTCCGTCATCTTCCTCTCCTTCTGGCAAGGTGAGGGGGACACACTCAGTCACTCACCCACTCACTCACTCACTCTCAAACACACTCACACTCTTGAGTTTGTTTGTACAAAGGACAATTGCCTTGATTGATGTACGACTTGATTGATTTGTATTTTCATCAATGGAATATTAACATGAGGCGTATCCTCAAATTGTAAGGTTTAAAAGGGACAAAATGTGCCCTTGGAGGTTTTAGCACTTGTTGTGGTCTTGTGATTCTCTACTCAGCACTTGTGTTGAGTTTAGAACACACGTTGTTGTGGTCTTGTGACCCTCTTATACTTGCAGGTTTCCTGAAGCTACTTCCACTCTGTTCCGTTTATTCTTTAGAATAATCCACGTATACAATAGAATGTATACATGGATTCATCTGAATGACGTATAAGCAGATAGAGAGCTAGATAGATAGATAGGAGATAGATAGATAGATAGATTGGAAGGTTCCCTCAGGAAATTGCACCTCCAGCACCTGCAAACACCATGTTTACAAATAGAATGAGTTAAAAACAAGTATAAATGCAAAAGTACAAAATGCAAAATGCAAAAAAAGACATATGCAGGGAAATAATATAAAAGAAGAATACTATACAAGCCATTTCCATGTCTGGTTAACCAAGATATGGTTCTTCTGCCCAGGCTTGCTGCTGGCCATCCTGGAGAAGTGCGGGGCCATCCCCCGCATCAACTCTGACGCGGTGACGGTCGGTGAGGGCACGGTCGCCGCGGGCTACCAGAACTTCATCATCTGCGTGGAGATGTTCTTCGCAGGCACTGGCACTGCGCCATGCCTTCACCTACACGGTGTACATGGACAAGGGGCTGGATGCCCAAGGTGAGGGGAGCGGGGGAGGTACACACCGAGGGCTGACGCCAGGGGGCCTGAAACAACAGAGGGTGGGGCCTCGGGCTGCAGACTTTAAAGGGGACCTATTATACCACCCGGTGTGAGTGTGATAAGGCGTAATAAGCCGTTTTGGAAAATCGGCCTCTTCTGACATCACGACTGGGTGTGTCCACTCGGATGTGTGCTGGACAGTTCAGTCTACCAGCCTACCCTGTGGACTGTAGCAAACGTTGCTCATCTGTCAAACATAGAGGTGGACACGCCCACATGTGATGTCAGAAGAGGCCGATTTTCATAACGGCTTGTAATGGTTAATCACACTCACAGCTGATGGAATAATATTCACCCTTTAAAATGCCTGATTGAAGCGTTTTTTATAAATAGATAGATGAATAGCTAAAACAACAAGATGTGACACGTAGTGATAATAAGAAATAGGTAAAATAATTGGTATAAATGTTGTATTGTGCAATATCACTATGTGGTATTGTATTCTTAAACATTAGAACATTTAAATGTTTGTCGTCCGTCATCTTGGCCCTTTTTCTCGTGCTACAAAACTATGAATACATAAATGCATTAAAAAATTTCCTCCCATGTCTTTTCTGATCACATTTTCTTTGCTGAATTCTACATCCGCTCTTTCTCTATGTATCACTCTCTTTTCTTGTCTCTGCGCTGCGTTATAAAGGACCTCTTCCTTCGTACGGACAGTTTGGTAGGTTGAAGAACTGCTCTCTATTTTGTCCTTTTACGTTGACCTTTGAACATCTTTTCTTTGTTCATTATCATGTCTATTTTATAACACATTTGTATCACTTTGGCTATCATTTTAGTACCAAGATTTCTCTATCTTTATCGTCCGTCCGTCCCCGCACACTTTTCATAATCCATACCGTCGCTCATCCTCCGTTCTCCCTCTTCCTCTGCCTCCGTTTGTCCCTCACGTCACTGCTCTGTCATTATCATACCATCTCTCTGACTCACCCGTGTCCTCCCCCCCCCCCCCCCCCCCCCCCACGCAGGCCGCTCTGCCCCCATGAAGAGCATCTCCAGCAGCCTGAAGGAGACCATGAACCCGGGCGACATGGTCCAGGACGCCATCCACAACTTCTCCCCGGCCTACCAGCAGTACACACAGCAGTCCACGCTGGAGCAAGGGGCCCCGCCCGCCGTCCAGCGCGGCCACGGCACCGCGGGCGCCCGCGGCGACTCGGAGAAGACCCTGCTACTCAGCTCCGACGACGAGTTCTAGGGTGAATCCACGGTAACCACGTTCCAGTGCTCCCGCCCCTTCTCCTCCTCCGTCACCAGCAGCAGCACAGCCTGAACTTGATTCAACGGCTTTTATTTATGAATGGAGAGACGAGTTGTGGGAGGCGGGCTTATTTCCCCCGTGCTTCGTTTGGTTTGATGATATGCACCTGTTCATCGGGGAGGATAGTTGTGCTTCCGTTTAGTTTGAAAAAAGAGAAGAAGAATTACAGACTTTCACAGGAACGTGTCTGCCAAATCTTTCCTTCGTAAGAACTTATGTTCAGAGTTTCAGGATTTTATATCAATTTCACCATTAATTTCAATTTCACAGAGAGAGGGAGAGATGGTAGAACAATAACAGAGGGGTATCCCAGAGGGAGAGAGCCTCGAGGGGGTCAACATGGGAGAGGAACTTGGATGAAAACATCTCTTGGCAAAGTAATGGGTTTCTTTTCATAGTTGACCGTCCTTTTCCATTGGCTGAAAAGCTGCAGCCCTGGCGAAACAGCCTCACATATAATAAAGGGGGCCAGAGAAGACAAAAGAGTGAGTATCGCGAGAATACAGGAGCTGGTGTGAGGGCAGAACTAGGTTAACTAGATGGAGATGGAGGAGTCTTCATCATCAGCCATTTCAATTGCTTGAGCTACCCATAGAAATCGGTACATTTATTTTTTATCGGTAGTATAACATTTAAGTCTTTAAATATACAACATATATTTAAATAGGCCTGGATCCCTTACAACTTGTTGTTTTATTAAAGCTTAAGGGACCCAGTTGGCCTTTTTACTTATACCATGTAGCTGCTTTCTGATGACTTAGCTGACCACCAGAGGGCATCCCACACACAAATACGTATCTATAAAATTCACATTATCGCACTCGACACACTTGAAACCTGTAACACAGTCAACAGAATAGGAATGCAGTGTGTAAGCTGCTTCGTGTTTGTTGACACATATACTGCCCAATTTACGTTGTTGGGATTTTTCCCAAAATGCCAGTTCAGAGACATGGAGTAGATTTGAGCCTTGCCTACTCACTGAATTAAGTGATTCTATATATTTTGGGGGGATTTTCAGTGTTTTCTACAAAACACAGTGATTTAAGTAGGGTGAGACCTGAGAATTAACATTGTATTCAAGGGTTTGTTACAAACGTCACAAATGTTTTGTATCAGAAATATATTTAAAATGTAGATTTATTACAATATGCAACATTTCAGTCATCTCTGCATATGGACGTTTAAAGGGAATGCTTGATGTTCTTGTCCTATTTTTTTCAAGTGCAATCATTCTCTCCATCTCTTCGTCATGTCAAAGATGGACAGACGATTTCTGTTGTAAATGTTTAAGCGCTGTCTTTAAAAGAAAATGGTTTAGTCATGTGTGATATAATATTGTATGCTGTAAAGCGTTTATAAAAAAGAACTTTTTTTTTTGCATATTATTGAAAAGCAGCTCATTTGATGCCCTTTTATTTTACGTTCAAATGTTTAAACAAAACTATCGGAAGAAAGAGAATAAAGATATTTAGTTTTATCTGTAACAGTGTTAAAGTGTTCTTTTTTTACAAATGAATGTATGTTGCAATTATAAAGTTGTTTTTTTATACGCATTCACAGAACCATACAATTTCTGATTACCACTATTTAACAGATGGGAATTTTGACAAGTTACCGAACATTAACGCAGCAATTATCAAAGTCAGAGTCAAATGAACGCTTCCTGTATCAGTCAGTTTTTTTATAGCTCTTATCAATTGATCACATGAGCTTTCAAAGTTCTCTTTTTTTCAATGCTTGTTTCCTCTTAGCCAACAGTGACTCCACAGTACAGCCTTATCTACTAGCTGTGAGCTATTATCTTTGCATTCTCATCTAGTCCGCCTTGCATCAATTAATGAATTATGTTTGTCACAATGGTAGCTTCCACATTTTACAGCCTTACGAGATCTGTGGTTACAGTTAAGAATATTTAGTAAGAAGTAAACGAGAAATAGCTAAACAGCTAGATCCATACTCAAGTCTTGGATGTAGGCTCTTGATATCGATAAATCTCACTACAATCTACAATCACAACGAATCAATTGTATGTACAATATATACAACATTTATTTTAATTATTAATATATAAAATAGACAATGTACTTTAAGTTTTTTTACCATTGAAAAAATACATGTAATAAATACAAAGACCATCTTTTTCGTTTTGCAGTATTACAAAACATCCAGCACAATTTGACAGATCTGAGACAAAATATTACTGAGAATAAATGCTATGCAACATCTGATATCAATATAGCTAAATATACGCCTCTTACATATATATAATAAGGAGTATCTGACAACACACTATAATGTGTTGCAATGCCTGCTTTCCAATGTCATATTGCTAGCCCTATTTGAAAGGCCCAGTCCTCCCCTCCCAGCCTAGCGGAGCTTGGGTAGCAGTTTTTACTGAAAGACAACAGATTAAGGTTTTCTAGTGAATTAAGCACCACCTCCATTACACCTTTCTACATCATGTCATCTCTTCCTCACATTCTCTAACCTTTTTCCTGCCGCCTCAACGCGCTCCACCATCCTCATTTCAACCCTCATTCCATCTTTCCCCTCTTCGCAATCCCGAGACATTTTGTTCACCGTTCAACTTTCCCCATGACCTTGCTGTCATGCCAATTCAGAAAAGACCTTAATTTTTTTTTCTCCATAAATAAACAAAAACAAACTTACACATCATAAATCACCTCAGTACTTAAATAATGGTTTCCCCACAAGACGCCACTATGAAATCAGGACAAACGTGGCAAATATGCGCACACCAAGTAAAAAGTCCACATACAGCAAACATGGCCATTGGCATTTAGCATTTTCTACTCTGCTCATAACAGTTAACATTTTGTAATAAAAAAAAATAACAGTTATAGTAATCATCTTTAGTCAAAGTACAATTATTAGAGGTGAGAATAATCCCAAACTAGTCATACATCGCAAGTACTTTCAAAAAAACAAACATAACATCACAGCACTCATTAGCTTGTCTTTTTTTTATAATATCCATTTTAAATACAAATAAAATATAGATTATAGCTCTGGTAAATGTCTCTCGACATTGTCGTCTTTCGCAGGTAATTACAAAGATTCGAAAAAGAAACAAACCAGAAAAGAAAAATGGTAATTTGGGACCGTTTTTGCTCTGATTCAGCATAACTTTTAGCATGACGCAGTGCTTCATATTTCAATGGCGGCCGTCACTTACTGACCAACATCCGTCCAAGATAATTACGTTTTCGTTTAGTTTAGTTTTAAATACAAAAGCCACAACAGACTAAACATACAATTAAAAGCACAGTAATACCTATGGACAGTGAAAGGGAGTACAATGAATCAGCACTTGGACAATACTAGACTCCATACATATAAACACAGAACGAATTTGTGGTCTGGACCTCTTGAAACAAAAAACAAAAGAAAATATTGGGCAATCCATGAATCAAACCCTCCTTCTCAACGGTTCCTTCACCCATTCCTTCACCACTGAGTATTGCTTGTCCAACCCATACTAGAAGAGACTACTGAGACACACTGACAGCGAGAGAATGGTTGTACAGTGTGTGGGGAAACTGAAGCGCATAGTCTGGTCCGTATTCAGCGAGTCGGTATTCATTCCTGTCTGTATTTGAAAAAAAACAAAAAAAAGACAGACACACTAAAACTGTCTAAAAAAAGTACACAACCCCACCCCACCCCCCTTTTTCAGCCCTGTAGCAACAAAATGACTAGTTGACCCAGACGGATCTGTGGACACACGAGGGAGTGGGGATCGCAGACGGTGACGAGCGAAGAGGAGGAGGCGTTGACCGAGACGTCTGCCCTCTCTCCAGCTGTATTGTTGTTGTTGTTGTTCTACGGGGTGCGTTGGGGGGGGAGCGGTTAGATAAACGAGACAGAGACCACAGCCGTACAGATGGCCGTACACACAGGGACAAACATGAGCGCTGGCGGCACGATCGGCGTTGTCAAGGGATGGGACGCGGGAGCTCAGCTGCGTGGCCTCTGTTTGAGTCCGCCCCGGCCCACGGGTCAAGCCAGGAATGACTGGGAGATGTGTGCGCGTGTGTGTGTGTATGTGTGTGTATGCGTGTGTGTACAAGTGCTGTGTGTGTGTGTGTGTGTGTCGACGGAGCCTGAGATCACTACAACTGAACATGAAGTGCGTTTTTTCGTAAGTGCTTATCATTTGTATCGTCCGTCTCCCTCCTCCTCGCCATGTATCTCTGCACGCGTGTGTGTATGTGTGTGTGTGAGTGTGTGTGAGTGTGAGCGTGAGCTCGGGGTATCCCTCTCCTTGTTCCATTCCAGCTCCTCCTCCCCCTGCTCCTAGGAGCCCCCCTGCTCTCTTTGTGTCTGCGGCTGGGCGGGGCTCTTGACGATGGTGATGACCGAGGCCGTGTTGAGGCGCGGCGCCGTGGCCAGGATGTTGCCCCCGCCGGACTCCAGCCCGCGGGCGAACCGCTGCAGGGCGGCCAGCCGCGCGCCCTAGCCCCTCCAGCTCCCGGCGCATGCCGTCGTTCTCGGCGCCCAGCCGCTCCACCTCCCGCTGGAGCTCCTTCTTCTGCTGCTCCAGGGCCTCGCGCTGGGACACCCGCTTCACGCGGCAGCTGGCGGCGTAGCCCCGGTTCTTCAGGGTGCGCCGGCGCTGCTTCAGCTTCTGCACCTCCTCGCGGGAGAGCCCGCGCAGGTGGAGGTTGAGCTCGCGCACCGACAGCGACATGAGCTCGCTGTCCGAAAGGATGGGCACGTTCTCGCCGCACTCCCTCTTGACCTGTGGGGGGGGGGGGGGGGGAAGTGGAACAAAGAGGAGTGAGGATACGGGGGAGATAAGGGAAGCACTGTGGCGCTCCTTTTTGATGGACACAGGGCTGAGGTCATTAAGGACATCATGGTAAAAAAAAAGCTGTTATTTTCATATTTGTACATAATAATAATAATAATAATATTATTATTATTAATGATAAACTATAATACTAATAAACGTAGTAAATAATAGCACAGAATACAAAAAAGATAGAATTTAATTTGATCCAGGATCTGATTTGGATCGTGCGAAAGTTGCAAATCATGCTAGCTGTGTGCTAGACTGTTGCAGCCTTTAAACAAAGGCGGGTGAGGAAAGACGCTCCGCTATTGATTGGAATGTTAAGCCTTCCCAGTGCGGAGAAGCTGATGTCATCACCTTTTTTCTCTCTTTTTTTTTTCTTCCTTTTCCGTCGTAGAGGAAGTCATGGTTTTTAGATTGTGCTGTTTTAATAACTACTCATTACATATTTTTTCCTTTTGGGCGTAGTTTGGCTTTTGTTCAACTATTTGCCCCGAACCAAAACCACAGTTGAACAGGGGAAACATACGATTAAAACACTGGAGGTGAAAAACTCAAAGTGCCTTCAACATGAGCCGAGCACATGTTGAAATACCAGAGCGCTGGGAGGCCCTCTCTTACCTTCAGGGCTTTGCTATTTCTCTCAGACGTCATGCTTTCACCGTTTCTCCCCCCGTCCAGAATCCCGTCACAGATTCAGACAATCTGCAGAAAAGATAAACTAAATGTTATGACATATAATTACACTCAACAAGCCAGCTCTGTCCCCTACTAACATGACATTAACCAACCTTAAAATATGCCATTCTGTGTGTGTGCATACCGAAAAAGCCCAGATTCGTCATGCTTCGAAAAGAAAAGTTGCATTTCGTTAATATATGTCTTAAACGAAAGGAGAGGGAGGATTTGAAAGCAGACTGCCGTGAGTGTTCACAGTGAACGCGAGGGGAAGTCACGGTGTGCCCAACCCCTTTTGTTGCTCAAGGCAGGTGTTGTTCCCTAAACACTTCCTCTTATCGGCTACAAGAAAAATAACGAACTAAACTATAGCCGTCTCCCCATGGCTACCCTGAAAGCAAGTCATCTTCTATTGATTGTCCCTTTAACACACTGCCCCCGATTGTTCATGTTTAACAATGGGCCTTGTGATTAATACTTATTACTTTGTTACACATTGGGATTGTAATGGTAGAGGCCCTTAACCAATATCCTACAGTGATGCAAATCTTTCTGGAACAAAAAATATAAAATTAATATTTAAACCTACCTAACGCAGATGACCACTACAGCAAAAGCATTGGAAATATATATAAAAACAAAAAACGCAAGGTAGTAAAAGTTAAAATTCCGGTTTTAGGTAAATAATAGACATTTGTGGCACATGTGGTAAAAGCGCCATAGTAAGCGTAAAAGGGAAGTCATCATGTCCCTCCTTACATTGTTTAAATCCCCCCCCCCCCCTCTTTACACAGGCCTAACTGTTTACATCAAATGCTCTGTTACCCAAGTGGAAATTTAATTTCCCAGAAAAAGCATGGCCCTTTTGTCTCCAGCCGCCACAGTCCGACCAGTGGGTTGTAAACCGACGTGCCCGTTTCTAAAGTCAGCGTGATTCAGCAGTATGCACTCTTCCGCGCCACGAGTGTCCTTGATGTCAAACCATGTAGCTTCAAGGAATCGTGTGATCGATTCCCGTGATCGTTAATAACACCCGAAAACACAACAACACGCAGTTTATTTGTTTTCACCATGAACATGGTAGGGGTTTGAGAGCTACGGACTGTGACCTGACAAAACACAACATGCCAAATGATAGTGACAAAAGGCGAAGCCTACAACCGTGGTTGAGGATAACACAACTACATATTAAATACCTTTGTAGTTGTTGGCTAAATTGATAAAATTTAACACGTTTAAAGTCAAATTCCAGACATGAAACAGGACATTTGTTAAAAAAAAACATATCCACCCATGTCCTTATAGGGAGAGGAGCTGGCGAGCTGGGGGTAGCATGCTAAACTGGGCTATAGTAAACAGCAAGTACGCAGGACATCCATTTTAGCAAGCTTTTAAAGAAATCCCAATTAAATATATTTAAATACACAGTAACTCCATATCTCGCCAAACATTCTGTTATTTCATCCGGCGTGTGGTTGTTGAATATTCACCCTCAGTTAAGACCGTAATCGGAGGAAGTAAGCACAATATTTTGACATATTTGCTTAGGCTGGCTAAAAAACATGCTACTAGCACCTTAGCATCAGGGGTTGCTAGCTGGCTAAAGCAGATTAAAGCAAACAGCTGCCTACTCACTTGTCCTTGGTTTAAGATATGCGGTCGAGTAACAGCAGAGACGGTTATGGCTGTCAATGTAGAAGAAATTGATACGTTATCCGAATACAGCTCAGCGATGTATCTGCTCAGTCGAAGCAAGTCTAGCGACAAAATGTCAGTCCGCCTTTTCCCGGAATTACTCTGCTCTTTGAGGTTGGATTCTTTCATTCATAAAAAACACAGCAACAATGACGTAAGGCCTAAGGAATGAAGGCGGACCATTTCCGCCCCCACAGCGTACTCCGAAAAGATGTAAACAAGGAATCCCTACATCTCTAAAGTTTTCCACGACCAGTCCCACTGTTTTTCATTTAGTTCATGCCCCAGATAATGTTTGCCTGCTAATACGACAAGATTGTATTTGATTATGGAGGCCCCTGCTTGGTATACATGTAGAAAGGATTTTTTAACATTTGTGAATGCCATAAAAACATAAAGAAAATCCGTACCATCGTTTTGAAAACAGCTCTGCACTATAAAAAAAAAGTTCACATGTACTATGACACTATTGCATTGCATGGGCTCTACTACACATTGTAGTTGTTGACGAAGCCCTGCTGTTTGGCCGCTTGTACGCTAGGGGGCAACATAGATTTTGAGCTATACTATCATATGACCCATAGACCCGTCTTCTTCCAGCGCACATGCTCATTCGCCGGGTGACCTCAGACCGTCGTAAGAGCAAGCGCTCAAATCTGTCATTTCGCATTGTGGTGGTTAAATCATTGAACACTAACTATATCGACAACTGTTGCATCCTTTTCGCGACTTGCGACGCTGTCCGCATTGCTGATTGAGGTATCTAGAGAATACGTGATAACACTTAGTAATGCCTTCTATTGAAGAGCTCACCCCCGGTACTGGGCCTGTCGCAACTCGGCCCCCTGACGATGAAATTGAGGACGATGAAGATGAAGAGGTATGTAGTTATGCACCTTTAAGCTACAACGGCTTCTTGAGTCACACCACAACGACTGCATTTTTTTGGTCGAATTGAGACTGATGTCTCCGTCTGGCCTGGTACTGTCCTCTTAATCCGTAATGTATTGCTGTCCCATCTGTTTCCCTCTTTGACAGTTCGATGAAACACTAATGGAGAGGCTATGGGGTTTAACAGAAATGTTCCCAGATACTGTGCGCAACGTTGCTGATGCGTCTGCACACTGCTCCGTCTCTTTGGTCAAAAAACTGTACAGGTATGTCCTTTCAGACAGTTTGACCCGATTGTGCACTTCCGTGATGTAGCACAACTCCACTGTATGCTTGTATGGAGAATAATTAATCCACATAAATATGATATAATTGGGTTTATTTAATTTTATCATACTGAATTATGTGTGTTTACAGTTTCTCTCGCTCTGCCCTCTGGGTGGGCACTACCTCGTTCATGATCTTGGTACTTCCTGTGGTGTTTGAGACGGAGAGACTGCAGCTAGAGCAGCAACAGCTACAACAACAGAGACAGGTTGGTCTGCATATATAAATACATGAAATCAAAAGTTCACCAAGAACTTTAATAACCATCGTTTTGGATCCAGAGTTTTAGGAAGCAGGAAGGGCCAGTTATCCCAATGATTAAGAGCCACGGCAATATTGTGATGCGTATTTAGCACCACCATATTGTTAATGATAATGAGCGATGTTGCATATGAAATGTGCCACCCACTAGCATTTTACAATGGGTGACTGGGATGCCAAACCCTTGCTTGGCCGTGGACATTAAAGGAACCACTGCTCAAACCGAGCTTTATCATCCAGACACACCGTAGCGTTATTCTATAGGTGTCCCTGAAGCCATCCCTCTCTCAGACACCAACATCAAATTCAAGCTGCAAAGAACGAGCTCCACACATTTGCACATCAACACTAACCTTGGCACTATACTAAAATTGGCCTTTCAAACATTCACTGTAAGTCGGACCTCCTCCAGGTAATACAAGGTGGGGCTTTTTGTCTGAACGCAAATGCCCGAATCCGCTCCTCCGGAGTTTACCAGGCCAGGCCCCTAGTGTAATATCCGGAGGATCGGACAGCAGGAGAATTCACAACGAGTGAGGGGATGTGTTGATGACGTTTCTATCATGCGAGTCACGCAAAACCAGGAGCAGCCGGGAGTGTAGTGGCCGGGTTCTTTCCTCTTCTTGCCTGTATTTTGTTCAACTTTCAACTTTGTTGATTAGTGGATACTTCTAAATAATTGCGGATTTATATCAATCCAAAAATAATCGGCATTAAAGAGTTGGTAGCCTCACCGCCATCTTCGATGTTTGGTAATCGAAACAGCGACTTGTGTTTCACATTTCCACAATGTCTTGCTTTTTAAAAAATGTATGACTATATGCTCTGTAAGGTGACCTTGGGTGTCTTGAAAGGCGCCTCTAAATTAAATGTATTATTATTATTATTATTATTTTTGAAAGGACAACTCCGGACCGAATATCCAGAGTTTATCAGTAGTTCATGGGTGAAAGGCCTATACGTTTCTGAAAAGCTAAACATTATTTTGGACGCCGCTGTCGACTGCCGCTGGCCCAGATAGTGCTCTACATATCTACACACAACACGTGTGCCTCCTTCAGGCATGACATTGAAAAGGCCCTTTGACATCACGAAAGGTTTCCATGTCTGCATTCCCAGCAGAGTGGAACGTTCACATAGTGTTTTGGGGAGACTGGCAAAAACATAGTTTTACCATGGTTTTCTCTCTGGTTCTTATTGACATTCTGACTGTCCCTGAATGCTTCTTGTCTTCCAGATCTTGTTAGGGCCGAACACCGGGATGTCTGGCGGCATGCCCAGCATGATGCCCCCCGCCCCAGGCAAGATGTGACGAAAACAAGGGTCCCACACAAGCCCCCGAGCTGCTCCCAGCCGTCCAGAGGGGCAGCTCCAAGGAGACACTGACCAGAAAGGGAGAGAATCTAGGAAAATGTCTAAAGAGCAAAGGCTGCACTCTCAGAACATGACAAAAAGTGCATTCCAGCATCATGAATTAGCCGGTTGAATGGTACTCAACGAGAAGGAAGCGGGCCTGATTGCCATGTCCTGAGGGTCGCAGTTAAATACGTCCCCCTTTGCCCCCCCCCCCCCCCTCACAAGGTTCTGTTTACTCTAGTATCTTGCGTAGACTGATTTCCTGGAACAATGTCTCTGTTTTCATTTTATATATATATATTTACAACTCTTGAAATAGTGTTCCCACGGGACCTGGCGGTAATGGTGGATAATTGCAACAGATGGGGTTTAAAAATAATGTTTAGGGATTACCAAATGTGTGTTTCAGTCTGAGACATCCAAAGTTGTCTGAATCGTTATTCTTGCCATTGAACAACGCCTACATGTAAACTTGTGAGAGATGGTCAGCGGAGACCTAACCTCCCGAACCAGATTCTGAGTGCTATAAATTACACTTCTGCCTGTTTCATGTCTTATCTCATGAGTTTGTGACATTTTACTGTATCTTTATAATTGGCTGTAGTCAAGAATGATTTGTTTTTGTCTCTGTCCTGCATCTAATAGATACCTGGGAAAGATACTTCTGGTGTCCATATTAATTGATTGGGTATTTTAATAAGCGAAGGCAAAGTTATACAATTTCATAGAAGTTGCCTCTCCTGGGAATATAAAAAATATTGATTTGAAATATTTTAGGTAGCTGTTGCTAGACCCATCCATTTAAATAATGTTTTTTTTATTAATTTGTTATTTCAACACTGGCATATCATTTATTTTCGCAGACCAAACTCAAAGGGTGTAAAAACGGCTCATAATAAAACCACTTTTGAACCGTCCTAAATGGTTGACTGATGCATTTAAGACTGGTTTAGTGTTTTTTTGATTTGTTGTACAGAAGAAAACGAAGCAATTGGATGCAATCAAACCTTGGGTAAATAAAAGATGCATGACTCGATGAATATAATATTCTATTTTATTATGACGTATTTAGTCATCTGTTGATCCAAACCGCCTGATTTGAAAGCACGTGATCACATAATTCCCGCCACACGAGTGGAAATTAACAAACAGACCTTGATAGTTTGCGGGGAGAGAACTAAACATTTTATACAGCCTATATTTTTAACATAGTTATTTTATGATTAATAATTACTACTTGTTCTTGATGCATTATTTGTGGATGACATACATTCTTAAGCAAAGGGCTTGACGGTATAGGAGAATTTCTCTATTTTATGCTACTAAGTAAATTTGGTAAGCTAACACTTGCAATTGAACAATAGCTTAATAACTAACATATTTAACTATAAGCCTACAACTAAGTCGGTATGAAGACCGGAGAGGATCAAGTTGTAGAAGAGGTTGCCTCTTTCGACGATGATGAGGTAATTCTTACCCAATACCGAAATCCATCAAACTCATTAGGCTTTTAATGTATTAATGTAAAGTTTGAATACACAAAATTACGTATGTCTACATTCAATTCCTATATTCCTAATTATTACAAGGAGTCCTTTTTTCAAGACATAGACCTTCTGCAGAAACATGGAATTGTGAGTATAATAGCACATTAAATCAAAAATAAAATCTATCCAGACACACAACCACATCTCAACAAGTTGCGCCCTCCTTATGTTATGCACAGAACATGGCCGACATTAAGAAGATGAAGGCCGTGGGTATTTGTACGGTGAAGGGCATCCAGATGACCACTCGTAGAGCTCTCTGTAACATCAAAGGGCTGTCAGAGGCCAAGGTGGAAAAAATCAAAGAGGCTGCTGGTAAAATGCTGGTGAGAGAAACTATTATTATTTCACGCAGATAAATCCAGTTTTTTCGTTGGTGCTGTGATATGTATTCCCTAGTCTTTGTTTTACATCATAGACAACTGGTTTCCAGACTGCGTTTGAGTACAGCACCAAGAGGAAGCAAGTGTTCCACATCACCACTGGGAGCCAGGAGTTTGAGTTAAGATTTGAATACTTTTTGTTTTTTTTGTTGACCAGTTTTCTAATGTAGCAGAAATGTAGCAGTTCTGTCTCTGTTATGAATATAACTAAATAACTAAATGTCGACGATATTGTGTCCTATCTTTGCAGTAAACTTCTGGGTGGAGGTATAGAGAGCATGGCCATCACAGAAGCTTTTGGGGGTGAGGACACAACGTGACACAACATACACTTTCAGCAACAAAACTATGTCAAGATTGTCAGCCAAGTCAAGTTTGAAATGCAGCAAATTCATTTTGTTTGCAGAATTCCGTACAGGGAAAACCCAGCTTTCCCACACTCTTTGCGGTGAGTGAACAACTTATCTCTGTATTCATGTGATGAATGAAACAACATCAGATACGACTAATACTTCTTATACACTTTATCTGTGTAGTGCCTTTAATCTTTCAGAGCATTTCAGGACCTTTTGAATAATATATCCAAATATTATTTTAGGACGAAGCAACCCATGAAACGACAATATATTAAAAAAGACTATTTTCTTGCGGCCTAGTGA
Source organism: Gadus morhua (assembly GCF_902167405.1). Classification (NCBI taxonomy): domain Eukaryota; kingdom Metazoa; phylum Chordata; class Actinopteri; order Gadiformes; family Gadidae; genus Gadus; species Gadus morhua. The sequence continues at coordinate 12,515,653 of NC_044065.1, forward strand.
CGTCTCAGCTGCCTGGGGAGGACGGCTACATGGGTGGGAAGGTCATCTTCATTGACACAGAAAACACTTTGTATCCTTCACATGGAAAGTTTCACTTGCATAACCATCTTTCTTCTGGTACCAAGTTAACACATTATAGCCTTTGCAGTTGTGGAGATATACTCTATTTACTTTATCTTCAGAAAAAAGCCCCTTGAATGAAGCGGTTGCAAAGATTCAAAAATTTTCAGAAAATCCAGCATTGTGACAACACTAATCCTTACCCTGGATCATCCTTTGTCTCATCCAAAAATTGCTCTACACAATAATTGTCACTTGTGTTATTTATTTATTATTTCAGGTTTATTTGAATAGGGACAGATACAGAAACATGGATAAACTTGAAATAGTCATCTGATGTTTGCATCATAGTGTTTCTATCCAAAGCTGTCTCTCTGCTGTATCCCCATTCATTCTTGACCTGCTTCCACCCTTGACCCGACTCCAGTCGCCCGGATAGACTGAAGGATATTGCTGACCGATTTAATGTGGACCATGATGCCGTCCTGGACAATGTGCTTTATGCTCGTGCCTATACCAGTAAGAAAACCTTTAGCAATTGCATGGCAATGCATGTTAATACTGGATTTAATGTAATACACGTATAAGCTGTATGTAGTATTGTGCCCCAAAGAGGGGCAATATTACAGAAAGATGTGCAATTACTTGCAGTGTCTAGACATGATGCCAAGGTGTTTACATGTGTGTTTATTTGTAAAGTGAAATAAACTTAACGGTTGGAGATAAGAGCAGCCTCTGCAGTGCATAGTGATAGCCTAAGAACGCTCTCCTACTTTGCCCCTAGGTGAACACCAGATGGAGCTGTTGGACTTTGTTGCAGCCAAATTCCACGAGGAAGGGGGAGTCTTCAAACTGTTGGTACATGAGAGGAAACTATCCAAATAAATGATTCAATATTATATATTTATATCTAATTTATTGTATAAATGTTCATTTATATCTTTACATTTGCATCATTATCTCATGCAATGGGGTTTCAAGTTTTAAATGCATTATTATTTTATGGTTGTTCACTGTGAGCAAAGAGTCTCTGGTTCCTTTGTGTCTCTTCAGATCATTGACTCCATCATGGCTCTGTTCAGGGTGGACTTCTCCGGACGTGGAGAGCTGGCCGAGCGACAGCAGAAGCTGGCCCAGATGCTCTCCAGACTGCAAAAGATCTCTGAAGGTCTCACACAATGGAAATCATGACCACAGAATTCAGTGTTTACTTGCAATGATTTATCTTGATTCATTAATTGAACTGCCTATGTCTGCCATCCTTTGTTTATGTTATTTCTCTTTTTACTTAACTGATTACCTGACACAGCAAAGCAAACGTAAAATAGATGACATTGTTAGGAACTGTACTGTTTAACAGAAAACATGATGACAAATCATCTCTTTATAATCATAAATAAATGACAAAATAAGCAATGTAAAAGATATATATATATATATATATATATATATATATTAGATTATTATTGTTAGACATCTTATTCATTTTATTATTACATTATTATTCTGTCATAATGATTGAAGGCATATTGATGACACAACAGTTTATGTGTGAGGCCATTGAAGACCCATATTAAGGACAAACTCTGTTTGTATTGTAGCTCACTGGCTGATCTTGATTCCCTCCAGAGTACAATGTTGCAGTGTTCGTGACCAATCAAATGACAGCTGATCCAGGTGCATCAATGTCGTAAGTACTGCTTCAGTATGTCACAGTAAAAAAATAGATTATTCTACTTTGCCTCCTTTATGCCATTTGAAGCTGTTATTCATTTTATTTTCTCTCCATTCAGGTTTCAGGCTGATCCCAAGAAACCTATTGGAGGACATATCCTTGCCCATGCCTCCACCACTCGGATAAGCCTGAGGAAAGGAAGGGGGGAATTGAGAATTGCCAAGATATTTGACAGGTGATTGACAAGCCAAGAGCCGGATTCAGTCAATCCAACAGTAATTTGAATGGTAATTCCTGCTTCTCTAGTACATAAACTGTCTGATTACATTCTTTGTTTGTCTTATTTCTTGTAGTCCCGACATGCCTGAGAATGAGGCTACTTTTGCCATCACCCCTGGAGGAGTTAGTGATGCCAAAGAGTGAAAGTGTTGGCATGACTCAACGGATACTGAATACAATGACAGTGCTGTTTTAAATATTTAGGGAATTATTATATTGTTTTTGACTGTTGTATTTGGATGTTGGGTGAAAATATAGAAAGGTATATTTATGATGTTTGCTGTATGATATAAAGAAGGATATATAAAAAATCTGAAAAAAGATACAGAAGAATTTGTATTGTGTTAGGAGATCATGGAAGAGCCAGTGAACTGCAGTAAAAAACGATTGTGATTGGAGTACAAGCCGACGGAGGCTGGACCCCTAGCGGTCATTCCAGTAATACAAGAGCTTTGGAACACCTCGCGTAGGAAACCAGAGCCATATGCTAACCCAAAACACGGGACAGTAAAGCGATGATTACTTCAATAAATGAATTTCTAAGAATCTGAAGACACTAACGATCAAGCGCGTTTGAACGGAGCCACTCATTCAACCGCTTTGTCAACGTGAAATAGGTTGTCAACTCTCCGAAAGCAGCAATGGACCACAGAGACACAGCCCCAGATTCGTGGGAGCTAGAGGAAGATGCCGAGGCCCCTACAACGGCTGCTGGTCTCTCGGCTGCTATCGCCGCTCTGAACGTAAACGCGAAACCGTTTGTCCCCAACATTAACGCTGCGGTGTTTGTGCCGAGCTTCTTCCAGAGTACCGCCGTTGAAAGTCCGCCAGTATCAGATGGTAGGTTCACGCTTGGGTCATGCCTTTATTGACGGCACTAGCTAAGACAGCTGGAAGTTAGCTAGCTTTAAACCTGCTAGCCCGCTAACACAGCTAGCCCCCTTTACCTGTAACTGATGCCGAGAATAACGGCATGTTGTCTGCTTTACCATAGTCAACAAGTCGAGTAACTTGGGAATGACTAGCAATGTTACTACTGTCTCAGCTGTCAGTGTCTAGCTGTCTTAACGTCACAGCTAGATTGTATAACAACGATGTGCTCATGGAGACTTACAAACACTGGTTAAAACACAATTTACAAAAGTTTATAATGGTCTTTTCCCATTTTAGCTCCGTCTGATCCTACTGGCAGTATGGAGGTAGCAGGGACTATCGGTATGTAACTACAATGCACCTTTTGTCACACAGTGTTACTACAATGCTGCTATGGTGGAGTACCATCCACAACCGAGGTGTGATTCTCGGTTACTTTTAATTGAGACCGGGGTGTTAACTCTCCACTGAATTCAAAGTCGTGTTGACGCGTCACTTTTGTTAGAAGATCCCTAGCTATTCACATTTACAAACGCCTTTTCTTTTCTCGACGGATGCAGTTTTAGGCCTATTTAGGAGTGACCAGGGTTTATTTGGAGTGGTTGACGTTGGTAAATCCATGGGCAGGTTTAAGGCCTATAGTATGATGCAACCTCCCTTGTCCCAAAAATAGTTATCCCTATTGGCACATACCGTGTTCCAGTGATACCAAGCACTGGTAGTCTCACGAGACTCAGCGCAAGGATGCTTTTCTGAGGCGAGCAATCTGAATGTGTTGACAAAGGGAGAACATTGTCAGTGTGTCACTCAATGCCTATGCAATTGTATCTGCCGGTGTCAGATGTTTACATTTTAGACAGGATCTGAGGGCTATGCACCTGGACTGTGGCCATACAAGAAATATTTTAAAGCTAGGGTTGAGTACTTCAGCCTTGAAACTAGAGAGATGGATAGAGGGTGGGATGAATACAATTTAGTGAATAATGTGAGCCAGAGATGTGTCTGAGTAGATGCCTTTTACTTTTTGGGCTTGCATTTTCTCTAATTTGTCCATATCTGACTGACATATCTTTACTCTATTCAAACTATTTGATTGTATTTCATAAGCCAAGGTCATGTTTGTGGATTACAATGAGGTTAAACTAAAGACCATTTAACTGATTAGTCACTTTTCTCAGCTAATTAATCATTCTATCCGTGAAAATAGGTAATAAAAAATATAGATTGCTTTGTATATGACAGCTGGATTGTGTCATTTTATAATGAAATGGAAGGCTCACTTGTGTCGGTTGCCATGGAGAAGCACTGCCTCTGTACACAGCAGAATTCTAATTCTGCTTCGTTCCCGGTCAGGGTAAGAGGAGAAGATGAGCTCCGTTGCAACGACAGGTGTAGATAGTTGTATGTCTGAAATGACACCAGGAACAAGGACATGCGATTTACAAACAACTCTACAATGTTCTCAAGATAATTAATGTCAAGGGTGCCTCATTAGTCACAGTTAGCCAAAGCACAGACACAACATTTCCAAAGCCATATTGCAGTGTTGGTCTAACAGCATAAGGACAGATTAGGCACTACCACAGGTGGGCAGGTATAATAACTGAGCTATTCTGACCATTCCAGCTCCAGTGGAGAATGGGGGTACCGAGTCCGACATGGTGACCGAAGAGGAGACCTGGGAGCAGAAGGATGAACCGGATGGTGGGGGAGGAGGTGAAGAAGAAGAAGGAGGCGAGAAGGAAGAGGAGGGTGCTGCCTGTGGCCAAGGAGGCCCCTCTGACGAGGAGGTCCAGCGGCTGGAGCTGGGGGATGAGGATGAGGAGGATGACGACGATGAGATGATGATGGAGGAGGAAGAGGAGGAGCTACCCCTTCCCAAAGTGGCTCCTGCCCAGCCCAATGCCCCCAAGAAGGAGCACGTCAATGTGGTCTTCATCGGTCATGTCGGTGCGTCCTCCATGTTGAGGGATACTCAGTTTTTTTTTTTTCCAGTCTTTTAAGGATAGGCTACCTAGGAGCCTATGTTGGATCTCCAAATAGGTTTAGGTAGGGTGGGATGGTTCCTAACTCAAAGTCAAAAAGATGATTATAAGATAACAGCACCATGAAACCATGAAGATACTTTTTTGTTTAGTTTCCTCTCGACTCCTGTTAACTGTTTAGTCATTTACCAAAAACTGTCACCCAAAGAGGTAGAGATATATTGATAGATAGATTAAGGAGCAGATAGGGGTAAGGCTGTGGATATTGAGGTTCAAACTCTAACCTTCTTGCTGGGAGTGGAAAGGCCCAAGCAACTATATTATCCTGCCCATAAGATGACACATATAACTGTGTGTCAGGACGTTGGAGTGTGACTCCAACGTCCAACGGAAGGGTTAGAAATATTATATCTCTAAATGCATTACCCTTTTGTCTTTCAGATGCTGGCAAATCCACTATTGGTGGACAGATCATGTGAGTTGTTTGTTTTGTATGTGTTTCACTTGTTCAAAGAACACAATATTTATATTTGCACTGAGCTTAAAAGAGCAACAAGATCAAATGTAACATCAAGCCAACTGTATTGTGTTAGGTTCATGGAGCTCACATTAACAGTTTTTCTGTTCCAGGTATTTGACCGGTATGGTGGAGAAGAGGACTCTGGAGAAATACGAACGAGAAGCAAAGGAGAAGAACAGAGAGACATGGTGAGCAGTGTTTGTACTTTCATCGAGGAGTCCTTATCTTTCTGCATGATTGTGGAAAAGTTAAAACAACTGCTTTTTAAATTACTTGTTCTGAAATTAATAGTTAATGAAATGAAAATGAAATTGTAGAACTCTTAGTATTAATCTTGTATGTGTGCCTGTTTTATAATCAAGATCAATGTATGGGATTGCATTGAAGCTCCACCCACCAGGGGTTTCACAAGCTCCATTTTTACTCTTTGTGCATGAATTTAGTCAGCGAATCACAGAGGAATCCAATATGCAATACTCAAGCAAATATATAAATTCCACTGACTATTCTGGCACACATCTATCAAGCATATTCGTTACTAAAGGTAAGGTAACACCCTCTCTGTGTTGTCTGGAGGGAATGGTTGCTTGATAAATGCCATTAGTCACAGCAAGAAGTGTTGTCAGTAGCTCAGCTTGCTTCTTCTGCCGGCATAAAGTCTTATTATTAAAATGTTCATATCCACTAAATGGTTCGTGCCATTTACATTGGCTGGGGAAGCCTAAATTTAAGGCTGAACTTTTTGCTTTTTTTTGTGTGCCTTGCCCAATAGGTACCTGTCCTGGGCTTTGGACACCAACCAGGAGGAGAGGGACAAGGGGAAGACGGTGGAGGTAGGCCGGGCGTACTTTGAGACAGAGAAGAAGCACTTCACCATCCTGGACGCGCCGGGACATAAGAGCTTTGTGCCCAACATGATCGGTGGGGCGTCGCAAGCGGACCTCGCAGTGCTGGTGAGTTGACATAACGCACACATGCACGCGCGCACACAACAAACAAGTTAGGGCACAAGGTCAAAGTGACTTTGAGTGGCCCACAGTGGTTAGAGCAGCACTGTATAGACTCAGGCCAGTGTGTACCTGGCGGGGACAGTGAATCATTGAGCACTGTTTTTATCTGCACCTCTATTCTAGTGGGCCAGTGGGTCAGTCGGTGCCACATTTAATAGTGAGCGGTGTCCATAGAAACGTTGGCTGCTTCTCTTTGTGCAGCAAGACAAAAGGCCAACAAACATGCACTTTAACAACAGCTGACATGCAATGCTACGTGCTCCGTTAATCCTGAGCGAACATAACAGCACCTGCAGGCAAGCAAGCAAGCAAGCAAACAAAAACACACTGACAGCCCCCTATTTACAGAAAGATAATGACTCCCAAGTGATTTCTTCTAATCTTAGCTGAGCTGTGATCTGTGACAATGCCTCACAGATGCACACAGGATCCTGAATTTAGTATTTTTCCTGACCTACCGGCCAAGCAATTGTTTAAATTTGTGACGCTGCATTTGTTTACCTGCCTAATGGTAAAGGTTATCCGGTAATGTTAACTTTTGAGCCTAGATGCACAGATTGATATCATATTGAGTGGAGTATCAATCTTCAAATAATGATAATACATTTATTGTCCTCATTTGGTGCATAGATTCTAGATCTGAATTGAGTCATTCATTATGGATGTTCCACCCCTGGCTGTCGTACTGGTGCCTCACTGCGGAGTTGTGATGACTGACACTGGGCCGCTCCCTCTCGGCCCTCTCTGACCAGGTGATCTCAGCCAGGAAGGGAGAGTTTGAGACGGGCTTCGAGAAGGGCGGGCAGACACGGGAACACGCCATGCTGGCTAAGACAGCGGGCGTCAAACACCTGATCGTCCTTGTCAACAAGATGGACGACCCCACCGTCAATTGGAGTCTTGATAGGTGACTGAAGTGAAGGATTGTGGGAGTTATTTTATCCTAGTGTTATTATTGCATGGTCTTGCGTCACTGAGGCTTATGTATTACGTATTGATGTATTGCCTTGCCATTATATTAATTGGTTATTTGGTATTATATGGTAATAATGATTTACTGACATAAAGTAGTCATACAATTATTATTTTTTTGGATTACTTTATTTACTATTATTTTATGTAATAGTTATCATTCAAACCTCAGTCAATTATATGATCTGTCATTTTAGTCATACTCCAAATTTCAGCGGTACCCTTCTTGTTCATCCACATATACTACAACAATCCATCAACAAGTCCACCTGGTAATTCCTTCCCTCTAGGTATGAAGAATGCAAGGAGAAGTTGGTGCCATTCCTCAAGAAGGTGGGCTTCAACCCCAAGAAGGACATCTACTTCATGCCCTGCTCAGGCCTCACGGGGTCCAACCTTAAGGAGCCCGTCCCAGAATGCACCTGGTACACGTAAGTCCATAAGCTTACTGTAATGATCACCACTGAAAACGACCATTACAGTAGATGTGTCAAACAAGGCCAGATGTTAGATGACGGATTAAGATAGATCACTTGATGAGCTGCCAACTGAAAGGCCTTTAACTGATCCTTTCCTCTTTGTATTCTGAACCAGAGGGCTGCCATTCATCTCGCACCTGGACAGCCTGCCAAGCTTCACCCGGTCCAGCGACGGCCCCGTCAGACTCCCCATTGTAGACAAGTACAAGGTGAGGAGCTGGCAGACAGAAGGGATTGGCCTTGCACCTGTGGTGCCTTTTCCATGGCGATGGTGGTCATTCAGTGGCCGGGTGGCGCGCCCTGCTCGAGGACCTTTTCTGTGTGTATTTTATCAAGCGGCCTGTTGGTTATTCAAATAATTTCCTCCCCATCAGTTTTTTTCACATGTACAGCACTGACTGACATGCTTGTTTTCGACATTGCTGGATTTGTCACGCACAACCCTGTGTTTCAGTGTTTTATTCTTATTTTCTGTCAACATCGTGACAAAATCCATTTAGAAGTAAAGGAGGCCTTGAATGTCCTTCAAACATTTATCTTGCACATTCACACGGACATACACACCACAGACAAACTAACACAGCCATTTTCTCACATAGATAATCTTTTGGCAACCTATCCAGCCTTAGAGATGTCGATTTGGATTGAATCCAATACACGGGTGGTTAATAAACATGGCTCTGTTTTAAATTCCCTGATTTTTTTCTCACTCACGATTCTGATTCCTCCTGAACCGTGTGTGTGTGCAGGACATGGGCACGGTGATCCTCGGAAAGCTGGAGTCTGGCTCCATCAGTAAAGCCCAGCAGCTGGTGATGATGCCGAACAGGGTAAGACACATGTCAGGGTACACTAGCACAACACATCTCATTGTTTAAGATACATGAGGATATGCCATTATACTCCAGGCAGATCGACACTGACAAACACTTTGATCAGACAGTTAAGATTATTTACATGTTCTGGTTTTCAATGCTATTCAGACAGTTGGACTGTATCCATACATCTTTTGCTCTAATAATGGCTCCTATCAAGATCATCTCATAAGACATTATGAACAACCCCTTAAGTGATGATTCAAATAATTTCCATGTACATGTGGTCGGTTTGTGTGGCAGATAGTGCAGCTAATTATTTTTATTTGAGCTTGTGGTTTTGAACATTGGGGATTAATTTGAATAATAATTTGTGCAATCGAATAATAATGAATATACTAATACAAATGACAGTCAAGTCAAACCGAAAACTGAAGCCATTTCATTGCTCATCCCTAGACGAGGATACCCCTATAACGTGACCTCTGACCCCTGAGCAGCACACGGTGGAGGTGCTGAGCCTGCTGAGCGACGACGTGGAGACGGACGACGCCGACCCCGGGGAGAACCTCAAGCTGCGTCTGAAGGGCATCGAGGAGGAGGAGATCCTGCCCGGCTTCATCCTCTGCAACGCTGAGAACCTCTGCCACTCCGGACGCACCTTCGACGCCCAGGTACCCCCAGCGCCCGGGCCCTGCTGCACAGGGACGTCTGCTTCTACGTACTCCGAATTAAGAAGATATACTATAGCATGCGATGCATTTCACAGAGGCGGTTAGGTCCAACGTGACTCACGGAAAATTCTTGTACGGATAATTCAGGAGCGGGTAGGGGTTGGAAATGTTGTCGAGAGGTAAACTGCAGACATTAGAGATTTGAGTCCAGTACCTTTCGGTAGAGAGTGTTCAAATCCAAGCTGAGAGTAAATGCCTAGCACTAATGACAAACATACAAACAATAGGAGCGAGGGCAGCAAAGGCGTCAAATCAGACATCAGGGAGCATTAAGTGTGCAGTTAAAACGCCTTTTTGAGCAGGAGATGATGGACAAGGTGATGACATGGTGGCTCGGCTGGGCGGCGTTGTCCCCGTGATGGGATGGCACGTCCCTGCCCCGCATTTGTCATCTGGGTTTCAGTCTACATGGGGATTAAGTAGTGAGAGTGCGGGGTCATTAAATTCATGCATGCTGAACACGCTCATGGGTGTTTTTCCATTGGTGAGGTCAAAGTGTACATGCGTGTGGGGCTATTCTAAAGAGGGGCTGTTCTAAAGTCTCAGATGTTTTTTCCTGTGAGTTTACGGTGTCATATTTTGTATTTTACAACTTTGTTATTAGATTAGTTAGTTACTTGGTAATAATGAATTGTATTATAATACGAGTCCCCACTCTGGATCTTTTTCAGCATAATCCAGAGAGCATCTCCCATTCAGTGATCCTTGAATATAATGTCTTCAGTCATTCTGAATATATTTGTTGGCTAATACTGATCTCTTTTTATGTTTCAGATTGTCATCATTGAACACAAATCAATCATATGCCCCGGTTACAACGCAGTCCTGCACATTCACACCTGCATTGAAGAAGTTCAAATCACAGTAAGTCATGCTCCCAGCATACAAAACCCATCATGAGCCTTCATGGAAAACCTTCACTCGTTAAGCCCCCACCTTTCTGGTTGGACTCTCTCCCACCTCATCCTCGCAGGCCTTAATCTGTCTGGTGGACAAGAAGTCTGGGGAGAAGAGCCAGACCCGGCCCCGCTTTGTGAAGCAGGACCAGGTGTGCATCGCCCGGCTCCGGGCGGCCGGCACCATCTGCCTGGAGACCTTCAAGGACTTCCCTCAGATGGGACGATTCACGCTGCGTGATGAAGGTGGGTGGGTGGACTGACTGGGCGTACCAGGTGTCTGACGGGAATTATTTGCCTTGATCTTCTTCACTTTAAGTAGATCCATTAATATCATAAAACCAATATTTACATTCCTTAGTTTTCAGAGCATCTCAAGAGCTTCGTCCGCATACCTCCTTTTAAAAATATGTTATTTCACGTCCTTGTGTTTTGGACTGGAGGCGTGTAATGACTTGCGGTACAATAATGAACCGTGTAGGATGTGTCCAGCGGGGACCTCCTCTCAATCTAACCACCTGCTCATGTCCCCCTTTAGGTAAAACCATCGCTATTGGCAAAGTGCTGAAGTTGGTTCCAGATAAGGACTAAAGGAGCTCAAGCAGCATTATGCATGGAGATCTTCCACTGGGTTCAAACGTCAGGAGAGCGCTGCCAGAGCCAACCCGAAACAGCCCCTTCTGTCTCTACACACCACTATGCTGCAGAAGAAAAGTGCCGCGAACGACGACGATGAAGAAACACAAAACACAGGAGAGAACAGGGCAATTGAAGAAAAGAAAACAAACAAAAAGAAAACAAACAAAAAGCAACGGACTGAATCAGTTATTACGACGAACGATACGACTGAGTCCAGTGTGTCAGCTTTCTCATATTGAGAGCTATGCTATGCCACTAATGTAGCTGTTACCCCTCCTGCCCCCCCCCCCCCCCCCCCCTGCCTACTTCTCTGGTCAACATGCTGTTGGAAGGCTACGCCATTTGTTTTGGAATGGATATCAGTGCAGCGTAACTAAGTTCGGGAGAGAATTAAAAGAAAATCATGCTGATCGGCTTCATATCACATTATGGGCCCGAAATACCCTCTGAATATGATTTGCAAATGGATGAGGTCATCCCCCTTTTTAAACGATCTTGGTAATTCACTGGGACATTTTACTGTGGTTTTAAGGATTGCTGTACCAAAATTTTAATTTGGTCTCCACATATTTCTGGAGGTGTTGAATTTTCATGTCAAGTGAAATCAGATTGACAGAGAATGACCACACAACTATGCGCTCCCGTAATTGTCAAATAATTGATCAAAATAAATACAATTGATGAAAGAAAAACGAGTCTTGTCTACCAATATTATTATTCTGCATGAGGTTTGCCATTGAGTCTTCTCCAGTTGTGTTATGTATGTCTTATAAATAAAGTTTTGAAGGTTTGTCTTGACGTCGGTTACAGCGTTCTGCGCATGCGTGTCTTGCAGAAACACGTGAAGCCACATTCTAGCTGAAACATGGCAGCAACGAATGAAGCCCTCGTGTTGGACCGGGAACAGGTAATTAAACGTAAAGTAATGAGTGCGCTGTGTAACCGATCCTTTTTGTTTGTTCGTTTTAGTTCATGGAAGAGTGTTTTAGCAGAGAATTCTTTCGATATAGTCTAGCATAGGTTTAAGAACTATTAAGCTAACGCTAGCTTGTTGGCTTCCCAGCTGGTTCTGCCATTGATCATGGCATGGCTAGAAGTTGAATACTTAACAATACAATTGCCAACCGCAATGTACTCGCTGTTCATCTCTTGATTATTTCAATTTGTACATCATATGTTTGTCAGGTGAAGAAAGCTGTCCTGGCACTACAGGCTTTCTTGAAGTCCAAGTCAACCTCCGAAGCGCTGTTCCTGAACGAGAGCGAGCACATCTCTCTCCTCTTCACGCTATGGAAGATCCCTAAGAAAGCAAGGAACATCCGCGTGTAAGTCACAGATGTGAAAAAAAGTGGTCAATACGAAATCAATTGCGAGGACATTATTATTAACGTTAATGTCTTGTTTTGCGTTTCTGGTCTACCATATGAAGTACCCTAACTTGTGATCATGTTTCCTGACCCGCAGCCCATTGCCACATAACCAGAGATCGGATACGGACGAAGTGTGCCTTTTTACCAGAGATGAACCCAACATGACCGGCGAACAGACACAGAGGTTCTATAAGAGACTACTGGAAGAAAAAGGCATCAATATCGCAGAGGTACTACTATGACTAACGGTTTACTCTTATATCTGCTTCCGTCAAATGTCCACTGGATGGGGACATTTGTACAGCTGGCTCCGTGCATATTATAGCCTATTGATGTCAAAGCAATATTTCACATCTTTTTTTTTTTTTTTTTTTTTTACTATTTGGCTTTAAATCCCATCAATTATACTGGTTATGGTAGTTTCCCATAACTTGCATTGACCAGACCAAAGAATGATTGTTTTAGAACTTTACTATTCAGATCAACTTCCAGCAAAACCACTAGATCCTCATTTCACTGGAGCCCGTTTGTATAACTAAGCCAGAATAGCCAGAAAAGGGTGTTGGTATTTTAATGTATTATGAATTTACAGTACATGCAGATAAAGGGACAGTAAGAAGCAGGTAGGGGTTAGGCAGGGGTTTTAATGGTAAACTTCGGACATTGGGAATTAAACCAATGACCTTCTGGCAAGTCAAAAACCCTATCCCCTTCTGCACCGGTGCAGCCCATCTATTTCATTGGTACAACCAAGAAGGTTTATGGTATAAAGTTGTAAGTAGTTGTATTATATATTCTAATTGGGTCTGTCTGGTGTTGTGCCTCTACTTGCTGTTCAGGTCATCCCCTACAAGTTGCTGAAGACGGAATACAAGTCCATTGAGTCCAAGAGGCGGTTGCTGGGAAACTTTGACGTGTTTTTGTCCGACGACCGCATCCGACGACTCCTTCCCTCCCACCTGGGAAAGAACTTCTATAAGAATAAAAAGTGAGAAATGTGTTGATGTACCTGCACTTTGTAAGTTTTCCCATTGGCACCATCTAGTTGCATGAGTTGTAATTACAGTTAAAGCTAAATCATTACAGATGACTATGGCTTTAACAGCAATTCCCTGAATTGATTGGTGCCCGTTGTATCATGATTGGTGCCCGACCTATGAAAAGTCATAGGTCCGGTTTAAGCCTAATTTGTTGGTATGCATTGTTGAACAGTAATGTTTATTTATTTGTAGTATAGTATGGGTTTAAATACTCTTCCAAAAAACATATTTGATGAGCAGTGACGATAACGATACGTTTAGTACATTTCTGCTCATTGACTATCAATCCTATTGTGTCTTTCCCAGAGACCCCTTATCTGTGAACCTGCAGAGCAAGAGTCTGGCCCGGGATCTGAATAGCGTCATTCACGGGACCCGCGTGAAGATCAACAACAAGGGTGCCTGCTGGTAACCTCAAAACCTTACTACTTGTTGGTTCACAATGTGACACGGACTGAATGCTGATTTAGAGGGAAATGTCCAAAGGTGGATGTAAGACGGAGGTGGTTAAGTTTTATTCTGGTTGAGTTTGCAAACCATGCCTTCTGGACAACCAAGTTTTGTGGCCGACAATAGCGACGCAATAACGACACATGTTGCATTAATAGATCACACACAGTTTACCAATAACTGTTTCTCACTTTATTTATAACCCATTCTGCATCTTTCATATTGGCTTTAAAGGAATGGTTTTTAATGGGATGTCTGTTTGTCTCACCTGTGTTCCAGTATGGCTTCCATCGGCCACTCTGGGATGACCACAGAGCAGCTAACAGAAAACATTGAGTCTGCGGTAAAAGGGGTGGATGAAATGCGTACGGTAAGTCCCCTAGTCCTGTCATGTGTGTGTCTGCTGTCTTCTGTTACCTGGGGATTCAAACCACTCTTATTTAGAGAAATTAGGGAGTGCGTCGTTCTAGTAGTTGCTGTGATTGACACCGAAAGGAAAGGTTCTAGGTTTGAACCGCCATTTTCAACCGCCTGACTGTAGGCGTCTTTGAGCAGGACGCCTAGCCCCTACCTGCTCATCATCTCATTTGGGCGCACCCCATCAAAACCTCACCCTGTTCAATGTGGGACCGGGGGTCCAAGTGGTGCTACAGCGAATTCGAAGTGTGACCAGAGGGTCCTCCTTTCAGTGGAGGCTGTCTCTATAGCTTTGATACACACAGCTGGATGCCTCACCCGTACACCTCGTTGGTAGTTGACGGACGTTAGGGCTGGCGGCTGTTAGTTGATCAAACGATAAGTTGGTTGAGGGACGGTTAATCAAATCAAATTTGGATATTTGATTAGCTGTTTAAGTAATTTATCGAGAACAGATCACAAATATTTTCTGTTTAATGTTGCAGTTCAAATCAAATATTTGTTCATGGATGCTTAGTAAAGGAATAGTCAAGTTTTTTTGGCTGCCTGTCCGATAAAGCAGGCACATGCAAGACATCACTTTCGACTTGATGATTAACCCGTCCCCCTTCTTATCATTTTCAGCAAGGAGCCGTGGTGAAGCTTATCCACCTGAAGAGCCTGGCGTCCGTGGCTTTGCCCATCTACAACGCAGTGCTCAGTCAAATCGCCAACCTGGACGTAGCACAGAAATCTGCCAATTACCTCAAGAAAAAGGTTTGTTTTTAAATGTCCCATGCCATGCTTCTTTATTGGTACTTTTTATGTAGGTGTTAGTGGCCCCCTAATACAGTATTCAAAGACGTTCAAGAAATTCAGCCTTGGTGCAGAATTACAGCCTCTACAAGCCAGTCCCACAATGAGCTTTCCACAAACGTGCCGTTTTATAGAGGCGGGTCAAGGTGGAGGATGGGT
The DNA here is from genome assembly GCF_902167405.1 of Gadus morhua. Taxonomy (NCBI): domain Eukaryota; kingdom Metazoa; phylum Chordata; class Actinopteri; order Gadiformes; family Gadidae; genus Gadus; species Gadus morhua. The sequence continues at coordinate 12,530,821 of NC_044065.1, forward strand.
GTGTGGCCCTGAGCAGCTTGCGGCCACGGTACCATGCACTAGTGTTTACAGTGGATGTATCGCAGTGGCTCGGATTCCTAATATCATCCAGAGGCGCACACAGCTTTTGACCATGTTATAAATATTCTACAACACTCCGGGTGCTCCGGTGGGAGTCCTGGTGCTCTATATCTAAATAATATAATATGTAGATATCTAAAATAATAAAATATATAGATATCTTTATAATATATATTATCACGGCCAAAAGCTGTGTGCGCCTCGGGATGATATTAGGAATCAAACGACTGCGTCGGGGTCTCTGCTTCTTACACTTCCACATCAATCTGAAGTGCAGACTGTGAGCGGCGACATGGAGGAGAAACAAATCGTTTGCAGCTCCCGGTACTTCCATAATGAGACTCTTAGTGGGGGTTATCACGGCCATGGTTGAGAAGGAATTGGGGGGAAAAGGATCTTTGGCTATGACTGCCTGAAGTCCAGATTGAACCATGACATGAAGTAGAAAGGGATTGTTGCCCGGGATTGTCTCCTGCCTGAGCCCCGCTGCCGGAGCACCACCGCCGCGGGGTTCAGGCGAGACATTATCCCCCACTACAAGTCTCGTTGTTGAAGTTCCAGAGACGTCAAAGAGTACCCGACGCAGTCTAGACTTTTCACCAAATGGGAGCTTACCTAATGTTGCGTGTTATGTGCCATAACACCAACAGCAGAACGGCTATCCAAATAACAAAGAAGTGTGCAACACTTGCGTTACAGTATGTGTATTCATATACACATGTGGCCCTCGCACGGTCATAGCTTATTTTCTGATTGGCGGGCCATATTCTCTGGGCGGGCAAAGCAGAGAAAGGGGAGGTAACCTGGCCCCTTATGACGACATATGGGGCCTCATTCCAAGTCGGCACGTCCGACCTTTCATTTTTCAAAGGCGGAGCAGGATACCTAGCGCTCTTTTTACACCAAACGTAGTTTTTAGCCACTGGGGGACCATAGGCAGGCTAGGGGAACTCGTATTAATGTTAGAGAACCTACTAAAGTGACATTTTCATGTCATGGGTCGTTTTTAAAATGTCTATTCTTGTCACTTTCACAAGCTCATCATCGCCATAGTGATGTCTCAATGGTAGTTTTTCTTAAGTGCTTACTCAAATTAATAATGATTTCCTGTTTTTCTATTTCTAGATGGTGGCCAAGAAGGTTTCTGGTGCTGATGACAACGATGAGGAAATCCCAACGCTGGTTCCCATTGGAACACCCGCCAAAAAGGCAAAGCTTGAGGTCAGTACAGCTGCAGCTTCCTCTTTCACGTTGTGACTCGATGCGTTCCTTACACAATCATGGATACATGCATCCACCACTGTTCCTTATCAAGGGCATTTGGTTGTTTTCTATGATCGTGCCGTAAGGATGTAAGGTTCCTAAAAAAACATGAACACGTACTAGGGATGGGCACGAGTAGTAAATTCCAAACTCGAGTGATCGAAGGAATTCCTCGAGGATCAATCGAGTACTCGTTAAATCAAATCTATTTTTAGAATGCAACGCATCTGCAGCAGGAATAGGCGGCAGGCCCGATGATAAACGGCAATATTACCAACCAAACATGTAATGCTTATTCTCCATCAAAACGGTCAGAGTTATCAGAGTATTCATTATTTATTTTTGCAAACGTTCAAAACACATTTTCCTTACAAAAATAAATATGCGCAGCGTCTCACAATTTAAATCACGTCGAACCAAGGCCTGTAACAGTTTAAAAAAAAACGAAACAAGTAGCCTAACCATTGCAAATAAATGCTTAAAGCTGCAAATAAAACGGCAGCAAATGGACTATCGAAATACTCAGAGTTGTGATCTTCTCTACACGCCCGGGATTACAGCTGCGTCTTGCGGCGGTGAAAATAGCCGACACACTTTCACTTTCACCGTTGCTGCGGGTCTGCTTTCCCGAACTCACCGTTGTGTTTCAGGAGCATATGTTGCCGCATAGTACTTTCTGGTAGCTCGATTTCGCTTGGCATATTTTACATTTCACCTTATGATCTCCTATTTCTTTAAAGTATTTAAATTCTTCGCTGCGATTTGCTTTAACCGCCATCTCTTAACTTTTTGAATTCTGGCGTGCCTGCACACGGCACGGAACGCGCCATGGAAATGGATGCATTTAATTTTCTTTGTGCCCACGTCATGCGTTAGTGGCGCCGACAGAAAATTGATACATTTGCTTCAGAAAACTTTGTTTGTGTGTGTATATGCAAACTCGAGTTTGCCTGTCCACCAACCGAGTTCATTTGAAACGAGTAGTACTCGAGTAATCGATTCCTCACGCCCATCCCTAACACGTACTCCATCAGACTTCATTCATTTATGCAAGAAAACAAATACTTTTTTTTGTGAAGTAAGCTTAAAAATATGCTATTTATGGATTATCGTAGTAAGTTAAAGATTCCTTTAAAGTGTAAGGAATATCGAACACTGATATTAAAAACAATGTGTTATGGGCAGAGTGGCTCTGTGTTATCCCCATGTTTACAAACCATATGAAGGTGACCAACCAAACATTTTACAACGGGGACAAAAGGGAAAAGATTGCTCTGTTGAACATACAAGTTATATGACCATGTTCTTCATGTCTTTCGGTGGATCAAAATTTTTTGGTCATTGCCTCTTTTAAAGACATGCCATGTCTTCCTCGTAAGGGTGGCTGGAACTGATCTCTCGTCTCTTGTGCTCCTCTGACAGAAACCACAGAAGAGCAAAAAGAAGGTGGCCCTCGAGACGGCCCCAGAAGCCGACGGACAGAAGAAAGCCCCCAGACCCCGGAGGAGGAGGAGGATACGCAAACCTGCTGAGAATGCCCTCACACCTAACGCTCTGAACAAATCCCCTAAACACGGCAGACAGAAAAAGACCCAGAAGCACCAGCCCCAGAAGACCGGCAAGCCTTCTCCCAAACCCAAAAAGAAGGCACGTAAAATGACCAAATGAGCGCCACGGTGACGTCTCTGCACCCGCGCCTCACCACAGCTCCCTCCACACGGACATTTGATCACATGGAAATCTAGTCTAAACCAGTCTGATGTTGTTCATAGCTATGGTGATGCTCACTTGCCATTTGTTTTCAAAAATGGACCTGTATGCTTTGTTATATTACTATTATTATAAAACGTAACTACTCAAGTTCCCCTTTCCGTCTGCTTATTTGTTAAAGTTTGAACCTTTATGATCATGTTACCTATGCTGGAACAGATATTACAAATATTGTCTCATAATTTGAGCAATACGTTTTGGTAGGGCAAAACATTGATTGTTAATATTGTTAGGTATATTTCTTTTTTAATTTTGTAATGTTTTTAAAATGATGGAAATAAATACATACAAATTTAATATTTTGTATTAAACCTCAGTGATGAGTATAATAGCAGGAATTGGAATTTGCATATTAGGCCTGACTATATTCAAATGCAACCACAAAGAGCTGAAGATGTATATTTAATCATTTGCTGCTGCCTGGCTTCATAAGACAGAATGTTAATTTGAACCAAAATAATAACATGCAACAAATCATTTGTATACAGTATTCATCAACATCAGAAGTGTATTCTGCTAGTGGCCAGAGCCCGACGGTTTAGCTCAGTGTTGGCTCACCAGCAGGGCTGCGGCCTGTATCGAATGACAGGCCTCTTGTGTGGCGGGTTACGCTACACATTTGCTCAGATGCTTCCTGTTAGAACTGCACAATAATATTCTGAAGAAGTCTGAATCAGGCCATGGATCCTTAGATCTTCATCAGACCATTAATCTCTGCAGTATACGTGGTAATGTTTAAAGTAATCCATATTGTGTTCTGTATTGGCTTCCTGAAAGAGAGCATGTATGGCTGTGAAGGAGGCACTGGTGTAGAGTGGATTACGGTGATGACAGGGTGTCAAGGAGATGGAGCTGGTGGCTCACTCATCCATAACCTCTGTTATTCAGGGGTGTGGAATTACAGGTGGCAATTGCATCCCCCTGTTGTGGCCCAGAGATAATTTCCTTCCCACACTGGTGTGCTTGCCTGAGGTCACTTATTCCTCGGACACCTGGGGAGAAGGAGCTGATTTGAAAAGATGACGAAGGCCAACTGAGAATATATTTATCTCCTACTGAAGATTCACAAGGCTACTGGAGTTCCCTCAGTTATTTAAAAGATATTCCCCGTGATGGATGCAAGACTTTTGGACGAATCGGAAGAACGCCCGCGACGGTCCTGCTGCCTTCCTTCTGGGAACGCCTCGGAACCTTCTGACTGGGCCCACTTCCACAAGCCCATCATCACCATGGTGATGGGCGCCCTGATGTCGGCCGCGGGGGCCGCTCTGCTGCTGTTGCGCGCTCTGGGTGTGAGCGAGGCCCCCCACGCCATGGTCCCCGCCTGCCTGTCGGCGGGGCCCGTGTTTGTGGTGCTGGGCCTGGTGTGGATCCCCATCCTGAGGCAGAAGCAGAGACGGCGCGCCTCCTGTTACGAGGGGGGCACCCTGTACGGCACCGAGCGGTGAGGAGCGGACGGACGGATGGACGGTGCTGTGAAACCTGAGCACCCTCCCCCCAGCAGCCCGCCACGACAAAGTGTCCTTTTTCTTTTTTTCTTTTTCTAAACATGTGGTAGCCTACAATCGCACCAATTGGTTGACAGGTGATAAGAACTTATGGTCATTGGACTTTGTACCCTGGGGCTGAAAACCGTTTATTTATCCCCGTCCATGAGTCAGAGAGCCACACACACTTCGCCACGCTCTCGAACACACCGCCCTCTCATTTCGTCGGGTTCTGGGATTCCTCCTCGGGAGCGGACGGAACACACCGTCGCCATGTCGACGGAGGTGCGGATGGAGCCCGTGACGGAGATCCAATACGGCGGCGTGGGCCGCTGCAAGTGCTCCTTCTGGTTCGCCGTGGCGCACGACATCCTGGGCCTGGTCATCATGATGATGGGTGTGTTCGGCGGCTTCGTCATCCACGACCTGCTCATCTACGCCGGCTCCATCATCCTCTTCTTCAGCCTCATCTGGTGGGTGTTCTGGTACAGCGGCAACATCGACGTGCCCCCCGGGGAGCTGGAGGACGACGTGGGCATGGTGAAGATGAAGAAAGGCGGGCTGACCGGCGTCGTCAGGAGCATGTCCAGCCGCGTCTCCAGTGGCCTTCGCAGCTCCTTCCGGAGGACGAGCGGACGCTTCCGGCGGGACGCCCCGGCGGCGGGCGACGAGCCTCAGCACAGGGAGAGCAGGCCCTCCACCGGCAGCCAGATGAGGAACGTGGAGGTGGCTCTGTCCACCATCTCTGAGGTCACCGAGTCCACGGCCTCGTGAGGGAGACGCCGTCCCATGTGACCTGGCTGTGGTGGGGGGGGGGGGCCTGTGTCTTCAGGTCTCCAGAGAGGGAAACGGCTTCCATCGTTTCAGTGCTGGAGACGGCAGGCCGTCCACGGGTCGCCTTATGGGAAACATTGACATGACGTGGCTCTCCAGACCGCCGCTGAAGTAACTGAAACCACCGTCTAGGGGGGCGGATGTCAGCGATATGATATGATCTCACTCCGGTAAACATCTGCCCTCAGATCTGTGTTCATCTGGAAAATGTGTGTCACTATTCGACGGGTTTGTTCTGGAACCGGGAGACACTGGTGTGCAGAGCTGTTACTGTAATGATTAAACAGTATCGTGGACATGGGGACGCTTGGTAAGATGCACATGGTCTTATCTCTGAGATAAGAACATAAACTTTGGACACACACGGTGAGTTAATTTGAGGAAAGTACGGTAACTAAAGCACTCCAAACAATATTTCTCTTTCAAATCGTGTCTGATTTGTGTGGTAGCTTTTGAACCGTCTGTTCAGTTTGATAATGGTAATTTTTAAGTGAGGACTTTGATTAAGAGATAAAATTGATAACCAATAGTCCACTGTCTTAATGGGTCTGGTCTGTTGGTTATAAATATATAAAAGGCTGATCGGTCATATGGTCTATCAGTGATCAATCTTTATCCTTGCATTTTTCTAGTTATTCATTTATAGACTATTTTATACCTGTGACTTCCATATGTTTGGTAAATACCCAGGATTTATGCAACCATATATCCAGGGTTTATGTAACCATTACCTGTCCCAAGTATATTTATTATTATTTTGTCAATGTTGTCTACCGTCACATTACTTAATTGACCAATACATTGTACGGTTTATGTTTTAAATTAAAAATGGCATTAATGAACTGATATTGTACATTTGTTGTTATGCATCTGTCAGATGCATGACTATTATAACTATTATATTATTATATTATTACGGTTTTTAAGACTTTTCCGTTCATGTTGTAAAATAAAAAGCTAGCGTTGTACATAAAGGTTGCAGCTTACTTCCCGTGCAGTCACACCCTTTACCCGCTGGCCTTAACGTGGGAGGGGCCCTCACAATGTTATCAGTCAGAAGCTATTAATCATTATGTGAACTGCAGGTATGCAATCTCACTCAATCTCTTTGTGTTTCATGCATCCGAAAATCTAGTAAGTTGAATGATTCCAAACTCCTCTCTAAATAAATTGAACTTGGTCATTAGTACATCATCTTTGTTTTTGTTTCAGTAAATTGCTTTATTACGTGCAATTTTTAGGCGTAAAACCTACATTCATTATCATTGTCCCACAAACATACACACTCTCACACACATACACACGGTAATCCTGAGTCAACAAAATAGAGACAGACAGATTTAGATGCATTAATCTATGCATCAATAAAACATAACCAAAACATGCTCATAGCACATGGGGTTGAGCAAACCCATTTCAACTCATACCTTTGTTATTTGTTTTGCATAAATAATTAATTACATTGTTTTACACTTGAGCTTAGCTCAGCCCTATTCTAAAGTGCATAAGCAAAACAAATCTTGTTTCCCCGGAAAACTTGTGTGACCTTTGCGGCAGAGGGAACCCTGGGGACCTCATGACACTGTGTAACATGCTGAGGTCCTGCTCCCCTATGGAAGATGGAACTTATGTAAGCTGAAACCCTAATTGGGAGAGTCGAGCCAGTAGCATCACAAGGGGAATAGAAATAGCGAGTACTGCTGTGTTGTTTGAGTTTGGAGAGTATCTAGAGGAGAGAAAGCAAAACTCCCCTCAGGGGAGGAAGTCTTTGGAGGGAATATTTTCCTCCAAGTATCAAGAGACCATGGATAAGGTTAGAGGTTGAACAAGTGTGATGTCGGCAGGCGTCGAACGTAACAATACATACAAAATAGGATGTTAGGAACTGTATACAAAATACAGTTCCTATCAACTGTATTTTATATACTGTTGAAATGGCTAAAATAAACTTGAACTTGAACTTGAACCCGGGCCACACACAGTTCCTTCCCCCACCTGGACTCATCCTCCCAACAGGGGGGAAGACCATCTGGTACAGGTGAGGGGAAAAAAATAAGTATATTAATATTCATAATCATAAAGATCATTACAGCGTTCAACCTTTAGTAAATTGTATATTGCACACTGGGGGCTTGGGACAAGGTATCGGTTGTCATCCGCACAAGAGATTCTCTCAACACACAAAACACAGAAGATCTCTTGACATGAAGACATCACAATCAGAGGTGCACTGTCTCTGGACCCAAGGTAAAGACATCGACCAAGCCAGAAACAGAATTAACCGTATAACCTAATGAACAGCAAGGAAAAAACCTTGTGACTCTCTATTCATGGTTTTAAAATTGATAACAAACTTCTAAGCAATGGTTGGTAGAGATTTTTGATATATTTTGATACTTAAATTACTTATTCATGATATGAAATGTGTTCTCTCAAGTCCTGCCATGAGGATGATTTTGGTTGTGTTTTACATAGATCGATGTACCTCAATCTGTCTATCTGTCTTTCTTTCTGGCTCTGTGTTATTAATTCAGGATTAATGTGTGTGTGTGTGTGTGTGTGTGTGTGTGTGTGTGTGTGTGTGTGTGTGTGTGTGTGTGTGTGCGCGCGCGCGTGCGTGCGTGTGTGTGTGTGTGTGTGTGTGCGTGTGTCTGTACGTGTGTACATGTGTGCGCGTGTATTTGATACACGCATACATTGGTGTATTGGTAGCAGCCTTGGTCCCTCATCAAGTTTTTACCTTACCTCCCATTTCAAATTCCTTATACGTTTTTTAAGTTATTTGAAAATTATTATTATTATTTTTTTAACTGAATCTGCTAATAACTAAGTAATGACTCAAAACACTGTAGTGCCGCGTTGAGTTGATTGAAAACTACAAGTCCCACCAACCCGTCTTCCTCATCATGTGACACGGTGTGTTTTGCCATGTGACCACGCTCCATCGCCCTACCGTTTCCCTTTTCGCAGTGTCACAGAGGTAACAGGGAAAATACCTTTTCTTTTCAAACCGCCCTCACACAACAACCCCAGTGGCTCTTAAATTAAAACCCGGGGTGCACCAAGACAGGTTTTATTATGTGCTTGTCTTTTTATTATTCTTCAAAGTGAGACAAATATCAAGTCACCGGCAGGCCTCAGTGGACGGTGTAAGCATCAGTTGTCACCCCACGGTCGTGTGGTTGCACGACAGCAAGGAGAGCGTTATGAACCGGCCCACTGATAGCTTCTCCGGCTAATCGCCCCGGAAGGATGTGACGGTTCGCTGATTCTGGGTTTAACGAAGAATAGTGTTGACGATGAATTAAGTATTTTGGATGTCAATATTGAAGCTGACCTCAGAATGAACGGTAAGAATTGGCAGCAAAAGTTTTGTTGACACTCGTGTACATGTCAGATTGATGACTCCTTGATAACACACAATATATGAGGCTCACACATCTTGTCAGTGCTTAGCAGGGTTTGAACCGAATGCATGTCTCTTCATGAGACGTATATATATTCTGTATGTCAATGACGTTTTAATTGGCCCTCTGTGCAGTGAATATGTATTAAATATATGACCTGCTAAAGTATTATCAAACCTAATTGACGTATACTGCATGTAGTTCACGAGGAAATTTTGTTCATTTAGTTGTTTTGATTGCAGAGCACTGGCAGCAGTTTGCACATTGATCGAATAAGGGTCAATGGCAGGCTTCTCAATGACAAACGCGAGCTGAGATTTCAAACGTTACAAGATAAACATGATCTTGTGTAAAGCTTCGTGATACATCACTTTCTCCTCCTAAAAGATGATTTTCGAAACCTGTTTTATTATTTTAGTACGATAGTCCGTGTTGAGTGGTGGCAGTGATGGTGGCACCCACCAGGAAGATTCTAATGCTGTTCGCAACTAATAAAGTCAAACAGTATTAGTAAAATGATCAGCTTATACTGTGCGGTGGGGTGGTCCTCTGATCTCCAGGCACCCAGCAGAGTGACACCAAGAGACAACACCACCTGGAGAGGTTGCTGGATGCTGTTAAACAGGTGTGCCCACGACAGAAGAATGATACATAGATACACGTTATCTTATGACTTGTCTTTCAGTGCTGCTTTGTAAAACACGTTTACATGATGTGTTCCTCCCAACTCATTCATTACTGGAACAGTTTTGTTTTGTATTGTTATAAAGTAATAGCAATACAACTATTTATATGGGTTTATTTAGTGCAATGGTATTGTGTCTAGCTCAATTCAATGTTCATCAGTAGAAATTTGTTGCGCTACTTCACTGGCTGACGAGAATATTTGTGGTAATTTCATTTTATGCGCGTTGATTCAATATTTTGCAGGATCAAACAAGTCGGGGAAGGGGGTGGGGAAGAACCGAAGCGGAACCAAATGTACAAGCTCGGCAAATTAACTTTCTATTTCAAGTCTCGACTCAAACTAGTGTCAGGACCTTGTGAAAAATGTACTACTTATAAAAACGTAACGGATAATGAATCGACATCATGCATATTCATTCGGCAGCCCATTTGTACCTCTGTGGAGTCCCATTCATCCCTTTTATCCATATTATCACCCCCAGTGCATAACAGTGGATCAGTCGGAGTGGCTCTATGGACTGGCTAATCTATCTTGACACGTTTTAATTCCACTTAACACAACGTTTCGCTGTTTTCAATGCCTTCCCGCTTCTTATGCACAGCGCTCACAGAGAAGGTTTTGTATTCCCTGTAGTCCATTACTGCTCTCCTCCATATCTTTCCAGTGCCAAATCCGCTTCGGGGGCAGAAAAGAGATCGCTTCGGACTCAGACAGCCGGTAAGACTTTCACTTTATTATTAACTTAAGGCACGCGTGCCTGGTGGTTAACCATCCTTAGGGTGGAGATGGAGCCACCACTCTGCTGCAGCCCACCACACACACTGGAGAGGCTTGACCTCCGCCCACCCGCTTGCCAGCTCGCCTCCGTCTCTTGCGGCCCTCTGAGATTCACTAACGAAGGACGTCTGTCACTTCGTCCACTGTGTGTGAAACACACTCGCAGTCCAGACTCTGAATTTGAGGTCACACATTCTCATGTGCTGAACTTGGCTTGCGGAAACGGGGTACCTAGCTCCGTAGGATCTTCAGAATCCCCTCCCTGTGTTAAAATCAACAAATTGAAGACCCTTCCGGGCACATTATTAACCCCAGTATTACTATTGACTTATTGACCTGCCCTAGCACCCTGTGTAGTGGCCTGCTCCTCCTGCTCCACTTATTTGAACTATTAACCAATAGTTTGAAGATCTAAGTGTGTTCAGTTCCATTTAACATGTTTGATAAAAGAATGACCAGCATGCGTGCGTGCGTGCGTGCGTGCGTGCGTGTGTCTGTCTGTCTCCCTGTGTGTCTCTGCAGGGTGATCTGTCTGTGTGCCCAGTTTGAGACGGTGTTTCAGCATGGCCTGAGGAAGACCAGCGGGCTGGCGCTCACGGCCGCGGCACTCAAACAGGCGGCTGGGTTCGCCAACAAGACAGAAACGGGTAGGCTGCTCCCAGCGACCGCCTTCTTCTCTCTCTCTAGGACAGGGATGGGCAACTTTCATGATAAAGAGGGCCACATTTTTCATCATAAGCATCAGAGGGCCACATGACTGCACACTTCAACTAAACGTGAGCTGAGAGAAGCTACACAATTTTGAATTTGGTAGATACGATTCCTGTATTCTGGTGCATTTTGGGGATGGCCACTACCTAAAAAATCTTCCAGGATCGTAACCTATGTACGGTATGTTAATTGAACCAACATAGTATACATTCATTTTGTTTTCCATGCCCACTAAGACACATGAATGGTTGGTATTTTTATCAGTGCAAAGGGCACATACATCATCATTCAATGATGCCACAAAACCGAAAAACAGTGGCCCAACATTAAGTGCAACAACTCAATGAACTCAAACCCAAGAAGCATGATATTCATTGCAGTTGTAGTAGTTGTAGTGGCGACTAAAGTGGATATCTTTAATGACTGATATCGTTTCTAAGCAAACTAGACGCATGGGTTTAAGTCGAGTTTTCTGTAACTCGATCAATTATTATTATTATCATTATTATTATTATTATTATTATTATTATTTTTATTTATCATTATTTTTAATTATGTGCGGGCTTGACTGAGTGAGGATGCGGGCCGTATGCGGCCCGCGGGCCGCCAGTTGCCCATCCCTGCTCTAGGAGGAGAGGAGGGCTTTCCTGTATTCATACCAACGGACGGTTGCTCTGCATGCACAATACTGCTATTTGTATCTCTTTATTCCTTCTTTTGTTTCTCTGTCACTGCTGAGTGGGAGCGTTTTCTAAATTATTAAAACACAAACCACTCTGAAGGTTAGGTCCCGTGACGTCATGTATATGTTGAATCAATATTCGTGAGTGAAACCCATTAGCAGGAACCGTATCCTCACTGTGGTGGACTCTATTCTCCAGTGAAACAGGACCTTTCAACCACCACACAAGATGGCACACACACACAGAAGTACCTTCAATTTATGTCTCATATTGTTTTACAGTGCATATGCTAATTGCTCATAAATGCAAAACAGTAGAGCCCCCCATTGCACCCATTTCTACTAATTAACATGCCTTGGAAAGACTGTTAGACATCTATTTTTATAAGGTAGTTCTATAAAAGAAGACTTTGTGGTGGCAGTGAACCCTGATTAGCGCGGGTGTGGGTAAATGCAGAGTGAATTGGAAACAAGCTCTGTGTAGTCACGGCAACACGGCACGCTGTGAGGTGTGGAAGGGATTTTATCAGTTAAAGACTTCTCCTGGGAGTCTTAACTAGATATCTGTGTGAATGCTTCGTTAAACTTTGACCACTGGCCTCTTGACAGAGGAGCGCTGCTCCAATGAAATATATTCTGGTAAACTCTTCCTGTTCTACAGGAAGAGTTTACTGGTAAACTCTTCCTGTTCCCTGCAAATTTCTTGGTTTCCTGTCTCTTGCCTTGTATTTATGGTCTGTGTCTGCTATGACCCTCCGATCATAACACATTCAAAATGTTTTCTTCTTTTTCTCCTCTCCTCCCTGCACGCCTCTACTTCAACCGGCCTTTCACTCCTGCATCTTCCTTTACAGTTTAATTGTAATTGAATTCTGCTGTGCAGACCTTCTGTGTGATACGGATTTAGTCAAAATTAAAAAATAAATGCTACAGCCCTCAGGCCACATCAAGATGATTTAAAATGTGCTCTATAAATAAATTATGATTTGTGACCTGGCTTAACTCTTCCATCCATCATCTCTGTCTCTGTCCCTGGTTTTCCCTCTCTCTCCCCTCTCTCCTCTCTCTCTTTCTCTCTCTCTCTCTCTCTCTCCCCCCCCCCCCTCTCGGTCTCTCTGTCTCTCTCTGTCTCTCTCCCCCTCTCCCTCTCCCCCTCTCTCTCTGTCTCTCTCCCCCTCTCTCTCCCTCACCAGAGCTGACCTTCTGGTTCTATGTGAAGGAGCACCTGAACCGCCATGAGCTGCAGCGGTTCTACGCTCTGCGCCACATCTCGTCGGAGCTGGGTCGCGGCCGGGCCTGGCTGCGCTGCGCCCTCAACGAACACTCGCTGGAGCGCTACCTGCACACGCTGCTCGCCGACCGCCGCCGCCTCGGGTGTGTGCGCGTTTGTGTGTTTCTGTGTGTGTGTTTGAGTGTAAGAGAGAGAGGCTCCATACTGTGCATAGCAAAGTATCTTTCATTCATATGTTTATAGGAGATATTTTATATGGGACTATTTATCTATTTTTACTATTTCATATTTGTATATTTAGTATTTAATATTAGATTTTTTTTGGGCTTAATTTTTTCTCTGCTTTGACAATGTAAACGTTTGTTTCCTATGCCAATAAAGATTTTTGTAAATTAATTGAATTTGAATTTAACAGAGAGACTTGGTTTTTATGTTCCTCTCGGTCCAAATGTCAGTGACTAAAGACACAGATTTTCCCTTTGTAGCTTCCTCTGTATTTTCCTCCAGAACCTCATACTGCGGCTCTCATTTCCTTCCAGAACATTCTATGAAGACTGGGCCTTCGTCCTAGATGAAGAGCGGGCCAGCATGCTCCCAACCATGGCAGCCGGTAAGAGTACATGTCATAATGTCTCACTCCTGCTGGGTCGGTCTCACTCTTAGAGCGTGCCTTTAAGCGTGTTATTATCTGCTTATCGGGCGTGTCGTGTAAATTACATCTTCCGTTGTATCTCCCAAGAAAAACTAGTTTGTCCCGGTTGACTTTGTGTAGGGCAAGATCAGACCAGATTTGGGCCCAGCCAGACCATAGGAAACTTGCGTACTCAACACAGCAATACACAGTAGAATGCATCAAGCCCCCAGGCCTAACGACGGGAGCATTTCCCTCAAAACAAACCACGTCAACAATCCATGAATAATATACTACTATAGGGCTCCATGGGAAGCCGCTCTGAAGAGTTCCCTGCAGGGGGTCCAAACATACAATGGCCCCCCACTGATGGAACCTGATCACCTGACTGTAAACCTTCCCAGATCTCAGCTCCCGGCTTCCATTTGCATTTAATCACTGGCCATATGGTTGGTGAGTGTGCTTTGATATTGATGTTGAGGTATGAGTTGCTATGCTTTTTCCTTGGCTCAGATCCCATTGAGAGGATTTATATTCTTCTGTTTTCATCGGGCTTTCCCCCCTAAGGCAAAGGCTTCTGCAGCTCTAGCACTGTATTGTATTGTAATTGTATATAGGAACAGAACACCCAGCGGGGCTACTATCATGTGGCTGGAAGAGGAACCAGGGGGCGCACACACACACACACACACACACACACACACACACACACACACACACACACACACACACACACACACACACACACACACACACACACACACACACACACACACACACACACACACACACTAGATTGGATAGTGAGCAGGTACTTGGTATAGAGAGGGTACTCAAGCTACTTAAGGTACTATGGTTCTACTGTACCTTATTTTTCTCTCTGTCTACTCTATGTACTGTTTACTATTTATTTGTGTAACAGACGCTCTTTTGCAAAGGAGCCTGCAGTTAATACAGAGAAATAACATTAAGGACTAGGTGGGGTAAGAAATTGAATTTACATACATATTATTTAGGAGCAGGTAGGGGTTAGACAGTGAACACAGAGACAGGTCATTAAGGAGCAGGTAGGGGTAGACAGTGGCTTCAGATACATGTCATCAGGAGCAGGTAGGGGTAGACAGTGAACACAGAGACGGGTCATAAAGGAGCAGGTAGGGTCAGACAGTGAACACAGAGACAGGTCATTAAGGAGCAGGTAGGGGTAGACAGTGGCTTCAGATACATGTCATCAGGAGCAGGTAGGGGTAGACAGTGAACACAGATACATGTCATCAGGAGCAGGTAGGGGTAGACAGTGAACACAGAGACGGGTCATAAAGGAGCAGGTAGGGTCAGACAGTGACGAAGAACAACCAACCATTAAGAACCTATAAACGACTCAAGTGTCACACACATGGCTCTCCGTCTAACCACACTGCTAAGCAGAGCACATTCCTCCGCCCGCTCTCTCCTTAAAAACGTTCTCTCAGCTTTCTCCCTCCCTCCCTCCCTCCCTCCCATCATCCCTCCCCCACTCCATCCCTCCAGGCCTCAACTCCATCCTGTTTGC
Organism: Gadus morhua; assembly: GCF_902167405.1. Lineage (NCBI taxonomy): Eukaryota > Metazoa > Chordata > Actinopteri > Gadiformes > Gadidae > Gadus > Gadus morhua. The sequence goes on from NC_044065.1 coordinate 12,545,914, forward strand.
CATCAACATCGACAACAGCGACCTGAACGGCAGCGGGGCGGCGGCCACGCGGGGGCCGGGCGGCGGCCCCGCCTCCTCGGTGTCCCACCTCCTCAAGGAGTCCACGCAGGGCATCGGCAGCCTGTGGAAGGAGTCCACCCAGGGCGTGAGCAGCCTGCTGCGGGAGATCGGCACCGTCACCACCAGCGCCGCCGCCGGCGTGGTGCCCGGGTTCACGCTGCGGGCCGACGCCTCGGACCCGCTGCCCGTGGTGCCGCGCAGCGCCTCCGCTGGTAGGGGGGGGGGGACACTGGGGTTTTATCTAAGTGTTGAAATTAAATTTTTGCCCAAAAGCGAATGGAGGGCTCGAGGGTGGTGGTGGACGTTGGAGCAGCTGTAGGGAGTCTTAGGAGTTGTGAGGGTTCCTTAGGCGGGAGCACTTGGGAGACATAAGGGCTTTGTGTTTTAGCAGTCAAGTGTGCTTTTGTTTTGTTTTGTTTTGGAGATTGTAATGCTGCGCACTCGCTTGACATCGTGATGATTTGAGGGGAACAGTTGTGATTGGCCACGTCTGCAAGCAAAATAAAACCTGAGCTAGCAGTTTGTCTGGTTCCCATGCTAGCTGCACGCACTCCCAGACACGTCGTTGTTTTACACCGTGTCAGCAAGATGGATAAACAGGAAGGTGACACAGGAAATACAGGAATACAGTGTGTGACTAAAATAAGTCCATCGCACTCGACCACTTCTGCCGTGACGGACGTAGCTCCCGTTGAGACGTTTCAGACGCAGGATGTTCCGTCTTCCAAAACAGTTTCCTTTTCCGTTGCCATAACGATGTGTGCACCCCTCCCCAGACTCGGGCCTGCGGCGGGAGCGCCGTCGGAGGAAGAAGGTCACCAACATCATCTCCTTCGACGACGACCTGGACGGGGACGGGGCGGGGGACGAAGAGGAGGGTGGGGGCGAGGATGAGGAGGACCGCCCCCGCCGGCCCCCCGCCATGAGGAAGAGCCACACGGCGCCCGCGGCGGCCACCGGCGCCCCCGTCACCCAGGCCAGCGTGGAGGAGGAGGCGGAGGAGGAGGCGGAGGAGGGGGTGGGGGAGGGGGTGGGGGAGGAGAGGGCGGACCCCGTGCTGGAGCCCGCCTTCTCCCTGGCCTTCCCGCCTCTGCAGAACGGGCTGGGGGAGCCGCAGGAGAAGCTCAGCTGGGTGGGCTCCCCGAGGGCCCTGCGTTCCCCCCCCTCGGCCGCCCCGCCCCCTCCCCCTCCCCCGGTGGCCCCCCCGCCCCAACTGCCGGACAGGAAGAGCATCGACAACGAGGAGGAGGAGGAGGAGGAGGAGGAGGATGAAGAGGATGTTTACAAACCCAGAGCGCCCACCCAGGGAGAGGTGCCGGCGGCCTCCGATCGGTGCGTTCAGCGCTCGGCGCTCGCCTCGCTTTGGCTTGTCTTTGATGTGTCTTACGCTGTTTGGTTCTGTGGTTCTGTGTGTGTTACGCTCCACTTCCTGTGGAAAAGGTTCCTCACATTTAGTCCAGGCCAATACATTTAATTTAGTATGGCCTTCATTCACACTTCACAGTCACCGTCGCAAAGGACTTCACACGCCCACATCTCACTACAGCCCCCCAACCTTAAGGAAGAGAGCTTCAGAAGGAACACATTCGACTATAATACCAGCCTGCTTGTTTTCTGTACCCTCAGCAACATGGAGAAGATACTTTAATAGAGGACTGACCTGTACCTGTTGAACCTACCTGATTGCTTCACAGGGTGGTGGTGGGAAGTCTGTCCAGTGTCTCAACGTGGAGCCCCCTGCAGGTGATGACTGAGCACTGCAGCTCAGACATCCTTATCCCAGTGACCCTAGCAGACCGACAGCCAGGTAGGAAGGAGCCAGAAGGCTGTGGTGCCAACCCATCTAGGTCTTTTTTGAGGGGCGCATGAGCTCAATATCCTGCCAGAGTGGGATGACTCAAATTGGAAAGGTTCTGGGTTTGAAACTCAATGTCCACATGAGCCTACCTGAAGGAACTCTATAGCAATATATCCTAAACCCTAATTTGCTCATTGATGGCATGTATCTAAATAAGACAGTCTTCTAAAAATGTCTGAGTAAATTATGTTGAGGGGGACAACTTTAGCATGATATTGAATGATATTATTGTGTACATTTTTAGACATTTTTAGACTTAGACTAAAATAACTTTTCCTGCTACAGCCAGCCATGGTACATACTTGTCCAACATTAATTAACTAACAAACTGCTATAGCAAATGGCTATTTCAGATCTCTATACTTTTGTTTTCAAGCATACAAGGACCTATTTTTGACTGGGGTCATCGCTTTTGTCGAAGAATTTATTTTTCTAACTTAACTTTCCACTGTAACGAGTCATACTTTTAATTTGAAGTTTATTTGCTCCACCATGAGTTTCACCAAAGTAAAACAATACCCACACCCAATTTTATTTTAAAATCAATTTGCTCTGTGGAGAACCCCCAAATGAAAAAATAGATAACCATGCTACCAAGCTGTTCCAGAGTTTAGGAACAAAAGCAGTAGTGAAAAGTCTTGGTTTTTCAAGTCATGCCACCCATGGTATGTAATTTTCAGATGTTTTTTTGTTTCTTAGTTCTAAATGCAGTTTTCATGTTTTAAATAATTTAAGCAACTTCTCCAAGTTTTGTAGCGTTTAGACTTTGTTAAATGTTCTCCAACGGTGGTTGGCGAGATAACAGCGTTGTCCAACTCTAAAATATTCACAACTAAAATATTTAGCTTGTGAGGAAGTGGTTCAATTATCTGCGTTTTCTATACGCTTTTCAACCCAACCACAATCTGGCTTCCTACCGTCCACTCAGATTGCATTGTTTCCCCGGCACACATTCAGCAGCGGCAGCTAGAGATACAATTCAAACACGCGCCCTTAAATCTCCTGCGACGATCTTATGGGGACATTTTGGTGTTGTTTCAGTGAACTCTATGGAGGATGCCATGGCTTACCCTGGCCGCCGTGACTCCACAGAACCCGAAGGCCCCTGTGAGAGAAGCAGGACCCAGCTCCAGTTCACGTAAGGCCCCCTTTTTTCTGCTTCGGCCCCTCTGCATCGCATGGATCTCCTAACATTGAGTATTATTAACACATGCGTTAGATTTATTTTCTGCATCTATTGTATATTTATATTGGTTTCCCTTGTTTAAGATCTTCTCCTGCTTGCTTTGTGGTCGGCTCTCAAGTAAATCTTTTTTATTTTATTTTTTTGGGCATTTTCCAAAAAACTGTTTTAGTAATGCCTCCTAATACGCTTCCTTTTCCTCGCGTTCTGAACTAATGAGCTAATTTGTGTTTCAGTGTGCTCTACAGAACTGATGCAATAATACTTTCATTGCATCCATTTTGTGAAGCACACACATACGTTTGCTGTTCTCGGATTTCATAACCGCTCTCTCAACACCGGACGTATTGCGGACAGTGAATGCTGCAGTGTGTGTTGTGTAGTGTGTGTCATACAGTGTGGTTGTGTGTGTGTGTGTTCAGGATGGAGTCTAGTCCACCTACCCAGGCCGCTCCCCTCTCCACCATACTGCCAACCCCTGGACTTCCTGAAACCATGACCCTGGGTGAGTCAGAATCCCTCTCTCCCTTTATGTGGGTATCCATATACCTGGGTTATTAACATGGGCTTATTATCAACACAGGAGTAGATAGAAAATAATTGAATTGCATTTGTTGGATAATGAATTGATTTGGGGGATGATATGTTCGTTTCCATTGGTCAAAAAGCGTGTTGTGTGGGGTTTTCACAAAGCCTATCTTTCTTATTGGTTGAAGACAAGCATACACCAAACATGTGAAAAAGACGGTTGAAGATGAAAATATCAGCTTGGATGGCATCATGTTTGAGTCGCAAAAGCAGTAGAATGCATCGAGCCTGGTTTTGCGCTGGGATTAAAGAACGTCCACCGGGTGGCACTGTCGGTCTAGCATAACCAGTCCTTTGAGAGTAAGAAAAGCCGTTTCTGAGTGGAAGCTTGAGGAACTGAACAAAAATGCTTGCCGTTTTCATTTATATTTATTCGTAGAGATTTTTTTTTCAGTAGGGATTATTGGAAATGACGATGACGATGGTTGTGGTTCAATGTGTCCAATAGGCCTCAAACCGATAGACACACAGACACACGCAACAACACATTCACACATGCACAATCAGGTTGTGGTTTGTCTGTGTGTGTGTGTGTGTGCATGTACGTGTGCGTGTGCGTGTGTAAGTGCGCATGCATATGTGTCTGTCTGTGTATCTTTGTGTCTGTGTGTGTTTATCTTTGTCCTCCAAATCCAAAAATCTGAAATTGATTTTGCAATCATCACAGCCTGTGATGAAGTGCGTTGGAATGTAGAACTGTATGACTATCTTCTCAACTGGCGGCGGTTGACAGCACTCACTCCATGCCAACCAGCAGCCAAAACCTGTAGCAGTCCTTGAATTCTCTGCTGCTCCCAAAACTGCTTTTAGTCCTTTGTTTTGTTATACACGCACCGAGGTGTTTTTGCAGCTGATGATCTGGCGGCTGCCACAAGGCTAGCTCTGTTGACGCAATGGCATGTACGCCCCTTTTCCATCAGAGCGTTTGGGCCGTGCAGTGTCAAACCATGCCGCCCTGATTTGCGTTCCAATGACCAGTCCATTACTGCTGATTTACGTTTCCATTTCTCCGAGGGAGGGCCAAAGTGCACCTTCGCTGCCTCCTAGCAGGCTGCACTGATGTCAGCCCTGGGTGCTGTTGGGAGCCATAAGTTATCCTACAGATTGTAGGAATTATTTAAGACCAAAACTGACAATAACTGCGTGCTTGTGTCCGAGATAAATCGCCATTCATATAGAGTAATGCTCGAGTTCTCAACAGCTTGATTTGTTATTGTTAATTTTTCCAATCACTATTATATGCGCCTTAAATACGATATTTGCTTGCGTTAGAAAATAGATTTGTTGAAAAACAGCCGATTTATTTCAGACGAGACTGTTCTAAACGCAGCATATTGTTCAAATTTCACACTATTAGATAGTTGATTGATAAACAACGTCTTTTTTTCCTAATATCAAGGACACACACACACACACACACACACACACACACACACACACACACACACACACACACACACACACACACACACACACACACACACACACACACACACACACACACACACACAAATACACACAGACATACACACACACACGGCCAGATGCTCAGATGAGCAACATCCTCAGCTGCTGTGTGTGTGTGTGTGTGTGTGTGTGTGTGTGTGTGTGTGTGTGTGAGTCCACACAAGTTTAGTGACACACAGAGAGAGAGAGAGGGACAATCTACAGTATTTGTATTTGTTTGGATGGAGAATATTGGTGTGATGGCGTACGAGCTGATCTTTGGTGGATCCATTCAGTCTTGACAGCGAGTGAGTGGGATGGAGTCCATTAATTGGGCAGTATGGAGGCTATAATTCACACGCGGCCTCCATTACCACAGCCTGCTGGCCGCTAATGCATCTATTATTGGAGCCATTGTACAAGATTGTATAGACACCCGCACCCTCAAGCAGGCACGCTGTCGCACATGCACACACACACACACACACACACACACACACACACACACACACACACACACACACACACACACACACACACACACACACACACACACACACACACACACACACACACACACATATTTCGGCAACGTCATCTTAGTAGCGGCATTCATGTTCAAGATCTTACAAGTGCACACACACACACACACACACACACTCGCACTCGCACTTGCACTCGCACTCAAATGTATATGCACCCATTTCAGACCAGCACATTGTAATGATATAAAGGCACTGACTAACATGACTCACATACGCATGCACATTTCCATATGTGTGTAGTCGCTGTCCAGGAGCGAGGACATGGGGCCCCAGGGCCGCCCTGAGGGCCTAATGACCCCCTAGCCCCCCCCCCGTGGGCACACCAGGGGTCCCGCCTATTCCAGCCCTGTGGATTTCGAGAGCCACCCTCATACAGTCAGGGACCTCCACTCCTACACCGCTTTTATCCACCACTTCTCATCACCTTCCAACCCATTGCGGGCCCCTCCCTCGGTCTCAGACTCCTTTTCCTCGTTCCCGCTCATCCTCCTCCCTCTTCGCCTCCTCAGTCATCTCTTCCTTCCTCTGTTTGTTGTGTTCTTCTTTCTTATTCCCCTCCTCCTCTTTTCATCCTTCTGCTGCCTCACCTCCTCCTCCTCATCCTCCTCCTTCATTCTTTATCTCCTCCCGCTCCTTTTTCCCTTTCTCCTTCTCCTCCTCCTCCTCTCGCTTCATTCCCCACCACCTCCTCCTCCTTTCTCTGCATCCTTCATTCTCCTCCCCCTCCTTCTTCTTCTCCTTCCACCACTACCACTGGCCAGAGCAGATCAGGCTCTGAGCTTCTGGTTCGACCAGATGTGCTTGAGTCAGGATTACACAACACTGATGGTCTCTCTTCTATGTTTTGGTGTGTTTCCGTGTGTATGCTCATGTATGTATGTATGTATGTATGTATGTATGTATGTATGTATGTATGTATGTATGTATGTATGTATGTATGTATGTATGTATGTATGTATGTATGAATGTATGCATGTATCTATGTATCTATGTGTGTGTTTGTTTGTAAGTAGGTGCTTATCTTTGTTTATACTCGGCCTTGAACACCTGCTCGTGCGTCTTTGTGTGAGTGCGTGTGAACATGTGTGTGTGTATGTGTGTGTTCGTTTGTAAGTAGGCAAGTAGTAAGTAGGTGCTTATCTATGTTTATACTCGGCCTTGAACACCTGCGCTTACGTCATGTGTGAGTGCGTGTGCATGCACATGAAGTATGTGCCTATGCACATTAAGTGTGTGTGTGTGCGTTTCCCCCCAGTGCGTGCATGCTGATGACCGTGTCACATCTCGCTCGGCGGGAGAATAGATTTACATTAGGTCCAAATGATCTCCGTAGATCAGCGTTGGTACTTCTGGCTCCGCATCCAGTGAGGGCAGGCTGTTTAGAGCACTTGTGCATGTGTGTCACCATGACGACGAGCCGCTATGGCCTCTGGTGTCACCGCTGCCGTGCTCTGTGGCCAGCGACGGCACCAGCCAAACAGCGGGAGAACGTTCTGGAACATTCTGACCAGAGCTGCTGTTAGTGTGTCGGTTACTCTGTACAGCAGTCTTTCATATACGTACTGTTCGGTATGTATTTGGTATTATGTAGTGTTTTTCGAAAGTTTCGTATTTTATCTTTTGACATTGAATAGAAAGTATTGAGTTTATTGAGATTAAAATTTGTCCGTATTTCATTCTAGAATTTGTTCCTTAGTTTTTATTCCCATGAAATGGTGTTTCGCACGATTTGTTAATTAATTAGCTTAATCCTACCTTACTCTGGCAGACTGATATTTGTGGTTTTTTGAGGTCTGATTCTGAATTGTCATTCCTTTTTGTAAAAAAGAAAAACTGTAAAATAAATATATAAGTCACACAGACATTAGCTGCTATGGTGATTTGCGCTCTTACTTTGTGTGATTGTGGTTAACGTTAACTGTTGTTGTGTTCCTCCAGTGGAGCTCCGCCAGGCCATCGTAGCCCTGATGAACAGGAAGGATGAACTGGATGAACTCAACACGTATGTTCCACTCACGCACGCACACACCCGCATGCACGCACGCACGCACGCACGCACGCACGCACGCACGCACGCACGTAGGCACAGCGTTTTGTATCTAATTTGCTATTAGGATCCACGGGGACACATGGAGTTAAGAGGGCCCTGTTGACGACTGTGCTCAGAGTACGAATGGCGTCGTAGTAAAGGAGAATCTGAGGTTTTTCATCCTGGACTCTATTTTCCAATCATTTGAGGTCTCAGGGTCTAATGCAGACAATTACTATTTTTAATGGGTCCTATTACGCTGCAGCGAAAGCTGTAGCTGTAAGCCATGAAAAACGGCCTTCGATGGTATCCTTTGGGCGAGCAGTTCCCGTCACTGTACTAGTGTACAATGCACCTCTAAGGTGCTTGTTTTGGCCACATTATACTCCCAACATTATGGAAAGGATCCCTATAGAGAAATAAATCCTCTTTCTCTACCTTTCGCTTGATCCGGTCTGTTTGTTATTGTGTGTTACCACTCAGGGGAGCCACAGAGAATGATGGGAACGTGAGTGAGAGCCGGAGAGAGGAGAGATTGTTGTGTTGGACCACAGAGAGAGCATCTTGCTGTTATCTGGTGTAGATTTGGGGTGGGGGAGAGAGGAGTTTTAATGACAATAGGGACATTTCCTGCAACAAATCAACTCTTCAGAGGCTTCTCATTGAGCCAGACATGGTAAGACGCAATGACAAACAGAGCGTGATGAAACAACAAGTTTTATTTCACGGTAGGGATCTTCTCCATAATGATGGAATATAATCTGAGCCTCTCAGTGGCAAAGACTTACTTTGCTTACTTTAGAGGACAAACATTAATGGGCCCTTATGGCTCCAAAGGATTGCATTGCAGCCCGTTTTTGCGGATCATGGCTGCGGCGTTCTCGCTCAATACTGGACAAATCTCAAAAAGTGTTTTTCCGCATTAGACCCTTAAATCCAAAGTGGGCGGAAAAAAGCAAATAGGCTCCAGGTTGAAAAGTCCCTAAATCCTTTATTTAAACGGTGTCTTTGAGGGTGTTGGGTACTTGCTATTACGTTTAAGCATCGATATGTCCTAAGATCCCTTGGTCGGTTTTTATCCCACAGTGCCGACCTTCAGATTAGTGAATCATTCTATGAACCCATTTTCCACAGAATTAAGTGTTAAGTGGCCGCTACACCGGACCACTTAACAAAAGGTGTGCCCCTGCTCCGTGGAGCGAGGCCACCGTCTGGGGGGCCGTTTCCCCAGTGGGGCTGACCGTTGAGCCCTGCCCCCCCCCCCCAGGTCTCTGCGCAGCCTGCTGGACGGGGAGATGGAGCACTCGGCGGTGCAGAGGCAGGAGACGGACTCCCTGCAGAGGAAGCTGACGGAGCTGGAGGAGCGGCACGCGGCCAGGGTGCAGGCGCTCGGCAGGTAGGGCGTGGTCCCCAGCTGTGGAGGGGGAGGGCCCAGGCTGGGGGGAGTGATCGCCGGTTTGAAACGACTGAGGTTCAGTGGCAGTGTTGATTTGATTGGAAATGAGTTGAAATTAAATGATTTAAAATTTAATTTAATTGGGATGATTTTGAATGTAATCGTTCTTTTTTTTTTAAGTTGAATTGATTTTTAGATTTATCTTTTTTTAATTTATATAGTAGCAGGTTAGGGGTTTGATTCCCGCCGATTTATCCCTGGTTAGGAACAGGGAAAAGCTGTGTGATGCAGAACAGCCTACCTGAAGACAATGTGAAACACACTGTAGGTCACCATAGACTACATGCTCACCCATGCTGATTAAAGCCCTGTTTGATGGAAGTAAAGGTAGAAAACTCCTCGTCGAATCAGACTAAGGGGAAAGCAATGAGGGAGTAATAACACTTCGGTTATGCTCATTGATTTGCAGTCGACTCGAGAGTTTGCAGGGGACATGTCCTGGGGGCTTTGGGTTGGAGGGGAATGGCAGTTTAATGCTCAGCATGTTTCCCCTTCTGACCTTAGAACTCTGTGGTTTTGGTTCTCAATTGCTTTCTTGACATGAGCAGCATGTGCCTGACATATTGGGATCTCCCCTGTACTTTCCATATCGACAAACGCACGCACATGCGCATTGACACACACACACACACACACGCACACGCACACGCACATACTAGCACTAGCACTAGCCCCAGCACCAGATTTGCCTCGAAGAACAAAAAGCTAAACTACATCCATGTGTGTGCTGTCAAATTCCCTTTTAAAAGGTTACCATTGTAATGCAAGGCAAAAAAACAGTGCGTCGTTGTCAAACGCTTCAGTACCCACCGGGAACTCAAGTTTATATCCATAAAACCAACTCCACTCAGGGTCTCACACAAACCCAACTACAACCACTCCGCTCTAGTGTCATGATGTCGTTTTAACGCAACCGATGTGTCAAATGACTGAGTTGCGTCAACAGCCTCCATCTGACGCTATTGATAGCCCCAACTCCTCCTATGTGCCGGGGGTGGGGGAGGTGTGGGGGGGGGGCATGTTCTTCCAGACCCCCTTAAAGCGGACGTGAGTCAGCCTCCATCTGCCTTCCATAGAAAAGGCCCCAGGAAGTGCGTCGTCTTCCCAGAAAGTAGCCACCTACGTGGTACAGCAGCAGACCACCTCCCGCCACGCCGCCTACGCCTCCACGATGGGTCTGCGGAGAAACCATTGACGAGGGGGATAGGTGTGTGTGTGTGTGTGTGTGTGATGCGTGGAACCGCTCGTGCACTTCCGGTGTGTGATTTGGTCGCATTCTCAACAGGTCGTTCCAATGTACCGCGTGCATTTTCCGCCCCGGCAAACGCGCGCATGTGCTGGCACGCGCCCCTGCCACAGAAGCCGCCCTGCGTTGTCAGCCTCTGAATCTCAAGGGCCTACTTTTCTTCCTCGACCAAATCGGGCTCAATCAATAGCCGGCTATAAATACCAGAAGATCAGCGCCGGCCCCGAATAAAGGGGCTGATGGCTGTCGAGATCGCTGGGGGAAAGTGTCTGCCGCCGTTTGGATTTCCACACGGACTCCCCTTCTCTCTCTCTCCCTTCTATGTGGTTCTTATATAAACTCTTTAAACAGCAGCCAGCTCAGTGGTAGCGCTGGACCGGGAGTCAATTAATCCCACACCCCTGAACCCCGTGCTGGAGTCTGATGTGTGGGTGGTAGTCGGACAGGCTGGTGTAGACGGGTCATCCAAGAGAGCCAAGTGGACACTAGTCTCTCTGACGCTTTCAGCTTTATTGACAATCATGTGCTAGGTTTATACCAGCTGTGTGTCTGTGTGTGTATGTGCTTGCACTCGTGTGAGTGTGTGTGTGTCTGTATCTGTATCTGTGTGTGTGTGTGTGTGTGCTTGCACTTGTGTGTGTTTGTTTGTGTCTGTGTGTGTGGTTGTGTGTGTGTGGTTGTGTGTTTGTGTTCTTGAACCATGTGTTTGTTCTTGCGCGTGTTCTTGTGCCCGTGTGTGTGTTTGTGTGAGTGTATGTGTGTGTAACCCGGCTGAGTGTGAGAGAGACATAGGGAGATGCTCATATAGCGAGTGTTTGGTCAGTGTGTTGAGTCACCAGAGCAGGGTGGGCTGAAAAGACCCAAACCGTGCCACACATTGAATACTTTTATTTATGTTCACAGAGAACAAGTCCTTCTTGGACACAAACAACAGATGCAAATAACTGTAGGATACCATTTTCTGTCGTCATGTTAAAGTTGCGGTGTGTGTGTGTGTGGAATCTAGTGCCATCTTGCAGAATGGACTTTGCAGAAATGGAAATTAACATTCATCAGTATGTTTTAATTGAGGTTTAATCCCATGAATGTAAGAACCCCTTGTGTTATGTAATATGATAATAAGCATGTTTCCACAGTATTCAAGGACGGACATAGAGCTCTAGAGAGTCCAATTGTTTGATCGTTGTCGCTATCTGACTTGTAAGCTATTACCCAAAGTTTCCATTTAACAGACTAAATACATCAGGATTTACCACGTACCACACGCTACCTGCCCTATTGGGGCTGTTTAGAGTCGAGCCGTTGTCTTTGTCAAGGAACTCCCCCTCCCGCTAATAGAGGGCTCTGCTGTAACTCAAAGGGCTGCCCAGGTTTTAATAACCCTGTGTGCTCCATCTGTTTCTGTGTGTGGGCCCCGGTTCTCCTCTCCTCCAAAAATCTGTGTGAAGTCATTGTGTTTAACTGTTTTTGTGTGTGTGTGAGTGTGTGTGTGTGTGTGGGGGGGGGGTGTTGTTACTGTGTTTGTGTTAAAACATCGCTATTGATAGGCAATCATTTTTTGTGCGTTGCTCCTCCTTGAAGCCCCTGGTCTCTGAATAACCCTGTCTCACTGCAACAGGGAAATATGTAGAGTCTAAGGTCCAATCCCATTTCTACCCCTTACCCCTTCCCCTTACCTCTCCCCCTTGTTTTGAAGGGGTAAGGGTTCAATACCTAAATGATTGTCCTTGAGGGCAAATTCCTGCTCTGAATTCCCCGTCAAAAAACAAACACACACACTCTCACACACACACACATACATCCACACACACATACACACACGCACACACAGGCTGTCTTTTATTCCAACCTGTTTTCTACGACCTAAGGGAAGACTAATCTCTAGGCCATCAATAAGGAGCAAGGACAAATGGTCCCACACAAGGCAATCCAAAATGAACAAACGGAATACAACGCAGTATCATCTAGTGTTGGTTCATCTATCAGACCCCGACGGAAATAAGAGTTCAGCCGAGGCACCCCTCCCTCCCCCGTCTCCCCAGCGCCACAGTACTTCTGAAGAAGGACCCAGGGATCATCCGAGCACACTGCCTTTCTCTACACTCAAACTTTCCGACTTCAGTTGGCCTGGCGTTGGACCGGCTAGCTGGGTGTGGATGAAACATCACTCCTGTTGGTTTGTTCCCGCCTTAAGGATTAGACTGTTGGGCCCAATCCCATTTCTACCCCTTACCCCTTCCTCTTACCCCTCCCCCTTGTTTTGAAGGGGCAAGGGTAAGGGGTAAGGGGAAGGGGTAAGGGGAAGGGGTAAGGGGAAGGCGTAAGGGGTAGAAATGAACTAACACTAGATGATACTGCGTTGTATTCCGTTTGTTCATTTTGGATTGCCTTGTGTGGGACCATTTGTCCTTGCTCCTTATTGATGGCCTAGTGATTAGTCTTCCCTTAGGTCGTAGAAAACTGGTCGGAATAAAGACAGTGTGTGTGTGTGTGTGTGTGTGTGTGTGTGTGTGTGTGTTTGTGTTTTTGACGGGGAATTCAGAGAAGGAATTTGCCCTCAAGGACGATCATTTAGGGATTGAACAGGCAACAGGAGGTGTGCGTGTGTGGGCGTCTGAATCCGTTCTTGTTTTGCACTCTCAAACGTAGGCAGTCTTAAGACACCCGGGGCCGGCTCCTGAAGCCAATTTAGTGAAGTTTATCGTAAATTAAAGGAGGGACAAGGCTGAGGTGTTTTAGGAGATAAAGCAGCGCACACACAGAAAGAGGGGAGAGAAAAACGACTAGGAAGAACACTTTGGGGGCTGGGATTGAGCTGAGGTGATTACTGAACATGTTTTATTTTGTGTTCGGGCCCTCTGGAGGTGTGCTTTTACCTGCGGTTAGCGGGAATGCCTGGAATCCTCTCCTCTGCATTTCATCTTGGTCTCAAAGACACTATCTCTGACTGTCTGTGCTCTATCGCTCTGCCTGGCTGTATCTGCATCGCTGTATCTCACATCTATAATCTCTCTCTATCGCCATCGCTCTCTCACTCTAATCTTCCGTCTCTATTGATCTGGACCTAATTAAAAACATGTATCTCTCTTGTCGGTGCCAAGCGGCACGTACTCCCTTTTAATAATTCATAAATAATTTGTTATTTCTAATATAATACTTTGTCTGGCCTTTTCGAAAAACAAGGTAGCCCAACTCAGTAAAAGGCTGCAGCTCTCGGCAGTGCCGCCCGCTCTGCCCTCCAGAAGAGCTGACCTAACGCATCGCCTATATTGCAGAAGGCTTTTACCTGTCCCTACGCCAGTCGGCCCCGCTTGGTTAATTAAAGCTATCCTCCCGCTGACCGTTAGAGAAGGGGGGGGGGGGGGGGGGGGGACACGGATGGTGGGAGCCGGACTGCAGATGAGTCCGGGGGTCTTGGGGCTTGGGGGAAGGGGCGGTGCAGCCCTGACGTCAGCTTATTAACTGTCCTACTAACCCTGGAATACACCGGAACTGCTCACTTCAGAAGTTAATATCAGTCGTGACTTAGTGTTATCTTATATTGGCTTATAGTTGTCTCTCATAACTCTTTGATTGTATGGTTGTTGTTTATTTTATTTTATGTGCAAAATATCCGGAACGTGTTCTTCATCCGTGTGCCTGGCCAATAGGTAAGGAGTTACCACCATTGTTAATAATAAATGACCGAATGACGTTATTTTCCGGTAACGGTACATCCCGGAGTGCTTTAGTCTGCTTACACCACGTTTACAGATAATGAATACATACTGTTTCTATAACATTGTTTTTGTGTTGACTTAAAGGAGCAGTGCGTCAGTTCAGTTGGGGGCAATCTGCAACCTCACATATTGGGTAGTAGAGGGCTGGGAATACTTCAAGACACTGGTGGCGTACTACAATGTTTGTCTGTCTGGTGTCCATCCGCGAGGGACCAAAGCGGACCCTCGCGGACCCTCGCGGACATGGAAGGTATGAATCCGGTCTTCACAACCGGTGCATCAAAACAAGAGCTCTTGCTCCACTCTGCCAGTTCTATATCAAGGGCTCCTCAAAGCAAACCATGTGCATGTCAGAGCTCCAACAATGAGGCGTTGTGGGCTGCTGCTGGTCATTGTGGTCCTTTTTTATTGACTCTCTCCCACCCCCACCCCCCAAGAAGTGCACGCTGGGGGTGTTTTCCGCGGCCCCGTGTTCAGCGGTATAAAAAGCTAATCTGTTTTCTCATAAGGTGTGGGACACTTGCTTATTTAAATTGTCCCACTGACAGCTGTGGTGGGGGGGGGGGGGGGGGGGGGGGGCGGCGGGGGGATCTCTGCCTAAATTTCCCCCCAGACCGCGTTGTAGTGCAGACGCACGTCTTTCCTTTGCCCACCACTTGTCGGTTATGATGTAGATAATTCACAGGGGTTATTGTACCTGTATATCACATCCTGAGATGCGATGGCTCCAGAGCCTCCTTTGGGCCCTTGGATGACAGGACGACGTTACATGAGACAAACCATTCCGAGTGATCCCGTCCACGCGTCGCGGTCCTGAGGGGGCCGCCCGGAGGTAATGGCTCCTTACCGGGGCGGCTCTGGGGAGCTTTCACTCAGGCAGCAGAAGAGCTCGGCTGTTGTTTTATTATTTAGTGATTTATTAGCATTAATTCAAAGTGCATTTTAGTGTCGTTAAGCGGGCCCCTTTAGTTTTGCCATGAGGGGTGAGAGTGATTAGCCATTACACTCCGTTTAAAAAATCTGCCCTGCCACTCTACTCACATAAGCAGTGGTTTGGAGCAAGTGATAGGTTTATCTATCCTCATCGTGGTGGACCACTTGGGGTGTCTAACTAATGCACAGGGCAGGGCTGACTTTGAAACGGCTCTTAATGGCTGATCACACTAACAACCAGTGGTTAAATAGGGGCCCTTTATCCAGCCGACCGGGGTCAGGTATCTGGCTCAGGGATGGCTTCGGGTGGGTTTTGTGGGGACTTGCCCCTTCACGCGCCCTTCCGAGCAACGCTTGAGAAGATGGATGTCAGGACTCAAAAGATGGTTGGGTGTCGTTGGTCGAGGCACGCACAAAGTCCAGCCTAGGGGTTCTGGTCAACGGCGCGAGTGTGATCCAATGCCACCGTGGAAGACCTTTTTGCTTTGCTCATGTAGAAGATTGCTCTAGTTGTATTTTCTAATTACTCGCACAACCTTTTTTTCAATGTTCAAATCTAATCTAAAGCAAGTTTTCAGTAGTGCTGACAATTCGCTAAGTAAGCTTATTGCAGGTACTTTCCATGTTATGATTGTTGCTTAACTAAGTTTGCGTAATCGTATTCATATTCTAGTTTAATTTAAAAAATGAATTTGTCTCACTGCCTGACTATTTCACCTGAGACGACTTTAAAACAATTTGCAAACATTTTGCATACCCCCCCCCACCACACACACACACATACACACACACAAATAGATTGAGAGAGAGAAAGAAACAGTGTGTATGTGTGTGAAAGGGAAACAGGACAACAGAAAAAAGTTACACACAGAGAAACACACACACCACCAAGCCCAGTTACTCGTGCAGGCAGAGACCCTGGCAATCAGGCTGAAGGTAGCTTTTATTAGCGGTGATGTAATGAGCCGTGGCGGCTGCGTCTGGCCTCCAGTGCTCCTGATGCCCACTACTCCTCTCCTCTCCGCCCATTCCTCGTCCAAGACCAGCAGTGATAAGCAGCCCTGTATAATGGAGGTCGCTGAGTGTGTGTGTGTGTGTGTGTGTGTGTGTGTGTGTGTGTGTGTGTGTATGTGTACGTACTTCGAAGTTGGTGGAAGCAATAGAGAGGCACTGAGAACAAATCGAAATGTTAGGTTGTTGACTCCTGCTAATGTGTGTGTGTGTGTGTGTGTGTGTGTGTGTGTGTGTGTGTGTGTGTGTGTGTGTGTGTGTGTGTGTGTGTGTGTGTGTGTGTGTGTGTGTGTGTGTGTGTGTGTGTGAACAGAGAGAACGAGGTCCTCAAGGTGCAGTTGAAGAAGTACGTGGGTGCGGTTCAGATGCTGAAGAGAGAGGGGAGCCAAGCCAACGACGGTAAGCCACACCACACCTCGTATCGGCTGGGAGTCCAACTCCTTCAGCTCGCTCTCTCTCTGTTTGTCAATGTCTCTTTATCCGTCTCTCTCTCAGTTGTCTCTGTCTTGCTCTCTCTCTCTGATTATCTCTTTCTCTGTTTGCTGTTGTGTATCACACACACACCCACACTCACACACGCACACACACACATGCACATACGCACTGATACACCAAACACCTGCTACTTAGTTGCTCGACGTTGAATCTAAATTCACTGTCAATTGCTTTGGATAAAGGCGTCAGCTCAATGAATAAGGGCCAATCCCATTTCTACCCTTTACCCCTTTCCCTTACCCCTCCCCCTTGTTTTGAAGGGGTAAGGGGAAGGGGGAATGCCTTCCCCTTACCCCTTCCCCTTACCCCTTCAAAACAAGGGGGAGGGGTAAGGGGAAGGGGTTAGGGGAAGGCGTAAGGGGTAGAAATGGGATTGGGCCTAAATATTAACTGTTATTGTACGGAAGCTATGCTTGAGTTTGAGAGAAGGTTTGTTTAAGTTATTCTACATTTGAGAGAAGGCTGGTAGAAGTTATTCTACATTTGAGAGAATGTTAGTAGTAGTTACTCCACATTTGAAAGTAGGTAAGTAGAACTTATTCTACATGTGAGAGAAGGTTAGTAGAAGTCAGTCTACACTACCCAGGCATGGACTAGAGCGTCGGACCGGTGGTGATATGTTTTCATATGAACTCTGGGAAACGCTTTGACGGGACTGCTACTTTTGATTTGTAGCAGTTAACAGCCACCGTCGCTCCAACCCGGGGTAGAACACGACACGTGTGTTCGTGTTTAAAGCCCCAGAGGCCTCGTCAAGCCCTTCAACGTCTCTCTCAGGTCCGGGACAATCATTACCCGCCCACGCGCCCCTCCTTGTAGACGAGTGGGCTCCCTGTCCCCCTATGGATCGAGCCTCTCCCTCCTCGCCCGTAAACCACTGGGATAATAATTGGTGCTCGTTCGACAAGCTCCTGTCTCGTGTGTGTGTGTGTGTGTGTGTGTGTGTGTGTGTGTGTGTGTGTGTGTGTGTGTGTGTGTGTGTGTGTGTGTGTGTGTGTGTGTGTGTGTGTGTGTGTGTGTGTCTCGCCTGACCTCCGGTTCTTTCCTCCAACCCTCCCTGCTTACTGATGTCTCATTAAATCGTCATTTCTACCCTTTCGCCTTTTTAACCTCCCTCCGTATCTTCTTCTCCCCATCACCCCCCCGCCCCCCCCCCCCCCCCCATCAATTCCTCTCTTCCCGCTCTTTGTCTGCGTTTGCCTTCATCTCTACAGGCGTAGTAAAACCCTCGTCATGGCAACGTCTAACTGATTTCATCCTCCTGTCCCCCCGTCTCTGCTCGCTAATGATGCTCCCACGCCGTCACACTTTGATGTCCGTTGTGTGTGCATCCTTGTGTGTGTGTTTGTGTGCGTGCATAGTTGTGTGTTTGTGTGTGTGTGTGTGTGTGTGCGTGCATAGTTGTGTGTGTGTGTGTGTGTGTGTGTGCAAGTCCTTCAATGGGGGGTGGGGGGGGGGATGCAGTGTCGCAGTAACATACAAGTCGCTGCGTCTTTCTCGGCTTGCTCGGGCGGAGATCCCCTTCACGGTGTCCTCCTCTGTGGTTGGCTCTCCATCTGAAACGCCACCCCGCTTAATGACAGCCGTGTGGTTGTGATCTACTGCGCACTCCCAGGGGCCCCCGTCAAAACCGCTGACAGTCCGCCGGAGACGCCGCCTCCTCTTCCTCCTCTCTTTTGTGTCCCTCATCTTCATCATTTCGTTTCAAAGGAGAATGCTTTGTGTGTTTGTGTGTGTGTGTGTGTGTGTGTGTGTGTGTGTGTGTGGGAAGAGGCTCGTCGGTCATGTTTGTGTGTGTGTCATGTATTTCAAACATATCCCTGTGTGACGATTATGGGCATGGAAGTGTCCTCAAACAGCCCTGCTTTTATGTCACGTGATGCACAGTGCTGCGAGGAGCGGGCGTACGTGCGTGCGTGCGTGCGTGCATGTGTATATGTGTGTGCAAGCAAGTGGTCGTGTGTGTGTGTCATGTTCCACCACAGACAGGCATCCAAGTACATGTTCCAGAAAGTTATCTTACTCAGGGAAAACACGGTGCAGTGCAATCATCGTTTTCTCTTCAATTACTCACGCACGCTCTAAGCACACTGGCTCTCTCCCTCGCTGAAGGGGGGGATAGGAGTCCTCTGCATTCAAGCGCCGCTCAGAAAGAAACTAAACGACTCCAACGAGGTGACGGAGCGTCAGGGTGGTTGTAGCGACATACATACACACGCACGCACACCGCACACTCAGCCAGACACTCACCAGTGGAGTAGTGGTTTTAATTAAACTGAAGAACGGTGTTTGTTTGAGGGTCCGATGTGTAAGCTTTCCTATAAGGCTTGAGAGACTCTCTGATTTATGGGCCACATCTGAACAGCCCGGCCAGTCTCCAAGCTCCTGGTCTATTGTGGTTCTCCCGCCGACCAGCTAACTAGCTAACTGACTGTCTGGCTGGCTGGCTGGCTGGCTTCTCCCTAAAGGCGGTTGCCATGGTGACCCTGGCCCTCTCCAGGAACGATGATTGCTCCGTAGTATCCGGCTGATATTGGCCTGGCCGAACTGTACATCCCCTGAAGAAAGGCTCTGCCTTCGGGAGGGCGTGATGGATATCAGGAGTTAGTTAGCGGGTCGAGGGCTGGTGGGCCCAGCCATGGCGGGCATATCAAAGGGAGGTCGATGACGGGGTCGAAGTGCCCCTGATCCTCACTTCCCGTCTGGCCACTCCCAGCTGTTCTTTCGGCCTTGTTCCGTCTCCTGCTCCCCTCGCAGTCTTTTGTTTTCATCTTGTTACTCTCTTTTATTATTGCTCTGCTCGAATGTTTCCAGTGGACGGGGGAGGCCCTTCCTCGGGGGGGAGGGGGGGGGGGGGATTACAATTGTAGGATTCCGATTTGATCCCGAGTTCATCTCCGGCGTTCCTCTGACGGGATTCATCAGGAGCCCTCGGGGTGCTGTTCCCGCTCCACTCGTTATTGATGGCGGGGAGCTCTGGCCAGGGCCGGCCCTCATCCCCCGCCAGATTTCACTTGTTAGTGTTTTGTCTCCCCCCCCCCCCCCCCCCGATAACCTGGCGTCTGCGGCGTTCATCATCCGACAAACACACTGTCAGGTTTTAGCAGAGCGGGCGGGCCGCGCTGTCCGACGGCAGGGTGAGCGATTCAATTACCCCTGAAGCCTGTTAAAAACACCAGCGCTGTCAGGGTAACAGAGACATGCTTTACTGGGTCGTCTCGTTTCTGAAGCCTTTCAGTGTTATTTGTTGGATTGTTGGCTGTTTTGTAGTGGATGTATTTTCCTGGGGTTGTGTTGTCTACACTGGTGTTGTGTCGTTTCTACACAACACTCTTCTTCAACACACAACGCGCACGCATGCACACACACGCGCACTTGCGTACATGCACACGCACACAGACACACGCACACGCGCGCGCACACACACACACACACACACACACACACACACACACACACACACACACACACACACACACACACACACACACACACACACACACACACACACACACACACACACACACACACACACACACAAAGACACAGCCACATGCCCTTGTCTACGTGTGTGTGTTCTTGCCTGTGACTAAACCCGGCGAGGACAGGAGCGTATTCATCTCCTGTAAGGTAATGGATTACCAACAGGTTAACACTTAATAGGCTGCCCTTGGGCTGGTCGCGGCCCACTCTCTTCCAGCCCTGCTGCCTCCTGTCAACGCTGAGGCGGGGGCTTAACTCAACGGGCCAATCCCAGAGCGTTTGACAGCCCACCGTCTCCCCATATCTGAGTGTGTAACTAATTCATTACACACAAGGCTTTGTATTAAATCGACCTGCTCTGCAGCGTGCCCTTGTGCAACCCCCCCCCCCCCCCCCCCCCCCCCCCCCCCCCGCTGGATGAAATCATCCATGTTGGCGTGTCGTCATGGTACCTAGTAGGGACAATCCTTTTGTCTGTGTCGTCGTATAAGACGGAGCGGGAGGTCCTCCTGTCTATCGCTAATGTCGCATCCAGCAGTCCAGTGATAGGTAAGGCTTCTGAGGGCAGAGGGCACAGAGCCGGGGCCAGAAGCCAGGTCCATCAAGGGGCCGGGCTACGCCTCCATCCTTGTACCATAGTTATTCTACCAAAGGAAAACATATATTTTAGCGAGGGGATGAAGAAATCGGAAGGAGATTTTTTTTATATTTTTACAAATGCCACTCTAGACGATGTTGATCTGAAACCTTCACAGACACTGGATCACAGTACTGATGGAGTTTGTGTGCGCAGACTAGAGTGCACGCTCACACATCCACACCTCCGCCAACATGATTGGTCTGAATAATTATGAAGTGAACCGGCTATCAGACATTTGATTACTATGATAAAGTTTGATTACTAATTTATAGTCTGGTTTGTGAAATCTCTAACTAGCGCACAGCAGAAGGGCTCATTTTTCATACGACCGTGCTAAGAAATGGAAGCACTCACACCTTCTTGTTAGATAATCGTACAAACTCTCCCCCAAATTAGCAAAGTACGTGAGTGGGACTCTCGACTTGGAGTGAGCATTTGTGCGTGGCCATGTTTGTTTATGCATAGATCATATCTGCTTCTGTGTGTGTGTTGTGTGTGTGTGTATAACATGTTTTGTGTGTTTGCTGCTATTTACCAGTGATCCCAGATATAGATATGCTGTGAATGGTTGGGGGGTTGTGAGTATGTGTGTGTGTGTAGGTGTGTGTTTTGCAGATTCAGAACGGGTGCATGTGGGCCATACTGTGTTTAGTTAATGGCTCCCGTCTCCTGTTGAGGAGGTGAGGGAACACGTCCATATCAAGCAGGAGGTGAGAGGTGGGGGGCGGTCCTGTGAAAGGGTGTGGGTGTGTGTGTGAAGTGGGCCCCGTAATAACACTGTACATTTGAGGTCATAGGTGGGCGCGAAGAGTGTGTGTGTGTGTGTGTGTGTGTGTGTGTGTGAAGTGGGGCCCTGTAATTACGCTGTACATTCGCGGCCATGGGTGGGGGCTAAGTGTGTGTGTGAGGGAGTGGGTCTTTGCTTGTTGTTTAGGTCCTGGTTGGCAAACCGTAAAAGAGCAGTTGATGACTCATCCGGTTCCCCTGAGGAGCGGAATCGTTCCCACACACAAGCGTTAGGCTTTCCATAGGACCCCCCCCCCCAGACCGGGTCCATGTACTGATCCAGATCCACCTGGCCTAGACCCTGAAGGTATAGACCCCCCCCAGCGGCCCAGCTGCCATCCTTCCGGATCTGTGGACCCAGTCAGCTCACAAGGGGCCAAGGACATTCTTGTCATGAAAGCATCAGTGCTTATTCAGCTGTGTGTGTGTGTGTGTGTGTGTGTGTGTGTGTGTGTGTGTGTGTGTGTGTGTGTGTGTGTGTGTGTGTGTGCGATAGTCTCAGAATCGGTGGGACTTTCCACGACAGGTGTGTGAGGGTTGGGGGTAAGGTGTATGTGAATTGATGCGTGTCCTTAGACCTGGTTATCAATGCCATTGGTGTGCGTGTGTGAGCCCACCGATGAGGGACAGATGTTCACACCTGAGATATAAGGTGTTGATGGATATTCTAATCATCCTGCTCTCCGGGCCCGCCTGTTACTTTCCTAATAATGTGCTTAACACACACACACACACACAGACACACACACACACACATACACATACACACATACACACGTGCATGCGCGCACCCACCCACGCACGCACGCACGCGCGCTCACACACACGCGCAAGTTAGCTTTGCCATTTCTCTTTTACTGAGTGAGACCATTCATGCCACATCCCATAATATAGCAATTTCAAATCCTATGCAAAGTTTTGCTCCGAAAGTTTGGATTCAAAAATTGCATTGAAATGAATTTGCATTGAGGTGTGATGTCATCCCCCGGGCTGCATCGGATGTGTTTCGGGCACTTCAGGCCACTGAACTGAGCTCGGCTTCACTTCGATTGGCTTGACTTGTGGCCTTTAAAATAGACACTAGGTTATTTTTGAAGGCCTTCTTTATTCACCTTGAGCAATGAATAACTTGACATTCAGCCGGCAGATCAGCAGTTTCTGTTGCGTGATGAGTCCTGCTCTCCGCAGACTAATTCATTTGTCCACTCTCTCTCCCATTCTCTCCCTATCTCTATTTTTTTTCACTTCCCTCTTTTGCCTTCTCTTTCTGTCTAGCTTTCTCTCTCTCCCTCCCTCCCTGAATCCTCATACATGTGGGTGGATGTGTGTGTGTTTGTGTGTCTGGGGGGGGTCGTCACATGAGTACCAGCATGGCAGTGAGCAAGCGGATGACTGGACCACCATGCTCCACCTGCAGATGTCTGTATGACAGACGGAGGTGGGGTGGTGCAGGTGGTGGTGGTGATGGGTTGTCGAGGTCTAGCCCTGCTTGTCAGACCGGCTGTTGCTTTTTAAAGGTTCTTAGTCAGCGGTGTGTCTTTGATTCTAATCCCTGAAAAGTCACAGGTTATGGCAGGGATGGGATGTTTACTTTGAGAGAGAGTTTGTGTGTGTGTGTGTGTGTGTGTGTGTGTGTGTGTGTGTGTGTGTGTGTGTGTGTGTGTGTGTGTGTGTGTGTGTGTGTGTGTGTGTGTGTGTGTGTGTGTGTGTGTGTGTGTGTGTAGTTTAGTAAAACATTCATTCTTAATCTGTGACATAAAGCATAAAAACATAATCTGTGTGTGGTCCTAAGGGTGTGTTTGCGTGAGTGTTCAGAGCATACCGTATCATCTTTTTTAAAAAAAAGAGCTGAATAAGTACTGCATCCTGTTCACCTGTCGCATGCCACAGCTGCCGCAAGGCATGCTGGGTAGAGCCGGGCCAGATGGCGGTGGATGTGGCTCTACGGCGCACGCCATCAGGGTGGGATAGTAATTGGAAGCGACCGGCACGCTGGTCCAAGCGACGGGGTCTGGGTTCGGACACGAGGCGCCTGACGCCCCACCCACAGAGTCGATAATGAAATTCAGGCTCGTCAGCCCCCCCCCCCCCCCAACCCCGACTGTTGTTGTCCTTATCGTCGTCGTCGTTGTTGTTGTTGTTGTTGTTAGGATTGAGTTAATCTGAGCCGTTAGCCCTTCTCCTCATTATCACGTGTTGCTGAACTCATGTTTGCCCTAGTTCTTTTCCTTGTCATTATCGTCTTTGTCTTTTACAAGCCGTCTTAACTTAAATCCTCATTAAAAGAAAAAACAGCACTTAAAAACAATGACATTTTGTCTCATTTGTAGGCATTTCTTTTTCTAACAGCCTTTCCTCTATCTGAGGACCATTAACACTTTGTCTTGGAGTACCCCAGCGTGGCCCTACTGGTCGTCGTTGGCGTCGTAGTCGGTGTTGTTGTTTGTGTGTTTTAACGACACGGGGGTGGATCTCGGGCGTGTTTGAAAGATATCCATCCGCTCTTTCATTTGACCCCCCGCCGAGTCTCCCAAAGACTGCTTCTCAAACTGTGCTGAATAAGTGCCACCAGCAAGGCGCTCATTTCTACCCTCTTATCCGCACCACAAAGCGTATTTGCTCCCCCCTCCCCCCCCCACACCCTCTCACAGAATTACTCTGCTGAGTGTTAGTGTTTGTATGTGCTGTGTGTGTGTGTGTGTGTGTGTGTGTGTGTATGGATGCGTGTGCATCTCTATATGTTTATATGTCTGTTTTATGTGTGTGTGTGTGTGTGTGTGTGTGTGTGTGTGTGTGTGTGTGTGTGTGTGTGTGTGTGTGTGTGTGTGTGTGTGTGTGTGTGTGTGTGTGTGTGTGTGTGCACGCACACATGCGCGTGTGTGCCTGTATGGGGGACTATCATGTGTCTAAGGGTACTAATGTGCTCTGTGATAATCGTGGCTCTCCATAAACAACTGACATCCTGTTTCTGGTGCGTTCGTCGAAAAGTGGCGCTCTTCTCCTGCTGCTTCAAAAGACCTGTGGGATGTGCTGCTGCGCTGGGGGGGGGGGGGGGAAGAGGAGAGTGGAAGAGATGACAATAGAGGAAGAGCTTCTCCAGGAGGTTTGTGCCAGCCTATGGAGGTAGCATCAGAAACAAAAGGAATAAATGGAGGAGGGATGAAGGGGGAACACACCATCAGATGAAGACGGGGATGAAGAGAGCCCGGGGCGGCTGGTGTCTGGATGTAAAGGGGAGAGCTCGAGGCACTAGAGAATCATACCCCCGGCCCGCTTGTCTTCCTTTTCCTGTTCCTCTCCAGGAGCTTTCAGGCCAACGGGACGCGCTGTAAACGCCCCTTCCTCCTCCTTCTCGCATCTTCCTCTTCCTCCCACCCTGGGGGACCCGGTAGGTCTCAGCGGTCCCCCCGTCTCTTCCCCAGCCGCCTCATCCAGGGCATGGCCTCAGCCTAGCGGGCCTTTGGGTGCTCTGCACGTTCTGCCCCCCAAATCCACGCTGACTCGTACACAAGGCACACTTTCTCTCGGGCGTGTACAACGTTATTGGTCGGCCCACTTGTGTGGCAATTACACAGCATGAAGTTGGTTTTGGTTGTCTGCCTCAGAAAAGTCACAGATTATAAATACGCCCCATTCAACACGGTTGGACTACATTACAGCACTTACAAAAAAAAAAGGGAGCATTTTGAGCGACACACTTCCATAAAATAAATAAGCTGCAATGGAACGAGAGCGGATGAATCATTTATGAGCTCCAGTGGGAAGCGGGTGGCCATCCAAGAAACACCCAAAACAAATACAGGATATTGATAAGAATTTGATTTGAACACCATAAGGCTGTTAGGTTAAATTATTCTGAACCACTTTTAATTAGTCCCCATTGGGTCAATGTTACTGCAGAGTCAGGCTCGGGCTGGGTAGTACTTTAATTGACATAGTTAAATTTGTACCTTCATGAGGATTTAATTTTGCAAAACCATTGCAATAGTGTGCAGCAGTATTAGCAATATAATGTTTTAATAATAACTAAATTAATTATTAAGTAAAGTAGTAATATGTGCAGTTATGAAAATATAACTAAGGCTCCTTCAATGCTACTATAAAAGTAAAACAAAGAATTGTGGTGAAACATACATAGATAATTGGATACATAGCTAATCATCTCAGCTGATTTCCTATTCTAATGCGTGGCTGTTTTATCCAGACGTTAAGCCAGACAGCCAGTGTTTGTAGTCAGAGTCAAAGCGGTGTAAAATGAACGGCTAATGTTTGATTGAAGACATCAGACACACCGTTGTGTGACTCATCATAATCAGATCAACCCTCCCAAAATAGACCTCGGCATTCCCTACACCCCAGCCTCCGCCACCGATGTGGCTGTGTGACGTCTTCGTAAATTGCGATATTAACCGAGATCGGAACGGAATCGTCCGCCAGGATGATGAGCTTGTGCTGAGATTCCGCACGGCATGTACAGAAAGATTGTGTGGTGCGTGACCTTCGAATAAATGTTTTCTCCGTACGTTCGTATATATACACGACGTACGTAAAGCAAATGCAACAAATTCGAGATTTGTCGAAATTACGCTCAGATTAGCGTAGATTAAAGAAGTGCGGAGAGCCCGTTTGATCATCAGGATGGTGATTGGAATGATTGGAAATTAAATATAGCCAGGATTAATTAAGAAATTGAGAGGATTAATTAAACGGAAGTCATTTTTTCCTAATACTGCTCGTCGAGGGATCCGACACATTATGCAATGCCGTTTCCCGTGTGCTACTAATGTCGATTTTCCCTTGTTTCGCAGTGAAATGGGTTCAAATAAAGCTTTATTCAGTGCACTACTTTCCTTTCTAATGCTGCTACCACTGTGTGATCTTACCAGCCTTCTGTAGCAGGTCGGAATTACATTTACGACACTCTATATACAGCACAATTAATAATGAAAGGCATTCATCACAGGCGTATTCTCTCTATGTATTGGGAGACGGAACAATGCATTGTAAAGCAGTATGGCGAACATTGCCGCACCCCATTCACAAAAATTCTTTCAAAACTATTTTTGGCAATTGAAGTTGTCCCTTGTATATTCATGGTTGATAAATTGGGCCATCAAAGGGAAACGTTGACTGAATTCCAAACCCATAACCTGCAACATTTGTTTGTCCTCCGTAAAACCTCCATTGATGCTAGGTTTCCGTCCAAATTGCAGGAATATTGCCTCGTTCTCATTCTTTATTCTTCCCATTTTCCTGTCGCCTTTAACCCAAGCTGTCAGTCTTTCCTTTTTATTATCTTTGAATCGGAACAAAACAAATGGAAAAAAGTGGGTGGGGCCCTCTTATCATGGACCAGTCACTCAAAGGAAAGGCCCATTTTGCAAAAGGTTTTTCTTTGGAGTAATCTCCTAGGCGAGTCCCGCTGAGCTCCCGCCGGCTCAAAGGGAAAACGCTTGTTTTGTCCGGGTCTATGTAGTCTGAATCAAACGGCTTTTCACAGCAATTCAATCTGTGATTGAAATATTAAACACTGGGCGCTAGGCCTTGGTAGTTCGCTCTTGTTTCCTCTCTCTCTCTCACTCTCACTCTCTCGCTCCTCCTATTCTTCGCTTTCCTTCAGAATCCCGATGGAAACTCCTACTGTGCTCTCACTCTATTCTCCTTATGTACCATCAAAGCACGGCCGGCATTAATAATCCATGTTAATACCGCCCACGTTTCCAAGACGTAAAGTAACGGCTGCATATATATTTGATTAATCACGCTGACCTCTGAACTCCAGCGTGTCACCTCCACGTTCGGGGTAGGAGTGTTTGTCGGCGGTAGGAACGCCATTAGCAAGGGCTGCTGCCGCTGAGCTGTTGTCAACCATCTCGGAGAGTGTGTGAGGCAGAGGTGTCAGCAGAATCACTTTCAAATAGTTTGCGTTGCTCCACAACCCGTGTCTGTTTCATCTCCAGCACTTTGAATTGAATATGAAGTGCGCTGCCTTGTTTGTTTTACACAGTGAATAAATAAAAGCCATTCAACCGAGCTTCAAGCCTGCGCTGGCAGGGTGTGACACCGCCGCACAAGGAGAGACTCCAACATGAAAGTCGCCCGCTTAATTGTTTGCCCGTGTTTGTGTGTGTGTGTGTATGTGTGTGGAAGAGGCATCCGTCTCAATGTCGTCCTCCTCCCCGCACAAGAGGTCATCCCTCTCCTGTGCCCAGGCGTCGGTTTACACCGGCGCCCTTTACTCCTCGCCCGACGAGTCGACGCCCGGAGACTCGGGAAGAAGTCTCCGTCGGTCGGAGTTGAGACCTGGAGGGGGGCCGGGTCGTCTCCACCCTGGGCTGTTGTTCATAACTTTGTTGGCGACCGGATTCTGGGACAGGGAGGAGAGGGGGCATGGCGCGTGTCAGTGCGTGTGGGGGGGGTCTGATGGGGGGTCTGATGAGGTGCCGGCAGCTGCAGCTGATTGAAGTTTAGCATCGCGGTCCGTGATTAACAGACGTCTGAACTTCAGTGTTTGACAGCACCCTTGTCGTCCCCGTGTAATTGGCCCTTCTGCTGATTAAATCACGTATGCAGCGCCGAGTGTTTGTGTACGAGTGGCTCACCCCCCGAGTTGTTGCTAACTTTTCTAGGGTGAGGTTGAACTTTGGTGTGTGTGTGTGGGTATAGACACAGGCTGCAAAACTTTCTGTGTTGTGACTAACTTTGACACAACATCGCTTTTTCTATTGCTAATACAAAACGACAATACTCAAAAAGTAGCGCAAAGTTGACGTGGGTCGTGTCACGCCCCGCTCCTTCCAAGGACACTCAACCCAAAACTATTTTTGGGGGAATTGTCGTTTCATTATAGTTGAAACCGTGGGCTCACTTCCACTTTAACCGTGTGTTCACACCAAAAGCAAAAGTGTGAATACATACAAAGTCAATGCAAAGACGCTAATAGAAGCACTTTAATTTTTTTTTCTTGGCCGGCAGCTTGAATCACTCAAATGGGGCAAAATTCTACTTGGGCTGAGACTCAAAACGCCTTATTGACATGTTCCCTTGAGTTTCAATATTTATGCATTATGCATTGAAATAACGTATCTGGATTTTTTGCCTCTGAATTTAACTCAATTTTCAACAAATCCTTTTCACCTTTATTTTTTAATCTTAAAAATTTCAAAATCTAATAATCAACGATAAAAAATTCAACTGAAATATTTTCAACGTCCCCAAATTCAAAAGTGCCAAAGTCAGCTGCACAATCCAATGTATGAAATTCAGCGTTAACATCGGGGGACACAAGGAAGAGCAATCGATCCTAGATGCCAGATTGCAGTCAAGCGAGGAGAGCGAGTGGGTGTTACACAGTATTCTGCGACCCACTGACCACATTTTCTGCAACATGCACGAGTTTGAAGCGTGGACATGCACAAGCTTAAAACCTAACGTTTGTATCGTCATCGATCACTCGGATTGTGGGTATTCGTTTTGTGACACCAGATGCACGTTAAGTGGCTGGAGCAAAACGGTTGATATGCCTCTGTGGTGGCATAGCAAGAGCGCAACGAGCGAGCAGAGCCAACCCTATTCCGCACCGGGTGGCATGATACAGATATGAGGGTGACAAATTAAAAGCAGGTTGATGTCGGGCGTTTCTTCCCGAGGCACACCGTGCTTCCACGTGAACTACACGCTGGTGCCGCTTCAGCTGCGCAATACTGTCGGCTCTGCGCTCTCGTTCCACAGTGGGCAGCGGGCTTCAGATCGCCCCAGCATCACACCAAACGTAGGCAAAGGGACCTCGGATCGCCACAAATTGGTGTCCTAATAAATTGGTCTCCTTAACCCACTACAATCACCCTTACGCCGCATTTAAGCCCAGCCAAGTCACTGCAATCATACAAACACTTCACATACAGGCATTAATTCATAGTTTATTTAATACTGCAGTAAAAAAACTAAAACGTTTTGCATTATGACAAACATAAATAACATAAATAAAACATAAGATCCCCCCCCCTCACCTTGTTATTTAAATGTGCTTGATAAATAAATTGTATTTTATCTGATTAGCCTTTTACAGACCGATAGGGCGTTTAATAAGGTTAAGGTTTAGTAAGGTCCACCAGCGTTGCGTCTCTCCCCATAAAAAGCGACAGTCAGTGGTACAGGCAAAGTGGTACAGTTTTTCCACAGTTCTACTCAATGTCACCCCCAAATAAAAGGAGAAAAGGGAAAGTGCCTGTAATTTATATTTAGTTGCAGGATTATCAAAAAGTACTCAAAAATACGTCGTTATTTGGGGAATTGACTGAAAACATACTATATGGTGATATACATGTTTATCGAGATATGAAATGACCCATATTGTGGTAGCCACCCATATTGTCCATACTGCAAAGCCCTAAGTTAGAACACATTTGGATTCTTATATATATATATATATATATATATATATATATATGTAACTAGAAGAAATTGTGTTGTCATGTTGTCCAAAGACAAAATTGAAAACACGATGTGTTTGTACATTTTCGAACTCTTCTAAATAATCGCTTGTGGTTGTGTTCTTGAACGTAGTTGACGTAATAGGTAGACTCAAATCTTCTCCCTGAAAAATCATCAGAAATGACAACGTGTTTGTGTATTGCCTTATTGAAAAGACCATTCTCGGGCTGCTCAGTCTAACCTCAGCCTCTAGCCCGTCCATCCAGTCTATTCTGTGAGCCTACCAAACTGTGACAACAGAGGCCAATAGGCCGTGTGTTTCGCCCATAGATGGCAGTGTGTCCATTACTCTCCGGCAACCGCCGTGCCTGATCCTCTATGGGCCCAAGAGGAAGGAACCACAGACAGACGCTGTCACCCCTAATACAGAGTTACCCAAATGGCCTACGAGGGTAAATCAGGAGCACACACCGCTTAATAGTTCAGGAAAGACCCGTCGATGCGCGGGACTCGGCTCTGACCTCGCCGTGTAAAACGGTGAACGTCTTAGCGAGGCGATTTTGACAAAAGGTTGCGTGACTAATGACGATCGTCTAAGGCCACGGGAGAGGAAAACAAACACACACAACCCTGGGACATCCGTCTCTTTCTCTCTCGCTCTGGGTCCGCTCTGCTCTCTCTCTCTCTGTCGCTTCTTTGTGCCGATCCGTCTTTGTTTTCCGCGGGAGGTGAGTTAGAGGAGTTGAGTGCGCTTGAACTGCTTGATGAGGTCACGTCTCGTTTCAGCCTCAGGTTCAAGGCCAAACAGAGTCGGTGAATTTGCACTGTGTTTAACATGCGCTATGTAACGTACGCTGCTCTCGCATAAAAACAAATAAAAAGGAGAAAATAAAGCTACATAACCGATGAATTCACCCTTCTTGGTCCTGGTGTCTTTTGTCTCCCAATTAGCCAGGCCGCTGGTGCTAAAGAGGAGTCAAGCGGCTGTCATTTCGTGTCAGCCATTATGGAGCTGTTAGTTTCTTCGTGTTCTTTGGTTGTTGTGTCAGAGGGCTTTGTGGTCTGACGTGGCCACACGCAATCTCTTGTCTCGTCCGTGTCTGTGAACAAATAAACAGATGAAGGTGAAAAAAGACGATTCTGATGATGATTCAGATGGATGGTGATCATGGTCAACGAGTTAGTGTGTGAGAGTGTGTGTGTGTGTGTGTGTGGGGGGGATTGTGTGGGTGGGTGGAGGCATTCCAATAGATGTGTGTGTAGTGTTGTAAGAAAAAGTCTTTCCTGCCCTTCTTTCCTCAAAGACCACTTATTTGTTTACTATCGATCAGAGTCAGAGGTGTTCTCTAGACTGGCGTATGTGCTTCTGTGCATGTGTGCGTTGCCCTCTTATTCCCTCAGCCTGGACAGACCATAATGATCAAATGGAACCGGCTACTCCCCTGGTATATTTATCACACTCGCTCCCTTCATCCTTTCAGATTCATCCCTCGCATTTATTATTCTTCCCTTCACCTCCACCTGTCTTTCTCTCTCTCTCTCTCTCTCTCTCTCTCCCTCTCTCTCTCTCTCTCTCTCTCTCTCTGAAATGTCTAAATTACACTTGCTAATGGATTGCGGCCGTTCTGTTTTCCCCCTGTCACTCTCACTCGTTCCCACTTTCAATTCCCCCTTCTTCTCTCCGTCGATGTTTCTTCCTTTCACTTTGTATCGGGCACAGCCTGCTTTCCATTGGGTTTTAAATTGAACAACTGAACAAAAGTGGGTGGATGATTTGAAGGGAATAAGCATTCGTATTCCCATCGGAAGACTTTCCTCCTAATCTCCTGTCGTCGTCTTCAGCTCCTCTCTTCAGTCCCTCTCATCTCATCAACATCCCTTAATTATCAACCTCCCTTTCTTCCCTCCTCTCCCACCGTCTCTTGTGCTCTCCTATTGTGTTACTTACTTGTCTCTCCTCCGGCCTCATGGCCTCCTCTCCCCCTCCTCCTGGACTCCCAAACCAGATGGAGACATCCATACTTAATGGGCCGGCTGGCAGACTAGCTCTCTAAGTCCCCTCCAGGCATCTAGACACCAGCACGGGCCCCCGCCCACCACGCCGGACCTCCCCAACATGCCAGTCCTGCAGAAACACGGGCAGGAGAGTGTAGCGGCTAGGGGGTCAGACCCCAGCCAGGGGGAGGGTGAGCTGGGATCCAGCCCCGGCCCTACTATGTAATAGATGAACTTATGGGGGGAAGAGGGCACACAGCCTGGGCCGGAGACCAAAGGGCCGCAACGGATGGAGCTACGCCTCGCTTCCTGTGTTGTTTCGGAGATATTGTAGTGAAGAAAACGAGTGGGTGAATCTTTCGGGTGGGGTTTTTAGTGGTGTTTTTCTGCGGTGACTGGTCAATGCAGTGTTGATTTGAATTCATTCCAGACACCTTCTTATAGTTTACTGCTGCTGGCCGGAGTTTGTGTTTGCCAATTAGGCGCTTGCAGATCCCCGCCTACAGGGACATGATTGGTCAAAACAAATACGAAAGTCAAACGCCACCTTTTAACCCAGATGTGAGATCGTCTGCCTTCTATAGATATAGACTATAGATATCGATCTGGAATCCAATTTGAGGGACGAGACGAAATGTAACTTGGTCCTCGAATGTCCCTCCTCCTGTTTCGCACGCCGGCCACCCATTCTAAACCCAAGCCGCGTGCCGGCAGACGATCCGCAACGTGAACAGAATCAAATCCCAGGAGGCCGAGCCCGCGAGCCCGCGTGTAAGACCCAGCGGTGGGCCCGCTGACGTGAGTTTGTGGGGCAGCCGTCCATGACAGGGAATCTAGACAAGACATGTTCATTTGTCAGCCCGGGCGCCGATTCGCTGTTCTGCGGGAGTATGGGGGGCGGCGATGATGGTGGCGGTGGTGGTGGTGGTGCTGGGGGGGCTTGTTGGGCCGGGGTACACTTGTAAATGTCAGGGCCAGATGCCTGGCTGGTGGCTGCATTTACATTTCACCCAGGCCCGTGATGAATGATGCTGGGCGGGCGCGCTCCGTGGCTCCATGGCTGCTAATGAGGTCGGGCTCGGTTGGTTCTGCTCTTTGTTAAAGTGTTAAAGTGACGTGCTGGAGGTGCGGGGCTGTGGTAAAGTGTGTTTAAGGCGACCGCTAACGCCCGTCCCTTTAAACACTTTGGGTCGTTAAACAGAGAGAGGTTTGCACGTCTGGAGAGCTGAACCACCCAGGGGCCTGGTTCACCCAATATTTGTTCCTTTTAAAGTTTTAAATTAAGTTCTAAATTGAGTTATAAAAATCCCCCCAAAAAACGAGTGATAATTAAAAGTCATCTTGTTTTTTTTCCAGGGTGCTCACGAAATAAATCAGAGATGTTTGTCTGGAGGCTATTGCCAGCCAATTTATGCAATGATTATGTTGTTAAGTTTAAAGCAATAATTCCCAATAGATAACATTCACATATCGCGCGTATCTCACGACCTCTCACCTCAACTAAAGAAAATGATCAGCGCAGATGCTCGACACCTAAACAGGTGTCTAGCACCTGTTTATTTTGGCTCTATGTTGGTTTAATAATAATTTTGAATCAAATAAAGACAAATAACTGTGTTTTGATGAAAAGTTTTTAAAGGTGGAATTAAAGTATCGCTATTTAAATATCTATATTTTAGGGAGAATTTAAGCCTCAAGAGAGCTCTGAGGTTGAGTTGTATCTGTTGCCCTTTCCGTCGGCGATACTCGAGGTTTAATTTGATTAGACGTCTTAACTTATTCCCATAGGGTTCAGGGGTTAAGAGCCCCGCTTAGAGAAAGGTCAGTGGTGGTCTTGGGTACAAGCGTCTTATCTAACTGGTTATTCATTCATTCCATATTCAAATCTCGTCTCAGTTTGATGGTGTTTTAATTGTGTTCGCCTATTACTACATCCACTCTGTAGCATGTATATCGGTAATGTTATTGATGTTAAAAGTGTAAGTGACCCCCTGTATCAGCTCAATCCCCCCAACCCCGCTCCTCTTCTGCCCTCTAACCGTCGTCTGTTATAATGAGGGATGTTGGATATGAAATGCACAGCATCGGAGGAGCATAACACTCCGTTGGACGCCTCCGTCAACAGCAACCTCTGAGCTCCATACGTCCACACCCACCACACTGCCGGGGTCCCTTCGTCGGGACAACGGAGAGGGTCCTAAAAGGCCCCTCGACATGGTAGGAGGTACACTCCCTGCATTCGGAGCAGAGTGGAACAGTTATTCTCATGGTGTCCCTGAATTACGTTCTTATTTCCGTAACATTGATGAAATGGCACGGATTACATTTCACTGTTGAAGAACATGAAATACATATTACCACGTCTAAAGATATTTTTTGTGATTCACTGACCCTTGAATAGATTTCCTACCTCTAGTGCTGCTTCAGCCAGAGTCGATTCGATTTTCTATTAAAGGGGACTTATTATGCCACCAGGTGTGAGTGTGATTAGCCTTACAAGCCGTTTCGAAAATCGGCCTAATATGACATCACTAGTGGGCGTGTCCACCTAGATCTGTGCTGGATAGATCTATCTACCAGCCTACCCAGTGGACTGAAGTAAACATTGCTCATCTATCCAGCACAGATCTAGGTGGACACACCCACTAGTGATGTCATATTAGGCCGATTTTCGAAACGGCTTGTAAGGCTAATCACATTCACACCTGGTGGTATAATAAGTCCCCTTTAAATATTTTCCACCAAACACATTTTTTTATCTTTTGAATCAACCTCAAACTTTTTTAGCTCTCAAGACTAGTGTATTATCAAACTTTTAAATAACCCCAACGTTATCAGGTCGATCTCTCCTTAGATTAGCCAATCACGATCAAGTAGGAGTGTTCAACGGAACTAGAAACCAGCCCCCCCCCCCCTGTTGTTAACAACAAACCCCCTAGCATTTAACGCTAGCTTTACAAGCTGTTGTTGTGAGGACCCAGGATTACATTTAAGGCTGTTTGGTTGTTTGTTTTGCCCGATCGGGTCAGTCCTAAATGGAAACCCTCTAACCCCTGAGAGAGAGAGAGAGAGAGAGAGAGAGAGAGAGAGAGACGCACAACCCTAACCTTTAGCGGCGTCAGCAAAATTAACTCGGTAACCAAAAAGCAATTAGATTTACTTTCTAAAACGGAAGTCAATTAGCAAAGCTTGTGTGGCTGAACGGGAGAAGGGAACACTGGGGCTGGGGATCGGGTTCCATGGCCAGAGAAGCAAACAGAGAAAAGTGTTGCTAACAAGAAACGCGGCTTTGGTGTTGCCATGGTGACCTCTTCCCCGGCTCTTTGAGCGAAGGGAGACGCGCCAAGGTGCTTTCAACCCACATGGCGTCACCTGACCTTAGCGGCTCTGATGTCACAGACCGTGGCGGGAATGGGAATGGGAAGGGAAAGGGTGGTGAGGGGGGAGGGAAGGGGGTTTCAAACAGTGGATTAGGGCTTGTGATCCGGCTCTGCTGGGTGCAAACACAGACCTCGCCGTCTTTATGGACTCCAACTAGATTTAACTCCGCTCACGCCCGGCACGGCCCAGATGAGATTAGCATGTCTAATGCGGCCGGTCGTTCTGGCTCCTCGCCTCGCTCCGACCGTAATAGTCGCGACGACGGCGGACATTTTATTATTTCTTCTTTTATCCTCTGCCGCCGGAGTGTCATGCGACTGGCAGTTTATTTCAGGACAGGGGGTTGGAAATATCCCACGTCTGGGTCGCCGTCTGGCCTGCTCTCGTACGGCTGCTTCGGTCGGGATGCTGGGGGGGTTGTTTCGGCCGTTGAAAGGACTGATGGGGGTAAAGGGGGGGGGGGGGGGGGGGGGGGTGTGAGGGATGGATGCATCCTTCTTGGGTGACACTGCAGTCCGTTTCTCGGTTTGGGATGTGGCTCTGTCACACCTATGAAACCTTTTTCAGCTTTTTCACCTTTTTTTTTTTTAGCTTTCATCTCGAATGGGTTCAACATAATTCCGGATTTCTTTCCATCCGTCAGTCCCGTCGGGCTCGCTCGTCATCCTCGATGGGCTGATGAGTCGACAAACTACTTCTTTGTTGAACAAGCACATTGTGTCCTGTCATTTCCTCTAGATACTTATTTCCCTATGCTCCTTTGTGCATGGAAATAATTACTTACGTGGTACTTAATACCGCAATCCTCAGATGCTCCGATTAAATAAAGTCCTGCGAGAAAAGCAGTCCAACTACAAGGCTTAGGGTTAGTGTTAGAGTCGGCAGCCCATGACCGCCATACAAGTACATGCTCCTATTGCATATGTGGATGTCAGCAAGTTTGTTCTTCCGCAAACGTAAATACATTACGACAGTGGTCAAAGAGTGTTCTTCGTAAGTGGGTCAAGTGTGTGTGTGTGTGTGTGTGTGTGTGTGTGTGTGTGTGTGTCAGTATAAGTGTTGCCAGTTTGTGAGAAAGGCTTTTAAATCAAATGTATTCTTATTGTCTTAGTTATTCTTCCACCGAGTGTGTCCCTTTTTATTTTCCTGAAGGGACTGGTTATGAAATGGTGTGAGCTTCGTCATGCATAAGGATTGGAGAGTGCAAGTGCCAGCATGAATGCTTAATAGGTGCATTTGAATATGTTTCAGGAGATTGAACACTGACGCTCTGCCGTTTAGACATTTTGAGGTCGAAGGGTTTTCTTTTTCTCGCTTTGATCACCGTAATATTCTATTTGGTTTTACCCGTCTTATTAGTGACATAAGTGCAAACACACTATATATTTATAACAAAACCCAACCCCACATGCAACTAAAAGAGACGATTAATAATCACGCGTATTCAGATACACTGCTCAACCCATGTCGGGACAGAGGCTGAATTAAGAAACATTGTTTAGTGTCCACCCTGACCAGACTGGCCTCAATAGACTCCAGCAGAGTCGTATACAAAGGGAGCCAAAAGTGCAACCATGCTATGTTTATATACCATTGGCTTCGGGCTTCACAGTTTATTGGCCTACATAAGAGCTTAGAGGAGACGCATACATACAGTATATACCTGTTATACGTGGTAGGTAGATATGATGGATTCATAGTGCCTTGGTCACTCAGCAGGTGGGGAGGTTTCTTCTTCCTTCCTTCCTAATTCCAGCGGTTGCTTTACTTGCTGTCACAAACAGCTGTAAGTTAAATGTTCCCTCTCGTTGTTCTTAACTTCGTGGTTTACTGTCTGGTAGTGATCTATTGACCACCAAACCTCACCGTTCGCCAGACAATCTTTCCTCTGCCTTGGTTAGCCTGTTCTATTTTGCCAGATATTCAGACAAACTCCATATTTGATTAGTTTTGTTTTCTACAAATACACAAGGAGAAACGACAAGTTTCTCGACAAGTCGTCGCCCCATTTTGGGATCGATGGGAGCTGAAATCAGGCGGATCGTTCTTCACGAGGGAAGAGCCAATCATATGCAGGGCCATCCTCCAATTTGCGCCCCATGTTTTGCCCGTTGCGGATCAATCGGCTGAAGTTGCGTTCCGCTCGACTTGTTCTTCCCTCGTGGAGGTGGCTCCGCCCACTCTCGGCGGCTGACGCCGAGCTGCACTTGAACTGATTGGTCGTCCGTCACTTAGTCTGCCCTGGTCGCTGGCAGCATGACCTCATGGGGAGAGACCAAAGCGTCATTCCTCAAGGGAAGTGTTATGGTCAGGTTTAGTATATATACACACACTATATCTTATCTCTATATCTGTATCTCTTAATTTCTGTCTCCACTGCTATCACTATTATTGTCTGTCTGTCTGTCTTATCAATCTGTCTGCTTGTCAAACATGGTGAAACGTCTTTTGGGTTTGGGTTTTCATCCATGGAGTCACATTTAGACTGCTCCATATAAACTGGGTAAGATAGAAATTATATTTTTGTTTTCAAAGGTTTCAAATTGATGTTTGACATTCATGAATCCATTTGTGTGTGTGTGTGTGTGTGCGTGTGTGTGTGTTTCTGTTTGTATTTAACTGAGCACGTCCGTGAGAGACAGTGGCTGTTTACACGTTCAGCACAATAATCCAATTATGCTTCTCTCTGATTTAGAAAATGCCCAATTAAGCCCCTGAAATGCCTAGCGAGGGGTTTGGGAAATAAGTGTTCCATTAATAGATACTCATTTCATGCCATGGTGTCTAATTGCAAAATTATTGATTGAAAACCTGCCTTTCTGCACAACTTAATTCATACATCACACATTTATGTAGAAAAGGCTCCAGCTGTATTTTATGGCTGGTTTAGTGTGCTATTTCCACAATTCATTAGCATTATTGTTATTATTGATTAAATATTCGTATTCATCCAACCTTGTTCGGGTCGTGTTGGAGTAGGATCATCGTAGCAAAACATGGTTTTGAGGATGTATGGATGAATATATTAGAATTATTTTAATATTATAATGAAATGAAAGCACTGTTTTGTACCATATTTAAAATCATGAATGAACATAATTAATATCCCTTAAAGGGAACAAAAAATACTTGAATATGACAACATTTGTGATTGTTCAGTGGAATAACAATCACTTTAAGGGTGGAGCTTGCCCTTTTCTTCCGCTCGGTCAGGGGTGGTGGACAAAGACAGACCATTCACATCCTATTTCTTTGTTTCACCAGCCTCAAGCGGTCAAACTCAAGAAAAACTCCCCATGGCTGCCACAGGGACAGGTGGTGATTTGGAGTGAAAAGGCTGGTTGAGAAGAATACAGTTATTCTAGGACAGGAGGGGAAAATGGCGGTCTGCCTTACTTTCAGCCGCTCTCCTCCCCCTGCTCCTTGCTGTCCTACCATGCCAGGCCGCTGTGGTTTTCAACCCTGATTGGCTGCAGTGATTGGTGCTATTTTCAACACTTGGAATGCACGCACGCACACATGCACGACAAACAGACACACACACACACACACACACACACACACACACACACACACACACACACACACACACACACACACACACACACACACACACACACACACACACACACACACACACACACACACACACACACACACACACACACAAACAGAAAAAGAAAAAGGAGCTGAATTTGTGAATGGCTTGCAGAGCACACAGACGGTCTGGGCATATTCCAACTCCACCTCCAGCACCAGCCAGCACCACCTCCACCACCACGACCACCACCCTACTATATGGGGTTTGCAGTTGATAGGGGCAGAGCTGACATTTGGAAGAGAGAGTTCTTCTTTTTATGGAATGGGAAAGGTAGAGATCTCTGTTTTGAGTTGATGTTTCTTTTTTCTGTGTATAGGAGTACGACATGGAATAGTACGTGTCGTGTTGGTTATTTGCAACTCAACTGTCAGAATGTACAGTATATGTGTGTGTGTGTGTGTGTGTTTTTATGTGTCTATGAGTCATAACTGTTCAAGCATGCGTCCAAGGGCTTGCATTGTCTATCCCTTGTGGGTGCGTACCAATGGAACATTAACCCTTTTAGATGCTAAATCATCTCATGCCACGGCTATTGAACAACAATTGGTATGCATCCTGCGCTTTATGTATCTACTTGTGCGTGTGTGTGTTAGTGTGCGTGCATTTGTGCTTGTGTGTGCCCATGCAAGGAGCGCTCTCTCTCCCGTGATCAGTGGCGCTCTAAGTGGACTGGAGCGAGAGTGGAGGCCTTTGATTGAGGCCATCAGAGCGAGGAGAATGACCATTTCCACACCTCCCGGCTCACTTGTTGAGTCCCTGAATGCTTTCCCTCACCGGGTCCAGACTCGGTGCGCGTCCGTTTGTACTTCTCGGGCACCCCAATGCATGTGTGCATTTGCACAGTGATGGTCTACTTTTGTAATAGCCTGAAATCATAGGATAGTAATCATTCATTGTTCTTTCTCTCGCTTTCTCTGTAATCATTGTGGTCTCTGTCCTTGTAGTTGTTTATCCCTCTTGTGTTATGCCACTCTAACCATTTCACACCTTTCATGGTTTCATGGCATCACACACACACACACAGGCGTCACACACGTCCAATGGTGTTATCAGCAGGAGACAACCTTTGGGTGATTAGTAAATGAAAGAAGATTGCTTATGATTAGCAGACGTTAATTAAGTCTGCTTGCCGCCTGGCTGCTCCCAAGCTGACCCAGTCAGCAACATGCAAGTCCTGGAGACGTTTGGTATGCATACGTGTGTGTGTATACCACACTATGTAGTATACGCACAGATGCACACACTTGTCTGCGGTAATTCTCGCCGTGCACTATTTGAACTTGCCCCCCCCCCCCCCCCGATGTGTATTTCCACCGGGCACCACTGAGGCACTCCGGGCGCGGTCGCCAAGTGCCCAGCACTCCCAGCAGCCCCTCTGTGTGTGTGTGTGTGTGTGTGTGTGTGTGTGTGTGTGTGTGTGTGTGTGTGTGTGTGTGTGTGTGTGTGTGTGTGTGTGTGTGTGTGTGTGTGTGTGTGTGTGTGTGAGTCACATGGTGGCTTCCCATTGATATGCATGGATGGAAGGGAGTGCTCTTCAGAGCACAACATTATTAGCATTTGATGGGGGAAAAACTGCAAGGGCTGAACGCAGAAGCTCAGGGCCTCGGGGGAGGAAAATTGTACGTTTGTCCGTTGACGGGAAAACATTTTAATATAAAAGTGCCGGGGAAACGGAAAGGGCAGGGAGAATATACAAGGGGAAGATGGAGAAGAAGGGAGGGGGTGAAAAGGTTTGTTTATCGGCGTCTGCCGCCGCACTGGGGTGAGCTGCCGTTGTCTGTCTCTTTTATAATAATAGCGTAGAGGAGGAGAACGGAGGACAAGGCGAACAACAAAGGAGAAAAAAAACTAAATTGCACAGCGAGCGAAACAAACAAACACAAAAACAAACCACAAACAACGATATCTCTCCGTTAAAATTACAAAAACAAAGCATTGTCCCCTTCGCCGACACGGCGCTCAGGGAATTCTGTCAGACCACGAGAGAGAGAGAGGGAGAGAGAGAGAGAGAGAGAGAGAGAGAGAGAGAGAGAGAGAGAGAGAGAGAGAGATTTCATAAAAAGATACGATACGGAAGAGATTCACCCGGGCCCCAATTTCACAGCGCTCCGACTGCGACCTCGTTCCACATCTGTTCACAGAATTAGCAGGGCGTAACCCTCTAGATTGCACCCGCCGTAGCGAGCGACCCCTGCATGTAACACTGAGCGGATTCAATCCAGGGGGCCCGGTGTGCCCGGGCAGGGGGGGGGGGACACCAACACCAAAACCCTGTTCCCTGCTGGGGATCCCAGCGGGCGTGCTGGAGGGCTGTGAGTTTTATAGACAGATGCTTATGGATGAAGCAAGCGATGCATGCCCCCATTGGTGGCCCTGTGGTCTGTTTACTGCCCCGCACTGAGAATCATGAGGTTACTAATGATAATAGTAGCTGATCTGTTTGCTTTTGTTCTTTGCGATTTGGTAATAATAGTGTCTCGCGCACGTAGACACAAATTTCGAATTTGGAGAGTGTGTGTGCGTGTGTGTGTGTGCGTGTGTGTGTGTGTGTGTGTTTGTGGGTGGATCGTGTGAGGACGTACACAAACGCACACTCTCGTATAAACTATGTCTAGCCTATTCACATGCAGAAACTTATTACAAAGTATAGAGCCACAAGCTTAATGAGAAACATTGACACTTCGATGGAAATAGATGCATTTCAGAGGTTCTTGAACACACACACACACACACACACACACACACACACACACACACACACACACACACACACACACACACACACACACACACACACACACACACACACACACACACACACACACACACTGTCTGATTGCAGCTGTTAAGAAAGGCCCGCTTAGTTAGTTCTGTTATTGCAGACCAGGTGCCTGCCTAACATCTCTTCGTCTGCAACATCTGCTTGTACCCTCTCTGTCTTCTCCCTCATGTCCCCTCTACCTCCTCTCTTTTATCTCTTTCCCTTGCTCACTCTTTAACCCTCTCTCTCTCTCTCTCTCTCTCTCTCTCTCTCTCTCTCTCTCTCTCTCTCTCTCTCTCTCTCTCTCTCTCTCTCTCTCTCTCTCTCTCTCTCTCTCTCTCTCTCTCTCTCTCTCTCTCTCTCCATTATCTCCCTCTCCATACTCCCCCTCGCCTGTCTTTTCCAATGCTATGATACAGATAGTGGATATTGCTTTAATGCCTAATGGATTGTCTAACCAAGGGCTTTGCAATAGTTAAATAAGGAAAACATCGTCTTATCGTGATAGCCTGTTTTATAGTCAAGCTACGCCCTTCAATGATAAAAATACTATGTTTGGAAATGTCAGGGACATTAGTTAGGTAAAAGTAGTCGTAGTCTGATACCATAATTTACATTTCCCTAAACTTCAGTGTCATTCTTTTTGACCGGAAAAAGCAAAAGCAAACCAAGGAGAGGGTGTGTGTGTGTGTGTGTGTGTGTGTGTGTGTGTGTGATATTACACTGTAGTTTTGAATGAAATAAATTGTGGATATTAATTACGTAAATGATTATCTTCTGTCACCGACCCTCTCTCTCTCTTCACTGTCTCTTAAGCCTTTATGTACAAAATCTCTCTAAGATGCAATCAGTTGATGGAAGTACGTGTGTAGTGTGTGTGTGTGTGTGTGTGTGTGTGTGTGTGCGCGTGC
Source organism: Gadus morhua (assembly GCF_902167405.1). Taxonomy (NCBI): domain Eukaryota; kingdom Metazoa; phylum Chordata; class Actinopteri; order Gadiformes; family Gadidae; genus Gadus; species Gadus morhua. The sequence goes on from NC_044065.1 coordinate 12,588,474, forward strand.
GTGTCTGTCCTGAAGGCTGGTTACCCATGGCCCACGCTGAGTTCTGGTTCAACTGCAAAACGCTTAAGTGATGTGTTGGGCTCAGTAACAGTGCCTGGGGGGGGGGATGGAGGGTTGTTCTGGTCCAATGGTGCCGGTAAGCGAAACTGGGGAAAATAACAATAATAAACAATGAGTGTTGTCTGATGATAAAGTACAGCAGTGGATTTTATCGCTCTGACAAAACAAGCTTCTCTCCCAGCTTTTTCATCCTCTCACAGGGTGTGAATGTGTGTTGTGAATGTTGTGTGTGTGTGTGACATCTTTGAACCATATGCTTTTCTTCTTGCAAATATATTTATTTATAAATATGTATATACACATATCATATGTATATTTAGATGAATACTTATATAGACACTCCTTGACTCTGACTCTCTCGCTGTCTCCATCTGTCTTTCTCTGTCTCTCTCGGTTTCTCTTTCGGTTTCTCTCTTTCTTTCTCTGTCTTTCTCTCTCTCTGTCTCTCTGTCTCTTTCTCTGTCCCTCTCGGTTTCTCTCTTTCTTTCTCTGTCTCTGTCTCTCACTTTTTCTCGTTCTCTCTTTTTCTGTCTCTGTGTCTCTCGGTTTCTCTCTCTCTCTCTGTTTCTCGTTCTCTCTGTCTCTGTCTCTCTCTCAATGTGTGTCTCTCTCTCTCTCCCCCCTCAGCCCTGCCAATCCTGGGGTCCAGTGAGGTCCAGGCTCCCGCCCCTCAGACCAAGTCCATGGAGGACATTGAGGAGCTAGCGGCGAGCTACGAGCGGAAACTCATCGAGGTGAGTGACGACCGCTGCCGTTGGGCCGCCCTTCACATGTTCCTCCCGATACGTTTACGATCTTTTCTTTGGTACCGCGTGACAGTATTGTAGTGCGGCCCGAATTAAGGTGTTCACTTTGTGAACAATTTGCAGGATTTTTTTACACAAAATGTAGCAGTTTTTGGGCTTTCGGTGAGGTGTCTGACGAAGTGAGTCGCCAAAACGAACTTTCCTGGCTAAAGATGGATGAGGACATGGACGGAGTTTAAGGCGGAAAGTTTCACTTCTAAAAGTTCTTCAAAGATCTTCTTCAGATCTTTGGTGAAAACAAAAGTAAACCGCTTAGTTATCTAATCAGAATTGAATCAGTACAGAAGTGATTCGTCTTATCACCTCGAAGCAGAAATACCCTAAGAAACGACTGTTTGATATTCAACGTTAAATGTTTGTAACTTTTGCATAACAGAATTACCCCTTGAAAGGAGGACAGATTTCATGGATTACTGTTTGAGTAAAGACTGGACCTTCGGCCATATTTCACACTCTTAGTTTCTCTGAGTGTTTCATAAACTATGTAGACATTAGAAATCAACGGCTTTGAATGTCGAGCTGTTGTGCGTTTTACCTGCGGAAGTCAAGGGGACGGTCTTAAAACTGCATGCAGCAATTTCTAAAACTTTTGTAATTGTGTTTAGAAGCACTCCCTTTCATTTTCACATGTCAATATATTAAACAATCATTAAAGCAAATTGTGTTTTAATTTAAATATACTTCCTACGTGTTGATTCAACATTAATCTCGTGATTTCACATTTAAATATCCATTTTTACAATCTGCTTTCATGAGGAGAAAACCCCTCAGAACAGTTGTAACGGTTTCCGTGGAGAAACGGCACAATGGTGGTGGAGTTCACTATCACTGACCAACCATCAAACATTCTGTGTGAACGCCTGTGATATTTAACTTCCAAACTAGGAGCGGGACGACCTAGTGAACGCACCCAACCAAACTGCCCGGTCATTATCCCCGAGTTGGGGAAACGAGCGTGGTTCCGGGCGCCTGGCAGTGCTTCTCTACTCCTCCATCCAGCAGGTGTTCCTACACAAAAAAACCCGCCAGCCTGTCGAAACAACGGTCGATTGGCTAATGACGGGGTCATATTGGCGCGCGCTCTCGCTGGTAACCAATCACGGAGCAGCAGCAGCTGTAGAACCCAGCTGCTTGCTTATCACCATGTTGTGTTTCCTATTACCATGATTGTTCCCTCCTCGTGGCGAGATGTTCCTCTGGCGTACTATGAGGTTGTCGCTAGAACAGTGGTCGGTTTCCACAATGTTTGTGTGCGTGCCTGTTTTCTTGTGGTGTGGGTGGAGATTTGAAGGGTGGGTGTAGCGGCAGCGGCTGCGGTGTTCAGCATTAATAATTCATCTTGTTTTATATTTCTTTAATAAGAAATAATTCGGGCTGTGTTTGGGGAAAGCCATCTTTTCACTTATTCATTCACATGTATGTGTGATGCATTTTTAATGGCGTTTACTTATTTATTTGTTCATTTGCCGAGCTGTCAGTCTCCATAGCGAGCCCGCCACCGAATGGAACACTTCGGCCGGTTCACCGAGCAGATGCTATGCTAATGCTATGCTAATGCTACACTACGTTACGCCAGGTGCGTGCACCTGCCTCGGTTCCTCACCCGAGTGGGAATAACAGTTGTCTAGCCTTGGGCTCTGGCGGTGGAGGAATTATTTTTTGAAATATAAACAGTAAAAATGGCAAAGAGCGCTAGGCATCCGATTGGTTGATCGAAAGTGCCTCGGCTGCCATTGGCTGGTTGAGAGTACCTCGGCTGTCGTTGGCTGGTGGCGATACAGTGGCGGCTAATGATGTTTTTTCAGGCCTGGAAGCAGGAAACACGACTTAAAAGTGATTTGTTCTCATTACTTGTTGTCTGTACTCTGGTCTCTTCAGCCATCTGCTGAGGCAGGGCTTTTCCTGGTAGTTAGGGGACTCTGTCGCCGTCTCTTTTAGTATGGAGAGATGAGAGGATGTGGGGGAGAGTCCTTAGGAAAGAGGGAATGCCCGCATGTCATGTCTTTGTCGAGTGCTGCGCGTGTTAGCAGCTTATTAATAAGTACCATCACATCTTTTTCTATGGAGATTCAGCAGAACCGCAGTCCAGGTTTCCCCCTGTATTTTTAAACGTACGAATCTGCAAACATTCCGTCTGGAATGTTAAGCGGATAAAGTTGTTCTTTTTACTCTCTCTGTGGTCATAGTTAATTACCGCTTCTCGTGCATTATTTATGCTCTGTCCCATTTGGTTAAAATTGGACGTGGCTTTTTGCAGCTGAATTCGAAGCTGTTTCGTGCCTGTGAGGGGGAAGGTGACTGCAACGGTCCCACCCTAGTGTCGAGGGACAGCCAGGCTCTCCTCACTTTTTACCATTATGGCTGCGTTCCCCATTAAATCCAATAGATGTTTTGCACTGTTTACCTTTTCTCGTGGAATGCCTGAGAAAACATTTGGGAGGGATAGAGGAAGCCAACACAAAGTATGTCTTGCAGTAGCTTTTCCAAATACATCATTAGTCGTTAAAGCCCTCGTGTGTGTGTGGGGGGGAGAAATATCACATTGATAGTGATTGCTTGGAAATACCCTATATGGCCTATATGTGTGTATGAATGTAGGACGGAATGGTCAATATAGTTCTTACGGAGCAAAATCCATGCTTTTTACCCTGCTTACAGTTACTCACTCACTGAGCGGCTACCTTTAAAATAAACAGTATGCAAACCCACACCTTAGGTTGAATCATTTATTCAAATATTAGAGAAAATCGTAGAAGTGTCTGTAAATAATTTCTTCTCTTGCCATGGCCTCTCCACTCATGCAGCCTTTCGCCCTCCCTCCCTTCTTGCGCTCCCCTAGTCTCCCTCCCCTTGCTTCTGTGTGCTCTCTCCACATAACCGTAACAACTCCTCCTTTCTCCTCTTCATCTCTACCCCTCTGCTCTCCTCATCTATCCTCTCCTCTCTCCTCCCCACCCTTTCTCCTCTTCTCTACTTGCCCCCCTCGTCTCTGCTCCCCTCATCTCCTCTTTTCTCCCCACCCCTTCTCCTCTTCTCTCTCCTCCTTTCCTCTCCTCTCTTTTGCCTTCCTCTCCTCTCTCCTGCCCTCCACATCTCTCCCATCTCCTCTTATATCCTCTCCCCTTTTCATCTCTCCTCCCCTCCCCTCTCCTCCCCTCCCCTCTCCTCCCCTTCTCTCCCCTCTTCTCCCCACCCCTTCTCTCCTCCCCTCCGCTCTCCTCCCCACCCCTTCTCTTCTCCTCTCCTCTCTCTTCACCACCCTGTCTCTTCTCTCTCCTCTCCTCCCCGTCTCTTCTCCCCTCCTCTCTCCTCCCCCCCCCCCTTCTCTTCTCCCCTCCTCTCTCCTCTCCTCCCCTTCTCTTCTCCCCTCCTCTCTCCTCTCCTCCCCTTCTCTTCTCCTCTCCTCTCTCCTCTCCTCCCCTTCTCTTCTCCCCTCCTCTCTCCTCTCCTCCCCTTCTCTTCTCCCCTCCTCTCTCCTCTCCTCCCCGTCTCTTCTCCTCTCCTCTCTCCTCTCCTCTCCTGTCAAGGAACAGGACTAGTGGTCCTCAAAGGGTCACGCATGTCTGGTGATATGGATTAACATTATAACTTGATAAATCATTCTCTCAATAGAAAGTTGTAGACAATGGAACATGCCCATCAACAGTTCCAAGAGTTCAAAGGGCCACGTGTGAAATTAGAACGGCATTATTTCTTCGTTCTACTTGTTAAATTATTTTTCTCGTTTCGATCGCGGAATCCATCCATCAGCTCTCCACGTCTGCATTATGCATATTTTACAGTACCTGAGTGCCCACCTGCTGCACCACGGGCGCCTCACAGCGACCTGCCATCGCTGGGCTATACGCTCCGTTTACCACAACAGAGCTAGTGGCCACACCTCCCCCCATGAGGCCCCGCCCCCTCCTCACACCGTGCCTAACGGCCTCGATCGTCCTAACCCAAACCCCCTATAGTCTCTGACAGGTGTACTCTCACGCGTGCTTTCTCTCGCTCTCTCTCTCTCTCATTCCCGCTCTCTCTCTCTCTCTCTCTCTCTCTCTCTCTCTCTCTCTCTCTCTCTCTCTCTCTCTCTCTCTCTCTCTCTCTCTCTCTCTCTCTCTGTCGCTCTGTCGCTCTCGCTCTCTCTGTCGCTCTGTCGCTCTCGCTCTCTCTCGCTCACTTTCTTTCTTACACTTGCACACAAACATTGGGACAGGCCACGCACACTCTTTGCCGCCACCATCTTCCCCTCCAACCGCGCAGTGTGTTGTCAGCATTGTGTTATCAGTGCTGTGTTTCAAGCCTAGGTTATAGTGGTGTATGGGGGGGCAGGTGGTTGCGATAGTAGTGTATGAAGGGGGGGGGGGGGTACTGGTGGTGGTGATAGTGTTGTAGGAGGGTGGGGGGGTAGTGGTTATAGTGGTGTATGAGGGGGGGTGATGGTGGTGGAGGGGGTGTACGGAGGAGAGATATGGGTCAAAACTGTGTAGGTGTCCTGGGGGAAGGATTGCACATCCTTCCTTTGATCCACACTCTCATTAATTACCCATAAACAACATCACGAACAAGAACAACAATTACCAATGAGCCACTAACCCACACACACGCGCGCACACACACGCGCACACACACACAGACGCGCACACACACACACACACACACACACACACACACACACACACACACACACACACACACACACACACACACACACACACACACACACGCACACTAAGTGAGAGCAGGAGGGTTTGGAGTTAGTGAGGGGTAAAGCAGTAATGAGCTGTGGAATGCATAACGCATGTGACTCTTGATCTGTGATGCCGGTGAGAGCGGCTGCATCGTTATTTTCGGGATTGGATTTGGACGCGCTTTGTAGTGGTCCGAAGGTTGTTCCAATAAACACCGGTTCTGCTACCCTTGTTGAAGTTGTTTGGTTAGAATGAGATTTTTTGAGGTTTGTCTTTTTAAAAAAAGCAATAAGTAGACATCACCACCAGGTAGGCGCCGGAAAGTTGTCGATATAACAAATATACTGAAAGGGAGATTGTTTAAGACTCGAGACGAGTAGATTTGCAGTTCAAGTGGTTGAGGGTGAATTCGGTAACAGCCAGACCCTCAAGAAGGGTAAAACAAGATGTTCCCATCCTATACACTGTACTTTAAAACACAGCCGTCATACACTGGTGAGCTGAGTCACTGCTAGGTCTGATGAGATTGTTATGGTCAAATTTAGAATACGGGTACATTCATTAACATCAATTAATCCAATCATAATCATTAAACTTAATTAGCATTGGGGTTAGGGTTGCGGTTAGACGGATAGGATTAGGGGTAAGATTATGTAATTGATATTCTGATACCTAAGACATGTTTTACATTGAGTCCAGCCCTCAATCAAAAGATAAACAGATATATCATTAGAATAGCGTTAGTATATTCAAAATATTTTGCAAGTAAGCCGTGTATAAAGACGGAAACCACAATGTTTGAGTTACATAACCAGAGCGACAATCGACACACTCTTCTGATATTATGCAATTTGCACTCAAACTCTGACTGGCTGTCTGGTTAAGCTGTTGGCCTCTACTGGCCCAGAATATCAAATGTATCCTCGCTTCACCGTCTGTCTGTGCAGACACTGAACTAAGGTCTTCCTAATTTAGTATGCATAACCTTAAAGGATGGATCATTTTCTATGTCTGGCTCCTCAGGCGCATATTATTCAATCTGTCATCAGCATAATACACAAAATAAAACCAAATCGATCAATTTGTTTTCCAAATAAAGTACACAAGCGATTCAATAGGAGGGTATTTGTTTAGCCCTGGATTTCAAATTTCATTGGCCTTTTAACACAACTTTCCAGAACAGTTCTAGCCTGGAGCTCGGGTGTATTTTATTTGAAGATTGTGTATGGGAACCCAGAGGAACCTAAAACTAGCATTGCAGTGTCCATACCCCTGGCATGGAAGCACATTTTAAACACAATGAACGAGTGCCCGGTTCCCTCACCTCACGCTCTGCTCGGAACCCTTTGGCCTGATTACTCGCTTGTGTGCTTGATAAAAAGACACACAAGCACTTGGTGAGCACATTGCATCTCCGAGGGCAATTTAGAAACATGTGGCGCTTAGGATCCAGCAAGTGGACGTTTGTTTCTATCCGTTAGTCATTAACTGGTGGCAAGACCCTGGTCCTAACCACAGGCTCCGGCGGGCACGCTTCCATTTTCTTTTCTCTTGAAACAAGAGCCCTGTCACGTAACAACATTTCATTGAGGGCCGTGCTTCTATTATCTTGTGTCCCTCAGGAGCCGTCAAACATAATAGTGTGTGATTTTAGTATTTTTCTATTGACTTTGGACTGTACATCTCCTCATCTTCTGAATTTGCTTCTTTTAAATTACATTGTTTTTACTCAAGCGCTGATACGTGGAGTTGTGTACTGCAACGAAATCCAGTCTGCATTCTTAGAAAAGCAACCGCACAGAGTTTACGCAGCTTTTGAAACAGACAGTAAAACGTAAATATAAAATATACATAATCAACCATGAGGATGGTTTCATCGTTGTTGTCTTACATTTAGGGCATTTAGCAGACGCTTTTATCCAAAGCGACTGACCTAGTTTAAGGCACACATTGACACACTGACGCCGTCAAGATCAGTTAGGGTGAAGTCTCTTGCTCAGGGACACATCGACACACATCTGGAAGAGAGCCTGGGATAGAACCAGCTACCTTCCGGTTACAAGTCAATCTGCTCTACCTCCTGTGCTAAGCAGACCCACAGTCTTCTTTGTCCCTGTCTCAATAATTACTTCCTTACAATAATCTACCCAAGTAGCTATGCACCTAAAATGTTAGTTTTCTTTGGGGATGCAAACGGCTTGAAGTCAGAGGGGACAGACTGTCGTTGTCGTCATTGTTGTCATCCCTGCATCGGCAGGCAGCGTTGGGAGGGTGGAGCTCTGGCACCACACGGAGAGGGCTATCTTTAATGCCCACTGGGGTGCGGTGGGGTATTTTAGCAAGGATGTTCGGCAACGAGATGAGCCCCTATCATCAGCCACATTAAGTCGTTAACTCCCAGCCCTCTTTTATTTTCTGCCCTTGTTTTTTCTCAGTCCATCTGTCCCCTCTCTCTCTTCCTCTTTCTCCCTCTCCCTCTCTCCCTCCCCTTCTCGATCTCTCTGTCTCATCCTCTCCCTTTCCTCCGCTCTGCCCACTCTCATTCTCAAATATTTTTCCCCAGTGGACTGCACAGCTTGTGATGTCTATATTGGGCTTTGGTGTCTCTCTCCCTCTCCCTCTCCCTCTCTCCCTCACCCTCTCTCCCTTGCTCACTTCACTAATTTCTCTGTGCTGTCTTTCCTGCTATAAGCGGTGGGGGTTCAGTGACTCAGAGTGACGGATCAGGGCACTGAGTGGACCGATGACATCAACCACCAAATCTCTCTCTCGCTCTCTGTCTCACTCGCTCTCTCTCTCTTTGTCCACCCTTTTACACAAACAGGCTTTTATTAGAATGCCACATGTATGGATTATATGAATTTCTTGGTTTCGCTCTCACCTTCCGTCTTTATCTCCGCCTCTCTCCCTCTCTTCACTCTCTGCTCACTCCCTCTGTTTGTTTCTTTTCCACCCACACTACTCTTCCTATGGTCCTCCTCTTCGTCACTCTTCCTCACTTCCTCCCCCTGGCCTCATTACCCCTCGATCCTCGTCATCCCAGCTCGCCCCCTCTAATCACGCTCATTAGGGTCATGGGTCAGCTGGACTCTATCTCTCTCTCTCCCCAGTCTGGTAGTCTCTCTCTCTCTTGGAAAGCTATTGCTTTGCTTGCCATATCCTCCCTCTATCCCTGTCCTCCTGTTCTCACTTCTCCTCTCTCTGTCCCCCACACTCTCTCTCTTTACTTGTCTCTCCCTCCCATCCTCTCTCTCCCTCCCATCCTCGCTCTCCCACCCTCATTCCCTCCCTTCCTCTCCCTCCTTCCCATTCTCCCTCCTTCCCTTCCATCCTTTTCCTCCCTCCCTCTCTTTATCTCCTTCGTACCCCCCTCTCCCCTCTTCTCCATTGCCGCCTCCTTCTCTCTCCTTTACTTTATCTCTCCCTTCCTCTCTCTCCCCTCCCCTCCCTCTCTCTCTTCTGGCTCATTCTCTCACGCGGCACACGACTCTCCGACTCTCGTCTCCCTCTGTATCTCTCTTGATCCCCCTTTTCCTTTCTCTATCCTTCCTCTCTCTCTGCCCGTCTCGTCCTCTGTGTCTCTTCCTCTCTCGCTCTCTTTTTCCCCCGCTCTGTCGTTCCGGGTCTTGGACTCCTGGTATTTTTATACAGGCCATCTTGGCTCGGCAGGACACAGATTGGGTCATCTAGACAGCCGGTCTGCCAGGTCGCTCTGAATAGAGGCAGGCAGAAGGGTGTGTGTGTGTGTGTGTGTGTGTGTGTGTGTGTGTGTGTGTGTGTGCATGGTTATGTTTTTCTTAACTGACTAAATGCCAAAAGAGCGGTGATCTAAGCTCAGACTTCAGCCATATGGACAGGGGAGTCGGTCAGGACAGACACACAGCAATACAGACAGACGGGTGAGCAGGTATAGAGTAAGACTGGCAGGGAGATTGCCAGTGCAAATGATCATCACCTGTGACACAGTGAGGCACGACAGATTGTGCGGAGCTAATGTTCACCGCTCCCCATCCGCGGCCCCGGCATAATACAGCTCGGCTGCATGGGTCATGCGTTCAGTGCATGACCTAATTTGGTCGTGTCAGGTCACTAACTCCTTATCACTCTCTTCATCAACACGGCTTGACGTAAAAATAGATCATTGTAAGGGTTCAGCCATCCCTGGTTCCAACGTCAGAGGGAAACACGGTGAGCATGGACTAGTCAAGCACCTTACCTAAGGTGCTTAACTAGTCTTTTCGATCAATCTATGAAGAATCATGAAAAGAATGGCTCAACTTCAATGGCTCAACTTCAACAGCGTATTTATACTTCAATAATGATACAACAACCGTGTATCACATCCCTGAAAAACACACTCAAAATCTAAAAATCTAGCTTCAGTTTGTTCTCAAAAGTTATACGGCCCCACTAGCAAAATCTTTAAAAGTGGATTTGGTATCCCCCCCCCGAGACAGCGACTTGTATTTAAGCTAGCACGTCGCTAGCGGTCTGACAGCACATTGTTGGATAGCCCGATTTCTAAAACGTTCATGAGGGCTTCTCTATTTCCTTCAAATTCTTTTCAATCTTGTTTGTGTATTTTGTCGGAATTTGTGTTTGTGTCGACATCCCTTTTTCGATCAGGGGTTGGCAAAAATGTTTTCACAGACGGCCTTGATCAATAAAGCTAAGGTTCACACGTTGGAGAATTTATTTGAAACACATATGTGCCTACTTCTTGCCATATTCACCACGGCAAAGGTCTCTGATGACCTGAACACATTGGATTACGTTATTAACATGGCCTCAAAGCAGACGGCTCCACAATCATCAAGATGTTGTATTTCCCATTCCTAAGACCTGCATCACTGACTGAGAAAAATATTAATAGTCAAAGACTAATCATCATGAATGTATACATTTATCAGTAAACATTTTCTGTTCTGCTTGTCTACTTGTGTGGCTGTTTGAGGCTGTTTTTACTTGTTTAGCTAACTCAAACTTTAATACCATTGCCGTACAGACAGAATCACAAAATTACACTGATATTATGTTAATGACTACTTACAACAAATTAAATAACAACTTGTATTATACATGAATGCAATCATTTTTACTTTTCGGTTCTGTTTTACCCGAGTAACTCTATATCTAGCCTGTGAGAAGGACTTATAACTGGGAGATTTTTTATAAACGACCCTATGTGGCATGAAACTCCTCTACCTCTCTTTGAAAGACCCTCAAAGTCTGGTGTCATGTCTGAGGTTGGAACTCGCAGCAGCGAGGCCAGATGTTTACCCCTCAGCTGTGATCTGACACATGACTTCAGGCAGTTCATCACAGAAAGAGTTGATTCGTACACGTACAAAGAGCCAACAAACACCAGCGTCCGTTGTGCTCACTGAAGGGAACACAGTTTCCAAACCTGGGCAGGGCAGCTTTGGAAACTGCAGAGGTTGCCCGGTGTGGATGGAGTGAACCTTTGCTCGAGAGCAGGGTCACAGTGGGTGTCAATCGGTTGTAGCTGGGAATCCAGGGAGACTTTCTGTCGAATGAAAGGGGAGCGGACACCGGCTCCGGTTCTTCTTCATTCTTCTCAAAGACAGAGAAATGCAGGCTTTGTTTCCCTTGCGGGTCGGATTGAGACGGTCCACAGGCCGGTCCCAGGGCATGTACAAACCTGCACATGTCTACTCTGAGAAGCTTAGCGTACGTAAGGCTAATAGCTAGCATCATAATTTGTTTTCTGAGCGTGAGACTAACGGCTGCCTTATTTTCTCAGTGTTTCTTTAGCCGTTTACTGTGATTGCACATCGTGTTTGGTGAGACGCCAGAGTGAGAGCACTATCTCAACACACGGCAGATAACAGCAGCAGGGTGTGTGTGTGTGTCTGTGTCTGTGTGTGTGCGAGCGTGAGTGCGTTTGCTCGAGCGCGTGTGTGTGTGCTGTGATGATGTCTGATTGATGTGAGTGCCGTCGACAGATGACTGATTTGCTGGATTATAACCCTCCATTAGGATGGTTACAAGGATGGGACATCTAACCAGCTTTTTCTGAGAGGGCATGTCCGTAGAAGGCCTGTAGTTGTCCATGGGTCAGCGCAACCCCATCCTCTGCTGCCACAATGCCCTATTACAATCCTCCCTATCCATCCCATAAGTGTATATCCATCGGCCGGCTTATGGTATTATAGTGTGGATGGAGAACGCAGCCAGGAGGTCCTTTCACTCACTGATGTCTTGCCCTACACTTGCCCTCCTCTCATTTCTCCATACGCTACTGTTCATTGATGTATCACGCACTGATACTGTTATATGGTAGATGGCTCACAAAGCACCATTGAATTCCAGACAATCTTTTGAAAGTGGTGGGGAAATCCCTCTGCATGGGTTGTAGGGTTTTGTCGGAATAAAGGGGTCCCAGTTTTGCAATCTAATCCTCTCCGGTTTAAATGTGAGCTTTTGATTTCCTCGGAGGCTGTAACTGTAATGAGGGGTTATATAAATACACTTGCATGCAAGGGGAGCCACCTCAACAGTCTCAACAGAGGGGCTGGACAGCATCTCTGGGGTGGTGTAATGACCCCAAATGCCTGGTCCCCGTGTGTCCACGCACACAAACACACAAACACACACACACACACACACACACACACACACACACACACACACACACACACACACACACACACACACACACACACACACACAGACACACACACACACACACACACACACACACACACACTAACGCACATGCAAATGCACTTAGACAATGGACATACACGCACACAAACAAGCACAAAATCAAAAGACAGGCAAACACACACACACACATAGACTATAGACATACACTTAGACACACATGTGCCCCAAGACACTAGACATCCGTGCAGATGCATGCATGCATGTGTGTGCACGCACACACACTCACTAAGACAAAAGACACTCTCACACACACACACACACACACACACACACACACACACACACACACACACACACACACACACACACACACACACACACACACACACACACACACACACACACACTTTAGCACAGCCAAAGAATGACAAACTGATTAGCTCCCCCCCGTGAAAGAAATTAATTGGGTTCTTTCACGCTTAAAATTAATTCACACATTTTTTTGGGACTGTCCTACTTAATAGTTAATAAGTAGAGTAAAATAAATAGAGGTGAAGAATGTTCTGGGTGTCAGAACAATCGTAAAACATTTAAGCGGCTCTAAGGGAGGCCCAATAGAATTATTCTGTTCCTAGACACACGAGGATACACAAACCTTATTTACGGGTGTGTGTCGGTCAGCCATCAGTGCCTATTGTGGCACTCATCACACCAGCTTGGTAGCTCTCTGTATGATCCCCTCTAGGTCCACATAACCCCAGGTTGGTTCTGGTTAGAACAAAGAAGACAGCCGTTATATCCACACTGGCTAAAGTGGAGAAGAGTGCTTGTTGTCAGAAGTTTGGAGGTAAATTCATTTCCCCTTGTTGATGCTGACGCTGATGTTACCGGACAATCAAAACAGAGTGGTAGCCAAAGTAAATGAATAAACGGTTAGTCTGGAAACCTGGCTGTGGGGTGGGACAATAACAACTATCAACTTCCAACGTATTAGCTTTGCTTATTTGCTGATTAGCTTATCAAGTTTGTTTGTGGCTACGGTCTGGTTCTTTGGAAGCTGTGAGTAAATGTTTGAAATGCCCAGCCATCCACACGAGTTGCACTCTAAACAATAGAAAAGACTTAGACTTTTTAAATTTGATCAATTTAATCAATTAAATTATGAAATAACATATTTACTTTTTACTTACGCTGATGAGGACGAATAATACAACAGCCTTCAATAGCTTCATGGTCGAATACAGTGTGAACAGAGTCATTCCAAAGGAATCGAGAAAACCAATGGAGAAGAGAAACCAAACAAACCATATTTATTTAGTATTTATTTAATTCGCTTTTGGACGAGGCGCGGTAAAGAAGAGACAGAGCCAATCGACAGCATGTCCGTTGTAATGGAGGAGCTGATTAAGATCAATGAGAAAATAGAAAGGAAACGCTGTTCGCTAGACAGGACATTCAAAGATAAAAAAGCAGAAATTGGTTGCTCTTTTGGGAAACAACTGAAAGACAAATTGACATTTGAGGGCGATTCTAGGGTAAAACTAGTGAAACGGAACCAAGATGACATGAAAGCAGAAAGTCCAAAGAAACCCAAGACCGCATTGATCTGGCAATACGGCACCTGTGAGCGTGAATCGATTCAGATGGAAATAAAAAGGTACACCACAAGAGCCGGCCGCATCCAATTCAACCTGACATTTCCCTCATTGTTTCGGGCCTGCCTTTTGACGGGGGTGAGAATGTCATGGAGAGGGAGGAAAAGTTTTTCACTGGGGGTGGGGGGGGGGGGGGTTTGGGGGGCCACAGCTTTACCGGCTATGGTGGTCGTGGTGTGGATGAGACCGAGTGAGATGGGACTGGGTCTGATCAAGGTGGACATGAACACAACAGAAGAAAAAGTGGCAACGCTGCGGCAAAACAAAAACCTTGAGGATAGCGAGACATACAGCAAGGTCTGCCTTAGATGAGATAACATCTGGAAAGGGATTCTTCACAGCTCAGAGGCTAGTTAAACTCTCAGGAGTGGCCGACAGAAGATGGCGGGCAGGGAAGAGAGAGCAGTATTGAACTGCACCTGCAACGACACAGACTGCATCCAATAACCTCTCTTTAGTTCATTGGAACTTAAACGGATGGACAGCCAGCAGCTGTGAGTCAAACACAGTTATTCTGAACGACCTACGACCAGATCGAATCTCATTCAAATGAAACTAATTTAAAAAGAGAGGGCTCTGTTGACATTAAAGGATATGTACGGCATGGTAACAACTGAAAAAAAGCATGTCAATGCCCCACAGGGTACAGGAGCTGTAAGTATTTGTTTTAAGACTGACCTATTAAGCTCATATGATGTTGAGGTGATTGAAGAAACAAGGCGGATGAAACCCTTGGTTTGCAGCTAGTCGGTTTGAGTTTGTGAATTAGCTTTGTAGTGTTTCCACGTTGTCTTCCCCAGAGATATGGCCCTGGGGAGGAGATGCATCCAGTTGCTTTGGTCACTTATAGAGCCAGAAGTATTTCTGTTCTGAGGCGGATGCTGTTTATGATTGCAGAGTCCCAAATAGTATGTATGTAACCTAGATCATTATTTGAAAGAGGTTGAAGAGGTACCACCGAGAGTTGTGTTAGACGACTGTAAATAAACACGGAATCGTGAAGAGAGTTTCTTAGAGACTCCAAATTGTGTCTTAAAAAACGGTGGAATACGCCCGCTTAATGAGCACTTTATTTCAGTATCAACAAAATAAAAAGCGGTCGTACACTATATAGCAACTACTCATGTGTATCTGAAAACATGCACCCGGATCAAGGTGACACAGCAAATCAAATGGTTGAGGCTGCATGGACCTCATTGGGGAGTGTAGTAAATTGCTTCACCATTCTTTGTAATGGAAGTAATGGAATTTTCTGTAGGCTTCGGAACTCAACCGGTCGGTTCTAGAGGGAGAGAGCGATCGACCAACGGAATACTGTAAAAGAAGCGTACGCAGAAAGTTACCCAAGGATTTTTCATTGTTCAGATATGAGACGCTAAGTGCTGACAGACTTGGTCGACAGGCTGCAATTTAGTTTTGCAACATAGGAAGAGCTAGATGGGAGGTCTGGTGAAAACTGTGTAAATTAGTACATGATGGAAAGGGGAAAATAGTCACAGGATAAACAACCTGCTGCCAAATAAAAGAGGGTTGATAAGCAGAGGAAACCGTGTTGGAATAAGGAGCAGCAGGATCATGGTATTCTTTGCATAGCTCAAAACATTCTTATTTAAAATGTAAAGGAAATGGAGGAGATGGGAAGCCACTATTAAGTATTTTCAGGAAAATATCAAAATGCATATGAGACACCATTTCTATAAATATAGATATCGAAGAATGTCTCGATTTAGGAAGAAGTCCAAAAAGTCCTCCGCATTTTCTGAAAATAATAGATAAGGCGCGGACGGAAAGGGTCCATCCCAATGGAAACACGGGGAGAGGGGGGAAATATGGCAAGAGTCTCTTCTCAGATACGTGCAGATTCAGAAAAAAAGACTTTGCTAATCTGTTCTCAATTGACGCTAGAGGTTAGGATGAGGGGTTTTATCAGGAGATGTGTCGACTGAAAAGCCTGAAAAGAAATGTTTGAGGTTCACTTCCAGGGTAATTGAGATCTTAGCGCAAAAACATCTATAGCTGAGGGCCCGAAGGCCATAGACCGGGCAAAAGTTGGGAAAGCCACAGGTAGAGAGGTTAAAGGGGACCTATTATGCTTTTTCGACTTTTATGACCTATAAACGTTGTTATAATGATTTATAGTCATGTTTAACCACACTAAAGTGTCAAATAATGACGTACATGCATTTCAACGTATTCCCTGCTGACAGTCTGGGGTGGCTGTGCAGAGCGCTAAACACTCGGGACAACGTTTGCTATTCACTTGTTCACATTTCCGGGAAATCATCTACGTAGAGGCACTCCTGCCCTGCCCCCATATGCCTGGTCAAATCTGCCCGCACGGGGGTCTTCCGGAAGGTAACCAATCACAACGGAGTGGGGTTGGCAGGAGGGGGGCGAGGGGGCGGAGAAGGACGAAACCGAGCGTTGACAGAGAATGCTGAAAGTGCTGAAAATCTACAATGTTTTTTGTGCTGTGATTCGTGTCAGGTTGCGCTATAGGAGTCATTAATACGAAATTAGGACCAGAAAAGTAGTATAATAGGGG